>NW_016107461.1:78456-140388 GCF_001604975.1 Cebus imitator | reverse complement strand
TCCATCCCTTTATTTTGAGCCTATGTGAGTCTTTGCACATGAGATGGGGCTCCTGAATACAGCACATCAATGATTCTTGACTCTTTATCCAATTTGCCAGTCTGTGTCTTTTAATTGGGGCATTTAGCCCATTTACATTTAAGGTTAATATTGTTATGTGTGAATCTGATCCTGCCATTATGACATTAGTTGGTTATTTTGCACATTAGTTGATGAAGTTTTTTCATAATGTCAATGGTCTTTATATTTTGGTATGTTTTTGCAGTTGCTGGTATGTCTTTCCTTCCCATATACAGTGCTTCCTTCAGGAGTTCTTATAAGGCAGGCCTTGTGGTTACAAAATTCTTCAGCATTTGCTTGTCTGTAAAACATTTTATTTCTCCTTCGCTTATGAATCTTAGTTTGGCTGGATATAAAATTCTGGGTTGAAAATTCTTTTCTTTAAGAATTTTGAATATTGGCCTCCACTCTCTTCTGGCTTGTAGGGTTTCTGCAGAGAGATCTGCTATTATTATGATGGGCTTCCCTTTGTGGGTAACCTGAACCTTTCTATCTGGCTGCCCTTAACATTTTTTCCTTCATTTCAACCTTGGTGAATCTGACAATTATGTGTTTTGGGGTTGATCTCCTCAAGGATTATCTTTGTGGTATTCTCTGTATTCTCTGAAATTGAATGTTGGCCTGTCATGCTAGGTTAAGAAAATTCTGGATAATATCCTGAAGAGTATTTTCCAACTTGGTTTCATTCTCCCCATCACTTTCAGGTACACCAATCAAACGTAGCTTTGGTCTTTTCACATAGTCCCATATTTCTTGGAGGCTTTGTTCGTTCCTTTGCATTCTTTTCTCTCTAATCTTGTCTTCACTCTTTCTTTCATTAAGTTGAACTTCAATTTCCGATATCCTTTCTTCCACTTGATCGATTTGGCTATTGATACCTGTGTATGCTTTGCAAAGTTCTCATGCTGCATTTTTCAGCTCCATCAGGTCATTTATGTTCTTCTTTAAACTGGTTATTCTAATTAGCAGTTCCTGTAACCTTTTATCAAGGTTCTTAGCTTCCTTATATTAGGTTAGAACATGCTCCTTTAGCTTGGAGAAGTTTGTTATTACCCACCTTCTGAAGCCTACTTCTGTCAATTCATTAAATTCAGTCTCTGTCCAATTTTGTTCCCTTGCTTTTGAGGAGTTAGGATCCTTTGGAGGAGAAGAGGCATTCTGGTTTTTGGAATTTTCAGCATTTTCGCACTGGTTTTTCCTCATCTTCAAGGATTTATTTCCATTTAATCTCTGATGTTGGTGACCTTTAGATGGAGTTTTTGCATGGGCATTCTTTTTGTTGATGTTGATGTTATTGTTTTCTGTTTGTTAGGCTTCCTTCTAACAGGCCCCTTTTCTGCAGGTCTGCTGGAGTTTGCTGGAGGTCCACTCCTGACCCTGTTTGCTGGGTATCACCAGTGGAGGCTGCAGAACAGCGAATATTGCTGCTGCTCCTTCCTCTGTAAGCTTCGTCCCAGAGGAACACCCACCAGATGCCAGCTGGAGCTCTCCTGTATGAGGTGTCTCTCAACCCCTGCTGGGAGGTGTCTCAAGGCACAGGGGTCAGGGACCCACCTGAGGAGGCAGTCTGTCTGTTAGCAGAGCGTGAGCACTATGCTGGGAGGTCCACTGCTCTCTTCAGAGCTGGTAGGCAGGAATGCTTAAGTCTGCTGAAGCTGCTTCCACGCTGCCCCTTCTCCCAGGTGCTCTGTTCCAGGGAGATGGGACTGGAGCTGCTGTGGGAGCAGCATCTTCTTTCAAAGATGCCCTCCTCAGAGAGAAGAAATCTGGAGAGGCAGTCTCTCTTCTAATTATCTTGGTATTATCTTTCACAGAGAAGTTGTTTTTAATTTTAATAATGTCCAGCTCATCAATTCTTTCTCTCATGGATTGTGCCTCTTTTGCTATATCCAAAAAGTTTTCTCCATATCAAGGTCATCTAGGTTTTCTCCTATGTTATCTTCTAGGAGTTTTATGGTTTGTATTGTACACATAGATCTGTGACCCATTCTGAGTGTCTAAATTCATTTTTTTTTTTTTGCATGTGGATATTCAGCTGTTCCAGCATTACTTCTTGAAAATACTATCTTTACACCACTGTACTGTCTTTGCTCCTCTGATGAAAATCAGTTAGCCACATTTACATGGGTCTATTTCTGGGCTCTCTACTCTGTTTCACTGATCTATTTGTCTCTTCTTTTGCCAATACCACACTATCTTAATTAACATTGTTTTACAGAAGTCTTGAAGCTGGGTAGTACAGTCTTCCAACTTTGTTCTTCTCCTTCAATATAAGTTGGCTAGTCTGAGTATGCTTCCTCATATAAACTTTAGAATCAGTTTGTCAATATCCACAAAATAACTTGCTGGGATTTTGATTCAGTTCACACTGAAGCTGAGAAACAAGGACATCTTAACAGTACTGAATCCATGAACACAGAATAGCCCTCCACTTATTTAGTTCTTCTTTGATTTCTTTCATCAGAGTTTTTCAGCTTTTTTCATATGAAACTTGTGGGCATTTTGTCATATTTATAACGATTTCATTCGGGGAGGGGGATACAATGTAGATAATCATGTGACTTTAATTTCAAATTCCACGTGTTCATTGCTGAATATAGGAAGCATTTGATTTCTGTACGTTAACCCTGTATCCTGCAACCCTGTTATAATCATTTACTAGTTTCAGGGAGTTTTTGGTTTCTTTCAAATTTTCTACACATGATCATGTTATTTATGAACAAAGGCAGATTTATTTACTTCCCAATCTGTATATTTTTTATTTCCTTTTCTTGTTTTGTCATATCAGCTAGAACTTCCAGTGTTATGTTGAAAAGGAGTGGTGAGAGGGGACATCCTTGCCTTGCTCCTGATCACAGCAGGTAAGCTTCTAGTTTCTTAATTATGGTGTTTGATGGGAAAAACTTTTCTTAAAAAGTATTTTAAAAGCTATTTCCTAAAATAATACTTAGGAAATACAAAAATTTTAAAAGTTTGCTGCATGATGAAAATCACATTAGCTAGGCTTCCACATCATTGAAATGAACAGCACTTTTCTATTTAAAAAATCTAGTGGTTTTTGTGTGTGTATATATGAGGTGGGGTTGGGTAAGCATTTCTTAAGATCATTAAGTTATATCAGAATCTTGTGAAGAAGAAAGAACATTTGCATATTCTGATGTACATGCATAATTCTCAGATGCATAGCTTGGAGCTTTTTTGATAATCACTAATTTGACAAACATGTTATGAAATTGAAAAGTACAAACTGAAGCAGGGAAAAAGCTTTGGTCTTCATTTTCTATTTGTTTTATTATAGACAGCTAAACCCCATTTCTTATTTTATTCCCATCCCTAGACATTAATTTTTTCCTCACAATTTCTCTGTAATTATTCTTTCACAGTATCTTTTCTGTATTTCTTTCTTTTCATTCTATTGGCCTATTGTAAATTTTATTAATTAGATGGTTTTATTCCTTTCTCCTAGAATTTTGTCAAGTGCTGCAGCAAAGATTCATCTTACCTAGTTTTACCTCTATCTCACTTTAATCACTTGATTCTTGATTTCCCCATTTCTAAGACTGTAACTTATCTATTTACTAATTATAAGTGCCAGCTCTGGCATAACTTGTGCAAACTGAAAAAGAACAGAGCTATAAAAAGAATGTGTGTGTGATCTGTACTGACTTCAATTCTACCATGTTGCAAATTTTTGCCAAGGTATGTACCCCCTATTGGTAATCAAAGAAACACTGTGGAAATCCCACTTTAGAAATATATAATAGATTTTAAAAGGATCTGGTAGTAGTATCAGTGGGCCAGCTAACTAACTCTAATTACAACAGTAAGCCATTTTGGCAGACAGTAGAAGGAATCAAAAGACATACCTAACGGCACATATTAAAATATAGTAAGGCAGTTGCTATAGGCTGGCTGCAGACCAACTCCATTATCCACCTCTATATTTGCTTTCTGATCCTTTCACCTTTCCGGCTGATCTGCTTCCAAGTCATTTTATAGCCACCCACTCTTCACCACTCCCCGGAAAAGTTTCATTGTTTAATTTTAAAAGCATTTCTCTCTCTCCCCCTCACTCCCCACTTTTCAAAAAAAAAAAAAAGTAGAGTTCTGGTCTCAATCATTGTGCACGTGTAGCTCTTAGTGCTAAAAAGGAACTGTATGTATACTTAAAAAAGAAAATTGAGATTTTGGCCTTCTCACATGTACTCATGTTTAAATAGTCGTAAAGGATGTAATTTCCAGAGTATTGTAAATATTGAGATTTTAAAATAAGACCTTTACATCAACTCTTTTGACATATTCAACAGATTTAAACCTACAGTGATTTAGCACTACCATCTATTTAAAAGCTGTCTTTGAGAAATTATATACTGCTCTTTTTTTTCTTGAATTTGTACTTCTACTCTATTCTCCCAATAGGATCTCCTTCTTTCACTGATTATTTTGCAATAATTCTTAGAAAAATATGCACATATTTTGAAATTTAAAAAAAAATTTCACTCATATGAACATAAGATTCTAAGTATTTAACTTCTGGATTGAATGAGCATCACAATGATTCATGTACAAGTACATAAATATATTAACGATTTTGGAAAATATAATTAAACATAAAGTTCATGGGAAGTTCATTTCTTAATTAGGCAACTGGAATTATCTCATTAATCCCCCTCTCCAGTGAATTTTTATAAACATAGTAAACGATTACTTATTGCTACAATTCAATTTTTTAGATTCTATTTCAATTTCTAAAAAAAATTTGTGGAATAAAGTACAGAGAGACCTTGTTCACAGAAATAAGTGAGAACAGAAGTAATTCTGTTCTAATCATATCCCTCAATTGTTTGAAATCTGTCTATATTATATATCAGAAATGATGACATATAACAACTGAAAGTCCTTCTTTATTGTAACTACTAAAAAAATGAGAATGAAAAGGCAATTATTATGATCTTCAGACCACACTCAAAAAACTGGTGCTTCAATGTCATCTATTCTCTTAAATCTAATACCTATATTTCCCACTGCCCACTTGTTTGATGCTTCGGAGGTAAAGAGGAATTTGGAGAAGAGAAACTCCTACCCCCATCACAAGTGAATTCTCAAGCAGATCAGTTTTAGGCACTAAAGATCTAAAAATGGATTTCCTTAAACTATCATTCCTATGCATACCATGCACAATCAGGACATGACATGGCCTGGTTTAAACAGATTCATTAAGAAATTAGTTTGATCACAGAGCATTTAAGTGTTAGAGTAAGATAACAGAAGAGTGAAATGGTAACACAAACATATAAAATAAGATCAAGTTTATCATAAAATGTTATAGATCTTGGAGTTTCCTGTTTAAAGGATGGAAAAATTGTTGGAAGTGAAAGGAGAATAGGGTATTTCGTGGGACAGATATGTGTTCACAAGACTTATGAACAATGTGACATGACAGCTTAGGTTGTCCTAGTAGCCAGCCCCTCAGTATATGTCCCTAGCAACTGCAACCAACTGAAACCCTGTGTGCTTTGCCTTGTAGTGTAATGATGACGGAAAAAATCAGAGACTTGGAATTCACCCCTTGTGATCTCAAAGAACAAAAATATTAGAGGCTTGGTTTAAGTGACACAATGGTTCCAATGGTGCTGCAATATGGTCATATAAAAAAGCACCCGGAAATCTGTGTTCTTTGTTTGATATTGAAATTCTCTCTCAATTTATCATGATCTGTTCATGTTATCTCTGATGTCTATTATTAAACAGAGAGCTTAGAGTATCATAACTATGGAAATTTTTCACTGTGTCTAAAGTTCATAAATATTTTCCTTGAAGAATACAAGAACCTAAACATTTTCACCTACCTTGGTCTCTAAAAACCTCTTTACCCATCTTGTCCCCACAACTGCTGAAAGACTAATATTACCTGAAGTTTTAATTCTAAGCCAACAAATTACTTGGCTATTATTTCTTTTCTTCCTGTTCTTTTTCATTTCTCTCCCCATTGCATAGCTATAAAACTATACTCTTTCTTGGGTTCTTTATTTCCTTTTATTAACTACCTCACTGCTTCTTCCTGGACACACTTTTCTTGCTTAGTGCTTTTCAGAGATAATATTGGTATAGTAAATTTTCTGAGGTCTTGTATATGAGCAAATATCCTTACTTCTCACTCATATTTAAATAAGTTAGTTGGATAAAATCTTAGGTTCAAAGTTAGTTTCCTATTAAGTGATCTCTTGCATCTAGCGTTGTTAAGAAATCTCAGTCTGATTCATGATAGCAAATCTATCTCTTTCTGTTGGCAATTATCATATGCGTTAACAGGATTCTAGACATTAAATGTGCATTAGAAGTACAACTACGTTGGGTGTTTCTAGGCTATGACCTATCTAAACTGTTCTGAAGTACCACTATAGATATTCAGAGTAATCCATACAGAACCTCCAAAAAGAAAAAAATAATCCAAAGATTAAGAAATACCATAAACATATATTGAAATTAAATTATTGTTAATTAAATGTAAAAGGTTAGCAGTCCAGTTTTCAGTAATTAGAATGCCACTCTCAAATAGATGTATTATTATTTAACCAATATACCAAAAGGACCTCCTCACTGGGGATCAATTTCCTCATCTATAAAATGAGTAAATATTTGAAAGAGAATTTTATGTAGTGAATTCTTAAGGAATGGTAGTAACATTTTTCACTTTTGTTATTGTTTGGAAACTGTTAATGTCATTAGCTTTGGATTTAAACAGAATTAATACTAGTAAATCCATTACTGACTATTAACTTTGTGGAAGTTTTAAACTCCCTAAACTTCAGATTCCCCTCATGTAAAAGGAAGAGATAATGTAAAGTGCTTAACATATTAGCAGATTGAAACTGCATTATTTGTTACTATTATTAGGTGTGCAGTATTACCAATTGTTTATATTTGTTACATAACCAATGAGTTTTATCTAAAGAACACCTGTGTAATTTACAAGATGAAATGAAGAAGCTGCAGCCACCTTTAAGGCTCCTGTGTCTTCTACTCTGTATATTCCTCTTCCCCGACATATCCACAGTTTTGGTTTCATTAGAAAACAGGGCAACTGAGTAAAAGAGCTGGCCCATGTATGCAAGGTCCATCAGTGTGGCCAGATAAAATTATTCTCCAAATTGAAAAATGAGTAATAGAAATGGTAAGAAAAATCATTATAATATTTTAAAAATTAACTCTATGCAAGACACAGGCTCTAGAACCACCACAGCAAAGAGTAAATCCCTGCCTTTTAGGAGCTTCCAATTTAGGGGTAAATAAAAAGATAAATAGCAATATACAGCCATATGCATTAAATGCTAAGTGAAGTTCTAGACAGCAAGTTCTAAAGGAAATGAAAAAAGGAGAAAATAAATATACTCCTAGGAAAATAATTGCTTCCAATACATTTTCAAAGCTAGTTCCACTTTTCCACAGGTCCATCTACTCACAGAAAAAAAGCAAATCTGATAGAAGACTACAAGGCCATTCAGAACTATTCATAAACGCGTATGACCAATTTCATGAAGTAATCAAGAAACAAAGTTCAAGTTCCTATGACTCTGAAGATCTTACAAGACGGGTTCTTTGAGGTCAGCGTTCCTTTGTTTCCAAAACTGACTTTAAAAACAATTACTTTTTTCCCCGTCTTTATTGAGAGAAATGCTTTTGCTTTTAATCATATCTAACATTTAAGACGGGTTAAAGAAAGGAAAGAAAATATCCCTTTATAATTATGGAGCTTTATAATTACTGTGTGGTTTACAACAGTCTCACTTACAAGGCATCATCCTTTTAAGACTAAAGCTAGCATCTCTCTGTACAGTATTAAGTTATTTACTGGCTTCCCTTGCATCTGGCACCAAGGTCAGCACATAGCGGATAAAACTATAATCTGGGCTCAGATCACAATGGAACAAAAGCCAAGGAAATCATACTAACTATGCTTTCAGCATTACTATATTACTTAGGGCATGTAAATAAACTGAATTAGATAATTTACATTTTATCCTTATATTAATTGAACTTTGCTGTGCATGACAGAAAAATATCTATTAGAAAAAATATTAAAAGTAAATGAAGCCAACAGATATACAGAGCTAAACAATGAGAACATGCTCTTTTCAAAAGCTCCATCATATCTATAAGGCAGTATAGTAAAAATAAAATGATTACAATAATTCATAGAGCAGCTGGAAAAACTGTCAACTCCACAGGTTATGAATTTTTCTATTCCTTTGCTGCCTTTTCTCCAGGTATACTACACAAGTTAATTCATTCATCCACTCACTCAACATCTGTGGGAGTACTTCTTAGAACTAAACAAAAAGTTTGGACTAACAAATACAATGATGAAAACATTATATAGCCTTATGATGAAAACATTATATAGCCCTTACAAAACATCAGTAGTATGTTTCTGGTTAGGCCTGACTTTTTGACCTAAAAAGGAGGAAAAATATATTTAGCTTTTTTTTTTATTATTATATTTTAAGTTCTGAGGTACATGTGCAGAATGTGCAGGTTGCTTACTGGGTTACTGACAATGGATGACAAGGATACATACAACAACCACTGCAAATTCCATGAGATCTCAGAAATCCCTAGAAAGAAAGGCATAGATGTGACATACATTATCAAATCGTGAAAGAGAAAGTAGATGTTGATACGTTTCCCAAAGGAATATTTATAGCTAATGTAACAGTGATGACTGCTGAAAAATTGCTGAAATATTTTGTAAAACAGGATTATGTTTTTTAACATCAGAATTGAAAGGGTAAAATAAAGCAACTGAAGGTAAAACAACTTAAAAATGTTAGTGCTAAAGTCAGGTATGTATCTTTGATATTGTAATCTTTTTTTTTTTCCTGGAAAAACTACTAATACAGGTTGAATATCCCTTATCTGAATTGCTTGGGACCAGAGTGCTTCAGATTTCAGATTTTTTTTTTTATTTTGGAATATTAGCATTAAATATACTTACTGCTTTAGGGTTGAGCATCCTAACGCAGCAGAAATTTAACATAATTTTTAAAAGCATCCAGAATAACTGGGAGATCAATGCCTACCAGAACAAGTAAGTCCCCTAGTGAAAAATTCCAATTCACCAGACAGTTATTCTTTTGTTTTGCTAGAATCTCTCTCTTAAAATTCTGTCTTTTCTATAGGACAGACTTTTAAACATATAAAAACAGTAACTATTTTATATTCTATTATTCATGGTAAAAATATGCTCTGGTCCTCGCCTGTTATGTCCAAAATTATTGGCAAATCATAAAATACTGAAATTGTGTATTATATTCTAGGTGTGATCTCACCAGGACAGAATACTATGAAGCTATTAGTTATGCAATCTACATGCTATCATTAACGTAGGCTAAATGACACAAGCATTTATTTTTCAGTAGTTTCACGACAATGTTAACTTATGTTCAACATGGAGTCGAATTTCAATGTACCACCAAACAAGTTAAATTTTTTTCATCCTAAATGTGCTACCTATGTGAACTTAAATGTAAAATTATAGATTTGTTTTCAGTAAACTTCATATTGTGAAAATAATGTTATATGTTAAGATTATTCCTATTACCATGAATATCAGGATTAATATCAAAGTTTTACAAATGAAAATACACATAGAGCAATGTGATAATCAGTAGTCCACTTAAAAAAAAAACAAGTATACAAAGGGTTAATCTTAAGTAGATTTAAATAAGAAGCAAATTTAATTCAGTATGTTTCAATTGAGAGATTTATAATGCCTCTGGCAATACAAGAAAGAATCGCTTAAAAAAAACATCCTCTAAGGAAGGTTATGACACAGAACAAGTGTGAAACACTGACTCAATAAATAAGCCTAACACATCATCATATAGCAATCATTTAGAAGGCTATTTGCATTATTTTCTATTGTGATGTTGGATTGTAAGTAAAAGAAGAAAACTGTGTACATCTGACACTCCCAGCTATTGAAACTGAAAGCAGATTCAATTTAAAAAAATAATAAGTGGTTGACAAAGGATGGATTTTCTCATTTGGTCATTCTCCTGTATTAACAGTTTAATTTCCTACTTGTCATACTCAACTAAATGCTAGATGTTTTGAAAACAGGTATGTTTACTTCACATAACAGAATTTAAGGGAAGAAAGAAAATATAGTAGAGTATTTCTTTTCCTGAAACAGTTACAAAATTTTAGCCTTCAAGAACTATGGTATGCCAAAGAAAAGAGTAAATTCCTTGATCTCACAATGACCTGTCTGTTGATATTTGCGTATTCTTGGGGGCTCCTAGAATACCTGAACAATTTGTTTCATCCTGAAAACCTATTTCTCTACTATGACTGAAAAATAATGGGTATCATTTCGAAAACAGGGAAAAGCTCATATTAAATAATAGGCTTATAAAATTTGATAGAATGTATAACTTGAATGATTCAGAAACTCAGTAAACATTCACAAAATAAATGGTTCCCAAAATGGCTCCTATTTATGGCCTAACCATAATGTAATAATGTGCCAATTTTTGTAGAGCATATAATGCAACATAAGTTTTGACTTAAATGAAAGATAAAAGTTCACCTCATAATGACTAGTCATTGATCCAGGTATTGCTTTATCAATCTAATAGCCTGAAACTTACTGAATATCTTAAATCACTAATATGAAGTTTAAATTGCCACTGAAGTATATTCTTTATTACTATAATTGTAAAACTAGAATTTATATTGTTACCTGCAGGTTTTTCAAATCAAATCCTAACTGCCAGATGGATCAAGTTTTAATCTTCAAACATTGGTGCTGATTTTCTCGAATCTTTTAAAATTATCTGATTCCAGAAATAAACAAGTAGGTAGGTAGGTAGGTAGGTAGATAGATAGATAGATAGATAGATAGATAGATAGATAGATAGATTGTTGTGTCTGAGGCCCAAGGCTGTTAAAAAAGAAAACAAAACTACAGGTTAAAGGAAATCTATAGAATTATTTCCCTGCCGGTTTTAATGAATCTCTCTGAATGACTGAGTTCATTAGAAACAAGACAATGATTACAACAGAAGCAGGAAAGGGAATGCAAAGAGAAAGCTGCCAAATTCAAAGGCTTTTAAAGTATTTTCACTTAATGTACTTGGAAATAATTTGTTTCCTAGGCATCAAGCTTTTGTCTTAATATTTACATCTGTTTTATCTCCCATTCAAGAAAAGCTATAAAACAAAGTCACAGAAGAAACAGATAGCTATTAAAAATTCCAAAATTTAAATACTTCTTCAAACCACACGGTTAATAGGAACATTTTAGGTGGATAATGTAAAGAGTATTCCCATTTCACTGGTAAGGTTTGAGTCTGCTAAAAATTCTAGTTCTTTGATATATATATATTTTAGATATATATATGTACATGTGTTTCTAAATTTGAACTTATTCAACTCTATTATCCTAAAAAAAAATGTAAATCTTACTTTTGTTATTATTATTCCCTAATAATATAAAGTATGGTTCCCAGTCTGTGGGTTGAAGGCTCCTGGGCTTGAAGACCTATAAATACCAAGAATTATCATAAAAAAATGAATAAATACTATGTTTTGAAAATATTTGTTTTTTTCCAAACGTTAAGTATATGCCATTATGATTATAGAAAATTAAAGTGTTACAAAATTCACAGGAGAATTTTCCCATAAAGTATTTTTTAAATTACAGTGAAAAAATTTTAACTGTAATTATGTGAAAATCATAAATTATTTTGATGCCAAAATTAGTTCAATAATATCAAAAATGTTAAAAATGCCTGGAATAAATTTAAGAACTGTCTTAAGAAGTACCAAAGATGACTTAAAAATGAGAAAATAGTGGCCAGGCACGATGGCTCACACCTGTCATTCCAGCACTTTGGGAGGCCGAGGAGGGCAAATCTTTACAAGTTCAGGAGATCTACACCATCCTGATCAACGTGGTGAAACCCCGTCTCTACTAAAAATACAAAAAAAAAAAGTTAGCTGGGTATGGTGGTGTGTACCTGTAGTCCCAGCTACTTGGGAGGCTGAGGCAGGGGAATTGCTTGAACCCGGTAGGCAGAGGTTGCAGTGAGCCGAGATCGTGCCATTGCACTCCAGCCTGGGCAACAGAGCAAGACTCCATCACGGCGGGGGGTGGGGGGGAGGGAATAAGTGAGCTTTTATGACAATGAAATTAGAATATCCAAAGAATGTGTAAATTTAGAAGTAATAAATATTTAAAAGGGTAAGAGATTTAGCATAAATATAACTATTGTCTGAAGTAAAATATAGCCAGTAGCATCATGGTCAAATGTGCAGACCCCAAAACCAGACTCAGAGTAGAAATCGCAGCTCTGCCACTTAGCTGTGTGACCTGGGGCAATGAAGCCTCTTTGCAAGTCAGTTTTCTTACCTATATCAACAATATTATACTGAATTTAGGAAATATCCCAAGAAAGGAGGCATGGATATAAAGTTATTTTCTACATAATTGCACACTACAGGCTGAAAGTAATATAGAACAAAACAAATAATTAATGGATATATAACAGGTAGTACAGAAAAGACTAAGTGGAGTGTGGGCTTAAATGCAACTTCATGTTGTCTTTTTGTGGCAGACACCTAGCTGCCATCAAGTATCCACTTTCCCTATTTTATTGGCCTAGATCATTGTAAGGGTTCTATACTAAAGTGTAGAAACTTCAAGTGATAAAATATTAACTCTAAGTAGGCTCTGAAAACTGAGATGAATATTGTAATGGCTATAACAACACACAAAACAACACATAAAACAAAGAAATTTAAAAATGCCAATAAATGAATTAAGGTAATAAAAAATACTCCAATAATTCAAAATAAGGCAGAAAAAGGAAAACTGAAGAAAGAGAAACCGAAGCAAACAGCAAACAATAAAGTCACAGACATAAACCCAAACATATGGAAATTTATACTAAATGTAAATGGTATAAACACAAAGTTTTTTGTTGTTGTTGTTAATAGAGACAGTGTTTCACCATGTTGACCAGGCTCGTCTCAAACTCCTCACCTCAGGTGATCCACCTGTCTTGACCTCCCAAAGTGCTGGGATTACAGGCGTGAGCCACCGTGACTGGCCGGCCTAAACACAAACTTCTGCAAAAAACCTGATGCTTAGATTGTGCAACAAACAAGATACAAATTGAATGTTACCTATATGAAAGTCCACTGTAATAAAATAATAAATACATGTTAAAACAATGTAAAATGATACCATACGATCACTAGCAAAAGAAAAGTGGATTGACTGTGTTAATATCTGAGTTAGTTAGACATCAGAATGCAAAAAAATTACCAAGAAATGTAGAGGGCACAACATATGATAAACGTGTATGTATCTAAGAATAGTTTCAACATAGATGCAGTAAAGCTGAAGAAAATGAAAGGAGAAATAGAGAAATCCACAATTACACTTGCAGATTTCAACATTTCTCTCTCAGGAATCAAAAGAATAGATCAAACAGAAATTCTTCAAGAATATCAAAGACATGAACAACATAATCAACCAAAGTGACCTAACTCAGGGGTCATCAACCCCCGGGCTGTGGATCAGTACCAGACTGCAGCCTGTTAAGAACTGGTCCGCATAGCAGGAGGTGAGCAGCAGACAAGCAAGCATTACTGCCTGAGCTATATATCTCCTGTCAGATTAGCCAGGGCAATAGTCTCACATAAGCAGGAACCCTACTGTGAACTGTGAGTGCAAGGTATTGAGGGACTATGTTAAGGAAAACCTAGTATCAAAGGGTGTGGTTTCAAAGGCAGGAATTTCCCAGCGCCATGCCTCCATTACTGGGAACGTAAAGTTCTCTGACTTTCCAGCCTGCTGGTTAGCTAGAAATTCTAGGTGTGCTTCTCTGTTCAAAAAGCTCACAAAAAGCTCTGGGAGGAAGGGCTTCTGTTGCTGACCTAGCAGCCAATCTGGTATCAGAGTCAAAGATCAATCAATCACTCCAGAGGAAGTTTGAAAGGTCTCCTCTCATTGGACGAGAACATGAATGGAACGGGAATAACTCCAAGGTTAAAAACCCACTGCTCCGTACCTATACAGATTCCTCCCTTAGATCCCCTCCCACCGCAGCATGGGAGCTCTCTCTCCTTTCACTCTTTCTCTCTCTATCTCTCTTTGCAAAACTCTTTGGGTCCACGATATTTATTCCAACGGTAAGCTTACCGAGCCTCCAAGGCCCCTTCCCCCATTCTTGGGGAAGAGGGGCCAAGGACCTGGGCACATGGGGGAAAACATCGGATCCGAGAACTGGGAGCCTCTTGGGGAAGCCCTGCAGCTCTGCTCCAGTTCCTCGGTTACATCTTTGGCAAGCTCGGGGAGGGAGCTGAGCCCCTGCGCCCCACCCTGGTTACAGTATCTAGGTTGTGTGCTCTTTATGAGAATCTAATGCCTGATGATCTGGGGTGAAATAGTTTCATCCTGAAACCATCCCCCAATGTCTGTGGAAGAATTGTCTTCCACGAAACTGGTCCCCTGTGCCAAAAAGGTTGGGGATCACTGACCTAAATGACCTCTATAAAACACTGTACCCAACAACAGACTACATTCTTTAAAACAGCACACAGAACAGTCAACAAGATAGGACCATATCCTGGGTGATCATAAAATAGACTCTAATAAATGTAAACATTAAAGTCATACAAAGCATGTTCTCTTACTAGAATGATTAAACTACTAGTCAAAGACACTAAGTTACTGAAAAATTCCCAAATATTTGGAAATTACAAATCTTTCACTTTCCTTGATTAAATTTACTCCCAGGTATCTTATTAATTTTTTTGATACTATTGTAAATGAGATTGTTTCCTTAATTTTTTTCAGTTTGTTGTTAGTGTAAAAAAATGCTACTGGTTTGTGTAGGTTGCTTTTGTATCCTGCAACTGTATTGAGTTTATGAATTCTACCAGTCTTGGGTAGAGTCCTTAGGATTTTCTATATATAGCTGTCCCTCAGTATCCATGAGGGATTAGTTCCAGGCAACCTTGAGGATACCAAACTCCATGGATGCTCAAGTCCTTTATATAAAATGGCATAGTATTTGTATATGACCTATATCTTCTATCCCACATACTTTAAATCATCACTTAATTTACTTAAAATACCTAAATATGTAAATGCTATGTAAACATTATACTATATTGTTTGATGAAGAGCGACAAGAAAAAATGTCTATAAATATTCAGCAGACACAACTATCCATTTTTTTCTGAATATTTTCAATCCATGGTTGGTTGAATCCAAAGATGCATAACCCACAGATGCAGAGAGGTGACTGTATAAGATCATGTAGTAAGCAAACAGAGATAATTTTACTTCATCTTTTCCTATTAGGATGACTTTTATTTCTTTCTCTTGTCTAACTGCTCTGTCTAGGGCTTCCAGAACTATGTTCAAAAGAAGTGGTGAGAGTAGGTAAGCATCCTTGTATTGTTCCTGATATTGGAAAAAAAGCCTTGAACTCTTCACTACTGAGTATGATGTTAGTTGTGGACTTGCCATGTTAGCTGTGGACGTTCACTGTGTGAAGGAACATGCCTTCTGCACCTAATTTGTTAAAGAGTTTTTTAATCATGACAGGATGTTGAATTTTGTCAAAGGCTTTTTCTGCATCTACTGAGATGATCATATAGTTTTTGTCCTTCACTCTGTTAATATGGTAAGTCACATTTATTGATATGCATATGTTGAAGCAATCTGCATTCCAGGAATAAATCCCACTTGATCTACTGGTAAATAATGCTTGTAATGTACTATTGGCTATGGTTTGCTAGTATTTTGTTGAGGATTTTTGCATCTGTGATCATCAGGAATATTGGCCTGTAGTTTTGTTTTATAATGTCTTTGTCTGACTTTGGTAATAGGGTGATTTTGGCCTCATAAAATGAGTCTGGGAGTATTCCTCTTAAAGTTTTCAGAAGAGTTTGAGAAGGATTGGTATTAGTCCTTCTTTAAATGTGTGGTAGAATTCAGCCATAAAGTAATGTGGTTCTGTGCTTTCCATTGATGACAGACTTATATTTACTGAGTCAATCTCCTTACTCATTATTGGTTTGTTCAGATTTCCAACCTCTTGATTCAGTCTTGTTATGTTAAATGTTTCCATCCATTTTTCTAGGTTACACAATTTGTTGGCATATAATTGTTCATAGTAGTTTCTTACGATCCTTTGCAAAAAAAATAATAATAAAATTCAGATGGAATCACAAAGACCCAGAAGAGCCAAAGCAATCTTGACCAAAGGAACACAGCTGAAAGCATCACACAAAGAAATCAAATATATTGCAAAGCCATATTACTGGCATCAAAATGGACACATCAACCAATGGAATAGGAGAGAGAGGCCAGAAATAAATCCACATGTCTACGGTCAACTGATTTTTGACAAAGGTACCAAGAACACACAATGGGGAAAGGACAGTCTCTACAACAAATGATGTTAAGCAAACTGAATATCCACATATAGAATAATCAAAATGGACTCTTTTCTCACCCTTACACATGAATCAAGTCAAAATGAATTGAAGACTTAAGTATGAGACCTGAAAATAAAACTACTAGAAGAAAACCTAAGAGAAAAAGCCCCACAGACAGAGATTTCTTGAATATAACCTCAAAAGCACAGGCAATGAAAGCAAAAATAAACAAATGGAATTGCATTAAACTAAAAAGCTTCTGCACAGCAAAGAAACAATAGAGTGAAGAGGAAAATCCCAGACTGGGAGAAAACATATGCAAATCATACATCTAGTAAATAGCTAATATCTAAAATACACAAGAACTCAAACTACTCAATATCAAGAAAACAACCCTATTCAAAACTGGAAAGAACTTGTATAGACATTTCTCAAAAGATATACAAAAGTGCAACAAATACATGAAGTAATCAGTATCTCTAATAATGAGAGAAATGCAAATTAAAACCACTATGAGATATCACCTCACATCTGTCAGACTGGCCATCAGAAAGATGAAAGATGGTAAGTGTTGGCAAGGATGTGAAAATTAGGGAATCCTTATACACTGTTAGTGATATTGTAAATTAGTGTGGCCATTTTAGAAAACAGTATCTAGGTTACTCAAAAAACTAAAAATAGAATCACCATATGATTCAGTAATCCCACTACTGGGTATTGTGAAACCTGTCAGAATCAAAATGAAGTCACCAGTGTCAAACTCTAACAACAACAACAGTAGCATCAACAACACACACACACACACACACACACACACACACACACACACAAACTCTCTCTCACATGCACACACATGCCTATGGTAGGAACTGTCACAGAGACTGTATGAAGGACTCTTAGACACATAAGCCTGTAACAAGAACTTTCTAAACTACAGATTGTTACACGAGTCACAAGAACAGCTAGCCAGATGCAAAAGAACACTTGCCTGACACGGTTTCCACTAAAGAACTGCTGTCAGCTCCTGGGATAAGCCCTTGTAACCAATGTTGTCTTTGCTTCAAAATAAATTACTACTATTCTCCTTTGCCTTTAAAAGCATCCCCTTGCCTGAACCTCTTTGGATATGCCTATGGTTTCCACAGGCCGCATATCCCAGATCTGAAAATCTCTCTGCAGTCCTGAACAAACTCATTATCATTGGAGAACCTTCTTCTGCCTGCTATTTAGGTTTGACAGTGTATACACAAAGGATTAAAATCATTATGTGGAAGAGATGCCTTCACTTCCACCTTCATTGCAGCATTATTCACAATAGCCAAGATATGGAAACAATTTGTGTCCACTGACAGAAGAATGAAAAAATAAAACGTGTGTGTGTGTGTGTGTACACATGCAAATATATGTGCACATGTATATACATATGCATCACGTTTACTTTATCCATTCTTCTGTCAATGAACACAGGTTGCTTCCATATCTTGGCTATTGTGAATGTACATATATGTACACACACACACACACACACACACACACACACACACACACATATAATTCAGCCATGAAAAAGGAAGGAAATCCTGCCATTTGCGACAACATGGACGAAACTTGAGGATATCAAGCTAAGCGAAATAAGCCAAACACAGAAAGAAAAATACTACATGCTCTCACTTATATGTGGAATCTAAAAAACAGCTAAATTCCTATTAACAGAATAGAATGGTTGGGACATAAGTGTTGGGAGAAGGAGGATGTTAGTCAAAGAGTACAAACCCTCAGCCCCAAGATGAATAAGTAAGTATTAGAGACCTAATGCAGAGCATGGTGGTGACTATGGTTAATAACAATGTATGTGTGTGTAAAAACATCATGTTGTACACACTAAATATATGCAATTTTTGTCAATCATACTTCAATAAAGCTGGGGGGTGGGGTTCTGGACAACTGGAATCTTGACCTAGGGGGGGAAAAAAAAAGCTGGAGGGGAAAAGGCCAGCAAGCACATGAAAATCACTAATCATTTGGGAAGCACAGATCAAAATCACAATGCTTGTCAACTCATCTCCATTAGGATGCACACCATCAAAAAAAGTAAAAAGATGAGAAATTTAAAACCTTGTTCTCAGTATTGGTATGAATATAAAATAATGCAGCTGCTGTGGAAAATAGTATGACAGTTCCTCAAAATATTAAAAATAGAACTACCATATGATTTAGCAATTTTACTTCTGAGTATATTTCCAAAAAATTGAAAGCAGGATCTTAAATAGATATTCACACACCATGTTAATAATAGCATTATTCATAATAGCCAAGAGGTGGATGCAGCCTAACTGTCCATCTACAAATTAATGGGTAACAAAATGTGGTATATACATACAATAAAATATTCAGCCTTAAAAATGAAAGGAATTCTGATACATAACATGAAAAAATCTTAAGGGCATTATGCTAAATTAAAATAAGCCAGTTACAAAAAGACACATACTGCACAATTCCACTTATATGAGGTATCCAAGCAGTCAAATTCATAGAAACAAAGTGGAATGTGGTTACCAGGGACTGGGTGGAAGAAGTAATACAGAGTTGTTCAATGGGTACAGATTTTCTGCTTTCCATGATGAAAAAGTTTTAGAGGCTGTGCAACAATGTGAATATACTACTGAACTGTACACTTAGAAACCGCTAAGATAGAAAAGAAAAACCGTTAAGATGGTATTTTTTATGTTATGTGCTTTTTTACCACAATAAAAAAAATTTTTAACCCCATATTCATAAGCAAAGAGTTGATTTTTAAAAAAGGAAATTGTACTTCTTCAAAATTAAAATTTTTTGCTCCATGAACTACACTGTTAAGAGAAATAAAAGAGAAGCTACAGAGTAAGAGAAGAATGTTTGTCATATACCTGATAAAGGATTTTGATCCAGAATACACAAAGATGAAAACAACCCATTGAAAGGGTAAAAATTGCTCAAAAGAAAACATTTCAGCACACAAAATTTTCAAATGGCAAATAAGCACATGAAAAGATGCCTGATGTTGCTGGTAATTACAAATGCAGATTAAAACCACAATAAGATAACCATATAACTAAGAGAATGATTAAAACTAAAGAAAAAAGAAAAACACAGTGACAATAACAAGCACTAGCAAGTATGCAGGCACCTGGAATGCTCATATATTGTTGGTGGGAATATAGGTCAGGCACCCTGGAAAGTAATAGGGCAGTTTATATAAAATTAAGCATATAGTTAATTACCCTGTGATGCAGTAAACCCACTCCTAGAATCATCCTAGAGATACAAGAATTTTTGTTCACACAAAAACCAGTCTGTGAATGTGTATGGCAACATTCTTCATAGAAAAAACTGGAAACGATCTAAAATGTTTTTTATTGTTTATTATATACAGACAAACTGTAGTACATCTATATAGTGGAATACTACCCAATAAAAAAGAACAAACTACTGATAGAGTAACAGATGAATCTCGAAAACATGTTAAATAAAATAAGTTATATTCAAAGATTACATGTACATGATTCCATTTATATGACATTTGGGAACTGGCAAAACTATAGGACAGATCAGTAGCTGCCAGGGGTCAGTGGTGGAAAGAAGAAATCCCATGAATGGTAGCTGCAAGAAGAAATTTTTGGAGTACATAAATTCTTTTGCATTGTGATTGTGTTGGTGGTTACCCAATTCTATGCATTTATCAAGACTGACAGAATTGGACCACGTACCACGTCTCAAACCTGTCATCTCAGTACTTTGGGAGGCTGAGGTGAAAGGACTGCTTGAGGCTAGGAGTCTAGGACAAGCCTGGGCAACAGAGCAAGACCCCATATCTATAATTTTTAAAAAATCCATATTAGCTGGGCATTGCGGCCTGCAGCTGTAGTCCTTGTTACTTGGGAGACTGAGGTGGAAGGACGGTTAGAGCCCAGGAGTTTGAGGCTGCAGTGAGCTATGATCGCACCACTGCTCTTCAGTCTGGACAACAGAGTGAGACTCTATCTCACAAACAAAACAACAACAAAAAACCTCACATAACTGTATACCAGTTATCAGCAATATTGTTCAAGTTTCTTAACCATCTGTGTTTCAGTTTCTCACATGTATGATCAAGGATGATAACAGACATTACTTTATAAAATTAAGATTATACATAATTATGTAATCTAGATTATATATATAATTTAGAACAAAATTAAAAAACATGTTGAACTGCAAGTGCCTTTGAGATGTGTAAGTAGACAGTTAGTCAAATCAGACAGAGCAAATATCTGAGCTGATTTAGGTGCTGAATCACAGCTGACAGCTGAAGCCACGGATGTAGATGAGACTGCCCAGACGGAGAATAGGGGTCCTTATGTCCAGCCTTGACAAACTGCAACATTTTCTGGCTAGGCAGACCAGAATAAATATGTAAAGGAGTCAGGAGGAGACAAAGAAATAGAAGAAAAATTGGAGATTACTGTGTCATGTAAAACAAAGAAGAGTGTTTGAAAGAGGAAAAAGTGGACAATGACAGCTGATGGTGCTAACAGATAATGGCTAAGAGAAAAACAAATAATAGTTTTTCTCTTTAGTAATGAAACCCCTGAATTAAAGAAAATTTAAATCCCAGCCACACGAAATAAAAATATATTTTATAGCCTCTCTTGCAGCTGAATATTACCTTGTAGGTAAGATTAGCCCATAAGATGCAAATGATAGCTGCAATTTATAAATTAGGCTCTTAAATGGCAGGAACGAGCATTATCTCCTAATTCTGGTTGACCTGAATGAGAACCCAACTAATGTGACAGAGAGATTTTTTTACCATGTGACCTGAGGGATGGCACAGAAATAATCTGAGTTTCTGACACTATGAAACCACCATATTAGTTAACACTTGTCTTGAATTACTTAGCTCTTCTGAATTCTCTTAAAGTATTCCCGTTAAGATTTTTAACTGAAGATGCAGTAGCTATAGTAGCCTCCATATTTCAGAATTCAACACAGCAGATTTATGAAAAGGGGTCTGTAGGAAAGATAATGTCCCACATATTTTTAAGCAAATATTTTAACAAAGGGTACAACATATGACATATGTTAATAATATAAGAACAACCAGATCAAAAAAAGCATATAATACTTTTCTGAAGTTTGAAAGTTATCAACAAGCATTTTAAACCTTGTATTTGGAGATTCTTATAGATAATTCTCCATTTTGCTAGGTTTTAGACTGAGAGCTGAACTAGAAAATCACTGTAAGTAATTAGGTATGGTAATGATGGGAGTAATAAAGAAGAAGAAAAAGAACCACTGACCCAGAAATCACACACAGGTCTAGTCTATGATGTCTGTTTTGACAACTATTTAAGGGTTTAACCATAACCATTTTATTTTCAGTCACTGAACAGAAACATCAGTTAAATTTTAAGTGAACTCTTCGCTATCATAATTAAGTATATAAAAATCCATTCACTAGAATATTCAACACTACACAATAGCTTTTCATATTGACTCACATTAAATAATACAATTTTAAAATTCCAAATCTAACTTTAAAAAAAATATTTTTGTTCTAACAAAAATCTCCCCAAATTACTTCTTGGGTAGACGTTTTGGATGGTAGTGGGAGACAAGTATTTTTTAAGCCTGCAGAGAATTATCAAAAGCCTGATTCAAGCATCAAAAAAAGTTTAAACTAAGAAAACAAAAAGCAATATTTATTACATCTGTTTTTATGTTTACCCTGAGATACTTCTACCAATAATTTCCCACAAACTACAAGGGAGATATTTCTTTATCAGACACAATGTTTTTTTCCCAACTAAATGCATTTCTGAACTTAAATGCATGAAAAGTTAATAAACGGAAGGAAAAGCAAATTCAGAACTGTCATTTTAAAATTATATTCTTAAAGGGTTTAGGGGTATCATTTGTGGAACACAAAGAGATTTCCTTCTCAACAACATTCCAGGACATCACTCTTTCCTGCCTACCAGCAGACAAGATTATACTTGTCTGGTATGTCAGTAAAGTATTTACACAAAGGCAGTTTTTCAGAATCTTCTCATTGTGAACACAAAACAGGAAATACAGTAATGCCATCAGTATATGTTAAACACTGTTTAGTATAAACTGTATTTCTCTCTTAATGAGTACTAGCTTAACCTCCAGGAGGAGGAGGTGAAAATGAGCACATCTATAAACACATACCACTAGTTGTTTGCAGCCAGCCAAAGAAAAGGTTCAGGAAGAAAAACTCAGTAAAACTTGCCAAACTACATTTTAGTTAGTGTTATACCTGCAGCCTGTAATGAAAGCTCTTTTCTCAAGTTCATAGGGGAAAATAAAGTTTCCATAAAAGTTAGTATTTTTGAATAAAAAAAATAGCTTAATTAATAACAGGCAATTTAATAGAAATACTGCTTCTGAGGCAGAAAAAAACAAATTTCTATATAAAGTGGCCATCCTCAAAAACACCAAATAATAAAGCATTTCATGTTCTAAAAAAAACCTAGTTTCATTTTTTTACATTTATAAAACAAAAACCTATTTACCTTCCATGGCTAAACAGTAATACAATTCTATAAGCCTAACAACTGAAGAGCTTGGAAATATATCTACAGACTGATTATAAAGTGCAGCTAGTGTCCTAAGCAGAAACAGAAAATTTTAATTTCCCATACAATAGTTGAATGAACTATAGTTTGACTGCCCTCTGCTGATGTAAAATTTTTACAGCTATAAAAGTTGATGTGATAAAACTGTGATATTATCATTTTAAAATAACTGTTTCTACTCAGACACTGGTTTCATTATTGATTCACTGTGAAAACTAAAATTTAAATATTTAGCTTCTGTGTCTTATTTTTATTTTTATGTATTTGTAGAGACAGAGCCTCACTCTGTCACCCAGACTACAAGAGCAGTGGCATGATCATGGCTCACCATAGGCCTCAACCTCTGGGATCTAGCTAGCCATCCTCCTGACTCAACCTCCTGAGTAGCTGGGGCTACAGTTAATTTTTAAATTTTTGTAGAGACAAGGTCTCCCAAAGCTTCCCAGGCTGGTTTCAAACTTGTAGCCTTAGATCCTCCTGCCCCAGGCTCCCAAAGTGTTGGGATTAGAGGTGTAGGCCACCTCTAATCTTGGCCATGTAGTCTTATTTTTAATTAATGGGCAAAATCGATGAAATAACTATTTTTTGAGGCCTATAAAAATATAATTTAATATCTGTATTAGTTCATTCTCATGCTGCTAATACAGACATACCAAAAGCTGAGTAATTTATAAAGTAAAGCGGTTTAACTGACTCACAGTTCAACATGCCTGGGGAGGCCTCAGGAAACTTAATATCATGGCAGAAAAGAAAGCAAACATGTCCTTCTTCATATAGTGGTAGGAAGGAGAAGAATGAGAGCAAAAGTGGAAAAGCCCCTTATAAAACCTTCAGATTTCATGAGAACTCACTGAGTATCATGAGAACAGCATGGAGGTAACCATCCCCATGGTTCAATTACCTCCCACAGGGTCCCTCCCATGACATGTAGGGATTATGGGAACTACAATTCGAGATGAGATTTGGGTGGGGACACAACCATGCTGTATCAATCTCTCTGACTTCAAGATACTTAAATGTCATTAGAAAGATAGGAAAAACCTGGAAGAGATAAACTATTAGAGAATATCAAGAACTAAGCTAAGTGATACAGAAGACAAGTAAGCTAGAGAAAAAAGATTTGTAGAGCCAACTTAGTAAAAACTAAACAACAAAACTGAAAATTAAAAACTTTGTGGAAATTGCTGTTAAGACAGGCAGTCAAGAAAAAGTAATGAGCATGGTTTTAGATTAATGAGGAGGAGACAAAATAAGAAAAAGCTGGGAGGAAATAATGAATGAGTAATAGTACACGTAGATCACATAATTACCAAAAGATATAATTACCAAGATAAAAGGTAAATGTTCAGTGAAAACAGAAAATACTATAATGGTAAGATTGCTGCATAGGGTAGGGGCAACTTTTGCAAACTAAAAAAGCCAGAGTGAAGATCTGGACTTGAGGCAAACAAGGAGTCCCTGTATGTTCCTTAGCAGTAGATCATTCCTTCAGGAAGAATACTATGAAACAGAATAAAGATGAAATGGTGGAAGGGACTGAAGGCTGAGAAACAAGTCAAGAGGCAATTGCAGCAATAAAGGAAATAACTCAACCAGAACAGCAATGGTAATAGAGCAGAAAAAAGAAATTGAGATAAAAGAATTGAGGTTTCAAATTTTAAATTAAAAAAACAAAACTGGAGGCTGGACTGGATTCAGATTTTTGTTTAATTATTTTCCATATTTGGCATAATATTTGAAAAGAATTTCAAATATTATTTGCCATCATCTCGAATTATAGTTCCCATAACCCCCACGTGTCATGGGAGGGACCTGATGGGAAGCAATTGAACCATGGGGTGGTTACCTCCATGCTGTTCTCATGATAGTCAGAATTAAGGTGTCACAAATTCCACTGAAATAAAAGAGTACTGGACTCAGAGTTAGCAGAAGGGAAAACTATCATGTCATCAAAGCTAATAGGGTACAGGGTTTCAACATACAGGTACTTAGTAGGATAAAATTTATGGAATTGAAGAAAATAAGAAACAAAACCATTAAATTTTGTTCAGTAGTCACTGGTAATCTTCACAAATTCACTTTTAATATATTTGGTCAGTAAGGAGAACCTAGGGAGCTAACATTTTAATCATTGAGATGAGCTACAAAAGCTAGGTGGAACAATTAACTTTAGGGGAAAAAATGTCACTGACAGTGTAGGAAAGGAGTAGCAGATAATAATAGAGCCAAGCTATGTTTTGTTAATGATGGCGATACATAAGGAAGTTCATGGCAAATTGTTTTAAGTATCTCTGTAAATCAGTTTCCAAGCTCATCTGGAAGCCTTGAAAGGATGAATTAATATTTGAAGGCAATTTAATATTGCTCTTAATATCAAATTGCTAACTAGAAGTTAAATTTCTACTGGAGATGGTCAGTCCCAAGAGATAGCTCCATCTAGCCAAGACTTCTCATTTTTCTACACCTGTCTAGAAAAATCTATGTACTATTTCATAAAAAATTTCAAAGCTGACCCACTGCTTCCTCTACACACAAGTAGAGACTTTCCATACTCTGTTTATGTGAAGCTATCTGGAATCAAACATCCAATTCAAGAGACCATATTCAAATACCCTAGGTAAAAGTGTTGGTAAGAACTCATGGAAAAGTAGTATGTTTCCTAGTGATTGTTTTAGAATCACCAAACAAAACCAGAGAAACGATAATTTCTGAATTTTATGTTACATTTTCTTTGCAAAAGAATTTCTGTCAAAAGAAGTATAATACTTGAAGTTAGATTCAATTAATTCATTCACTTATAGAGCAAATCATTTGGAATGCATCTGACCCAAGTTAACTAGTTTGTGACAGTTAACTATTTTGTGACACTATAATTTCAGTTTTAAAAAACATCGTAATACAGAAATGTTTTCTTAAAACTCATATTCTCAAAATAATGAAATACATGTCAGGTATGCAGTGGTCCAGTAAGAACATGTTATTTTTATTGCAGAGTATACCAGATATTTTGGGGTAAGGCCTATTCTTCTTCATGACTACCTTATCTGAATGTTACCAAAAAATTGACATGAGATGTTAACACCAATAGTTACTAGAAAAACATAAAAGGTCATCAAAAACTCATATTTGTAGAATGATTAAAGTGCTAAAGTTTAAAGTGCTACACTGACTACATGTCTAACTGAATAAACCAAACTAAGCTCTCTCTAAAGTTAAATAGGTAAGAGCTTGATAACATCTTTTTCCATTTCAAATGAAAAACATTATATAGTATTATTAAATAAAATTTCAGAAAAAAGCAGCAAGACTTATCAAGAATGTAATCATTATTTGACCACCACAGTTGGTTGCCTGTGGACATCCACCCACTGCTTTATGCTCTATTATCTTTTGGTCTCTTACATGAACACAATTTTATAGCAATAGTTACATTTTATGATATTTTAAATAGCTTTTGCAATTAAATGTCAGTTTTTCACTTTCATACTAAAGTAAAATAGATTTTCCTGAGGCTACTGCCTTTTGAAAAACAATAATAAAAGTTCCTCTGACAAAAGCTTTCCCTGCAAAAATAAGACGTTAAAAGGTCAACTTTCAAAAAAAGAAAATTGCTAAAATAATAGAAATGACAATTTAAGCTAACATACAAAGCACATTTTTATCTAAACTGCAAGAAGGACAAACATATCTGGATGAAGAGCAGATGTGGATTTCCAAATACTATCTACAACCTAATATGCTGTCAAAAAAACAAACGACATGGCCAAAAAAAGAGTAGTTTTCTATTCCTTTTTTTTTTTTTTTTGAGACAGAGTTTCGCCCTTGTTACCCAGGCTGGAGTGAAATGGCGCGATCTCGGCTCACCGCAACCTCCGCCTCCTGGGTTCAGGCAATTCTCCTGCCTCAGCCTCCTGAGTAGCTGGGATTACAGGCACACGCCACCATGCCCAGCTAATTTTTTGTATTTTTAGTAGAGACGGGGTTTCACCGTGTTGACCAGGATGGTCTCGATCTCTTGACCTCGTGATCCACCCGCCTNATTCTCCTGCCTCAGCCTCCTGAGTAGCTGGGATTACAGGCACACGCCACCATGCCCAGCTAATTTTTGTATTTTTAGTAGAGATGGGGTTTCACCATGTTGACCAGGATGGTCACGAGCTCTTGACCTCGTGATCCACCCGCCTCGGCCTCCCAAAGTGCTGGGATTACAGGCGTGAGCCACCGCGCCCGGCTCTATTCCATTTATTAAAGGAGATTAGTATAAAGGCAAAAAGATAGTCCTATATCAATAGAAAAAATAGTTTATCAGTATGATGTCAAAAATCTTTCTTCCTGGTATTTTCTTTCATTAGTTACCACCGCATTAGACATCATAAATAATGAACAGTCCCTGACTTAAAATGATTTGACTTTGGCATTTCAACTTTGTGATAATGTGAAAGTGATACATATTCGGTAGAAACCTTACTTTGAGTGCCTATACAACTACTCTGTTTTTCACTTTCAGTACAGTGTTCAATTAATTGGAGAATATATTCAATACTTTTAGTATAAAACAGGTTTTGTGTTAGGAGACTTTGCCCAACTGCAGGCTAATGAAAGAGTTGAGCACATATAAGGTAAGCTATGATAAACTATGATGCTCAGTAGGTTAGGTGTTTTAAATCCATTTTTGACTTACATTAGTTTCAACTTAAGATACCTTTAACAGGAATAAACTCCATTGTAAGTTGAGGAGTACAGTTAAAATGAATATATGTATCTCAGAACAAATGTATCTCTTTCTTAGCAACATAACCTGAGCAAATACCTGATTAGCTAAATATTATCCTAGATACCAAAATGGGTAAGTTTTGAATTTACATATTGAAACTACGGGTGATATGTGGAAATAAGTGAGGCAGCAAAACAACAAATAATCAAACAAAATCCAGCAGGGAGACTGGGAGAATGCAATGAGTGCTGGGTCAGGGCTTCAAGACACAAGGTGATAATATCCTTGTGACAAGGCTACTTTAAAATAAAAAATCTAATCTTCCCAGACAAAGTTTCTAAACCATAAGTCTTCAATACATTCATCTTTTTATAAGTTAAAAGGAAAAGGTTCATTATACTTTAAGAGGAAACAAAAAGGTCTGTGGAATTTGACTCAAAATAGTGTATTTGGCCAAGAAGGTTACAGAACAAAATACAATCACGTGTCACTCGCTTAACAATGGGGATATACTCTGAGAAATGCATCCTTAAGTGATTTCGCCATTGTGCAAACATCACAGAGTGTACTTAAACAAACCTAGATGGTATAGCCTTCCCAGGCCACATGATATAGCTTATTGCTTTTAGGCTACAAACCTGTACAGCATGTTACTGTACTCAATGCTGGAGGCAACTATAAAACAATAGTATTTGTGTGTCTAAACATATCTAAACAAAGAGCAGGTACAGTAAAAATAATGTATAAGAGATAAAAAATTGTACCCCTGTATAGGGCACATTTACCAGGAGTGGTACTTGCAGCACTGGAAGTTGCTCTGGGTGAGTCAGTGAGTGAGCAAAGAGTGAATGTGAAGGCCCAGGACATTACCGAACACCACTATAGATTTTATAATAAACACAGGACAATAAGACTCTACTAAACTTAGTTTATAACTCTTCTTTAAGAATTAATCTTAGCTTACTGTAACTTACTTTATAAACTTTTTAATTTTTACTTTTTGACTCTTATAGTAACACTTAGGTTAAAACAAACATGCCACACAGCTGTACAAAAACAGTTTCTTCTTTATATCCTTAATCTATAGGCTTTTTCCTATTTTTAAATTTTATTAATTTATTTTACTTTTTAAACTTTTTTGCTAAAATTGAAGGCACAAACACATATACTAGGCCTGTAGATCAGGATCATCAATATTACTGTCTTCCATCTCTACATATTGTTTCCTGGGAAGGTATTCAGGGGCAATAATACACATGAAGCTGTCATCTCCTATGTTTAGCCTTCTTTCTGGAATATCCCCTGGAGGACCTGCCTGAGGCTGTTTCATAGTTAATTTTTTCATAAGCAGAGTGCACATTACAATGATAAAAAGTATAGTGTAAGTAACACATAAGCCTGTAACACAGTTGTTTATTATCCTTATCAAGTATGATATCCTATACAAATTTAATGTGCTGCACTTTTATATGACTAATAGCACAGCAAATTTGTTTACACCAGCATCACCGCAAGAGTAATGCACTATGTTACCATATCATAATGGTTATGACATTATGATGGCTACAATGTCACTAAGCCATAGGAATTTTTCAGCTCCATTATAATCTTATGGGACACATTTGTATATGCAGTCTGATGTTGACCAAAACATGATTATGTGGCATATGACTGTATCTAGGCTCTGACTACAGTAACAACCCCCACTCACCAAAACTCAGTCTTCTCAGAGGGCCACATAGATTATGGCAGCATTCGTAATGATACTATATTAACTGATTTTAATTAGGTAACTAATATTAACTAATTTTTAATGGTTAATTGTAATGGATAAAATGATGTCACAAGTGCACTAAAGCTCTTTCTTTAGCCCTTAATTATTACTGCTTTTTCTAAGAGTTTCTCTGAAGAGTTGTTTGGAAAGAAGATAGATAATGTCGAAAAATATAAAGGCAGAAATTTAAATATGTAAAGTATGTTAATAAAAAAACTCAAATGTTAAAAATAATTTCCTCAACATAAATGATTAATTTCCAAACATATTCTCTTGACCAGTCCTTGCAATAATTAAGACGAAACTGAAATGGCTGGTCAGTGTTGATGCTAAATGTTGTGAGTTTGGAAGACAATATGGTTTGGCTGTGTCCCCACCCAAATCTCATCTTGAATTGTAAACCCCATAATTTCCACATGTCATGGAAAGTGATTGTATCATGCGGGCAGCTTCCCTCATGCTGTTCTCGTGATAGGCAGTGAGTTCTCATGAGATCTACTGGTTTTATAAGAGTATGGCATTTTCTTAAGAAAATTATTTGCCTTCTAAGACAAATGAAATCGATGTATATTTGTTTTATGTTAAAACAAAACCATTAAACATAATTGACATAAAACATTTAATGATTATTTACTTAACCTTTTAATTTAACTAACTTCTGATACCAACCTGAAAACCCTGACACATTCAAAATTACTGGTGAAAGTACAAAATGGTAGAACCACTATAAAAGGAAATATGACAGTATCTAACAAAATTACAAATGTATTTACCCATAACACAACGATCCAACTTTTACCACAAACCTACACCAGTACAAAACGACACCTGGATAAGATTACTCTTTGTAGTACTGTTAGTAGTGGCAAAAGACTGACAATAGCCTAAGAGTCCATAAGATAAGGGAGTGGTTGAATAACTATGGTAGTTCTGTACCCATGCATCCTTTAAAAGGACGAGGAAACTACCTATTTACTGAGAGAAAAAGATCTGCAAGAAACAGAGCTAAATTAAAAAAGCAAAGTACTGAAGGCTATATATAGTTTCCTGCACTGTATATATCTGGGAGAAATGGGTATTGGAAATATATATATATTTGTGTACTTGTGTTAAAAAAAAACCACTGGAAGAATAAGACACTAATAAAAGTAAGGTGGAAGAGACAAGGTTGGGGTGCAGAGGTGGAAGGAAGAAGGTATTATCATGCATATCTTTCTATACAGTTTTGATCTCTGAGTTACATATATATGTTACCAATTCTAACTACCATCCTAAAAAATACCTTTTAAAAAATGAAAGAAACAGGCCAGGTGCAGTGGCTCACACCTGTAATCCCAGCACTTTGGGAGGCCTAGGCGAGCAGATCATGAGGTCAGGAAATCAAGACCATCCTGGCCAACAGGTCGTCTCTACTAAAAACACAAAAAAATTAGCTGGGTGTGGTGGCACACACCTGTAGTCCCAGCTACCTGGGAGGCTGAGGCAGGAGAACTGCTTGATCCCAGGAGGCGGAGACTGCAGTGAGCCGAGATCGCGCCACTGTACTACAGCCTGGGTGACAGTGCGAGACTCCATCTCAAAAAAAAAAAAAAAACAAAAGAACAAGAAGAAAAAGAAACAATGATTAAAAATGATTAAAGTTGTATATAGAATAACATGAAGTTTATTGCTTTGCTTCCATTTATAAGTGAAACAATTTATTTCACACACTGCAATCTCTAAAAGATCATCAAACTTTGCAGTTTCCACTGCCATCTAAAGATCCAATTTCTTGTCTGAATTTTTCTCTGTATTAGCTGCATAGCCCTGGCTGGACCCTTAATTAAAAAAAGAAAAAAAAAAAAACCCTAAGATGACTTTTGCTGGTGATAGAATACAGATCTCTTGTCTGTCTCCACCAAAGAGACAACTTCTTCTTAAACATGGAAACAAAAGTGAAGTGACTTGCAATGATTTGTGACTCCAATTTGCATTTTTTTTCTACCTCTCCTTCTTTAGAGAAAACAGAACTTTTTCAACAACACACATTCTGTTACTTAATGGACTATGGGTAGTATGGCAGACAACATAATCGTTTAAAAAATGAAATCAACTGCAAATTTTTAAAAGTGGGAATATGATCATTTACATTTACTCTCCAGTGTCTGTTTCTGTTGTAGCATAATGAATATCATTAAATACGTTTATATGTTATATGCTGTATCTCATGTACTAAATCCACATGATCATGGTTCCATAATGGGTACTATCAGTATGCCAGGTTCCAAAAACCTCAACCTCAACCTCTGGAAAGCAATGGAAACACATTTTGTAAGTCCTTAACTTCCCTACCATCAAGTCACTAGGTATGTTTGTGTTTATACATGCACGGTTATATATAAATCCTTCTACTGCAAATTATTGTGACCAAGTAGACAATGCTTAAAAACGGAGGTTCAAGAGCTTCCTTTGTGATATGAACAAAGAAACACCTACTACTTACACTGAAGTTCAGCAATCAAAGACTAGACATCATTTCTTTTAACATCTGAACAGTTTAGTGTCAATATAAATTATCAAATACAAATTAACTAATGCCCATCTGACAAGTTTGTAATAACTCTACTTTTCAGATGTGTTAACTGAGGCTTGGACATTAATTAACTATAGTCACAAATGGGAAGCGAATCCAGAGCTTCAGGCTCTTGAATATTCTACCAAGATAATTGATCTGAGATATTGTGATTACTTCTATTAAATGATTTAATTCACAAATAAAGAAATAATTCTGTACACCATTACCTACAAAGTAGAAGTTTCATTTCATGTCCATGAAAAAGTAAAAAATAATACAAATTTCTCATGTCCTTCTCTAATAAAATGTTTTCCATTTCCCTGTATCACAAGATCACCATATCGTCTCCAAGAACATTTTTCGAAGACTGCTTGTGTTTATTGCATCCATAAATCCCCAAATCAGTGCCTAAAGCCTCTTTTATCTCTTATTAGCAATTCAAACAAACCAAAATCTCCCTTTATTTATAAAGCATTGTAAACATCAATGTAGCTACTTGGAAAAACTCCCATCAAGATAAAAATCCACAATTTACAGAAGGGCTTCTCAATCTCAGCATTACTTGGGCTAGATAATATTTCGTTGTGGGGCAGGGAGGGTTTTCCTGTACATTATAGGATGTCTGGTAACATCCCTGACCTCTACCCCTGGGTGCCAGTATCATTCCTCCAGTTGTAACAACCAAAAATGACCTGGAGGGAGGTTGAGAATAATAAGGTGTAAAAGCCCCATTACGAGAAATCATTAAGAAAAGAAAAACCAACTTTCTGTGTAACTCATTCACTGCTTGAGGTAAAAGCTGGTTCCAATAATTTTTGTTTGGTTTAAAAAAATTTTCTGAGGCTTTTTGCTGTTTTTGTTTCTATGATTCTATCATTTTAAACTTTCATGCAGGGTCAAAACGCTTATAACTTTTCTGAAAAGAGAAATGTCCTCAAAATAGCCTGGGTGCAGTGGCACTTTGGGAGGCCAAGGCAGGAGGATCGCATGAGCCCAGGAGTTGGACACCAGCTTGCACAACAAAGCAAGACCCTGTCTCTACAAAAGAATTTTAAAATTGGCTGAGAGCCGTGGCACTCGCCTGTAGTCCCAGCTCCTTGGTGGCTAAGGCAGGAAGATCACTTGAGCCCATGAGGTCAAGGATGCAGTGAACCGACTGCCCCATCGAACTCCAGCCTGGAAGATGGAACGAGACTCTGTCTTAAAAAATTGGAAAAAAAAAAGAAATGTCCTCAAAATAACTCTTGAATTGCTAGCACACCCATCACTTTATATCCATACATCCATGATTTTCTTCTCAACTAACCAGGATGGCAAAATATAAACCATTTAAACTGATGGCAGCAGCGGGCCATTCAAAGCGGCCGCTGCCATGGCGCTGGCTGTGGTGGAGTGCGGGTGCAGGCTGTGAATCCTCAGGGGGACTCCAAGGCGAACGGTACCTGGGGCCTGATGCCATGGGAGCCCGCCCCTGGGAGCCGCTGAGGTGCGGCTGGGCAAAGCTACCCACAGGCGGGAGGGAGAATGGTCTGACAAGGCAGAGCTGGACCAAGGCCTGTGCCGCAATTGCGCAAGGAGCGCAGGGGACTGGGCCTGAAAGCAGATTGGGGCCGTACTTCGGGGATCTTGGGTGGAAAGTGGGAGGGGCACCCACTTCCCAGACCTGGCCAGTGACTTTGCTGCAGCGCCAATGCTCCTGGCAGCTGTAGGTTCCTGTGCGCAGGAGGTTCAGCGCGGGCCAGCAAGGCTGCATCCCCAGGATCCACCCCAAGTCAGGGTGACTGTCCAGCCTGGCACTCCCAGCAGCTGGATTTGGGGTGCCGTGATCCGTTCCCAGAGGTGCCCTTCAGCAGGGTCTCAGGTGCACCAGGGGAGAGCCCCAGGCAGCCGCTAAGAGCCGGGCCCATAGGGGGAACTTGTGGCAATGTCATCCTTGCCTTGGAAACCAGCCCAGCCCAGTGATTGCCTGGAACCCTGCCCTAGGGTGCAAGGGGGCAGACAGGACAGCAGACACAGCTGTGAGAGCAGCAGTAGCTACAGTCTCCTGTGCCCCATGTCCCCATGGCCGACTGTGCCACCCCCACCCTCACACAGTCAGGCAGGACAAACTTGGAGCCTCTACTGCAGCCTCGACCTAGCTCCCTGCTATGTCCTCATGGCCCACAAGCACCTGGCCAAAGGTGTAACCACTGGGACTCATGGGACTGGCCCTAGGATCATCGGGTTTGTTTGTGCTGTGCCACCTGAATCTCCCCTGACACCACTGTGGGAGATGCAGAGAAGGGGCACAGTCAAGTCTGCACACTCTGCTGAACCAGGGACTGGTGGGAACTCTGTCCCTTTTAAGTTGGCAGAGCAAGAGTTCCCCCAGTAGCAGCTGCAGCCACCTGGTTTGTGACTGTGGGCCTGGGCCTCCTGGTGCTCTCAAGGACCCAGGAGGGTCCCCTGTCACCAGCAGGCTCAGGGGTGTCTGCTCCTGCTGCCTGGCCTCTCCCCAATCCCAGGGTTGTTGCAGCTCCCTGCCACCTAGGCCCTCCCAGACTTTGGGTGCCGAGTGGGAGAAGGTTAGGGCTAGGGAAGTCGAGATGGGGCTGAGGGCAGCTCTGGGCTGGCCCATGGATGCTCCTCGGCATGGGCGTGAGCAGCCTGGGTGTGATGGGGGGGCAATGGGAGGCAGATAGTTTCCTGGGCTGGAAGAGGCAGGTCACTGTTGAGGCCCCACCTTCAGGCCAGGGAGGACCTTAAGGCTGGGGGCCAGGCTGCCAGCCCTGCGGACCAGAATGGACTTGCAGTGCCTTTTCTGCAGGCCTATACTTCCTCCCCTCTGAAGCTCATAAAAACTCTGCCCTCAGCCAGAGCAGAGTAGAGAGCCAATGGGAGGATTGGCTGCAGAGAGAAGCTACCTTCTCTGCTGAGGGTAGGATAATCAGCATGAGAGAGGACTCCACCCTCTCTGGGGCCTGCTTTCTGCTGAGAGCTGCAAACAGGATAACCAGCAGCAGAGAGAAGCTACCATCTCTGCTAAGAACTGAACACTTGTCGGGACAACTTGCTTGCAGAGACGAGCCACCCACTCCAGGCCTCCTCTCTGCTGACAGCTGAACACTTGGGGGACGACCTGCCTACAGAGAGGAGCTACCCACCGCAGGTCTCCTCTGAGCTGTTCTATAACTCAATAAAGTCCCTCTTCATCTTGTTCACCCTCCACTTGTCTGCATACTTCATTTTTTCAAGATGCAGGACAAGAACTCGGGCAAAGGGACCACTGGCCACAGAGGTTGCTGGTCAGAAAAGCAACATCCCAAAGATCCCATAACAAAATCAGGCCTAACCCGGGGGAAGGAACACGAGGATCTACATATGAAAACAGAAAATAAAATCTAAGTGATCTGTAATCCTTTAATTATTGACCCTCTTTGTTTATCAGCGCAATCACTATTGCTAAAGGTTAAACTGGTGAGGATTTTGCAACTATGTACAGCCAGATTTTATATATATATTTTAACTGGATATGAGGCTGCAGCATACTAAAAGCTATCACTAATTCAGGAGGAAGCTTTAATCCCTGTAGAGATTGTCTGGGAAAGTGAGCAAAGACTCTAACTGACAGTACAGATAATACAATTCAGTTCCAGGCCAAAATACTGGATTTGTTTTTGTTATTTTTCTCCCATCTCCTTGTTTTTTTCTGCGAAAATAAATAGTAAAGCAAGCAACCCTCTCCATCCAATTCATCCTCCTAGCAAAGATTCCAAGCAAAGCTTTTGGAAAGATCACCTTTTTAAATGCACATGTATATATTAAGTCAAACTCAAAACCAATGAAAATAAACACTAAATGCACACACAGAAAAATAAGTATTTATACAGACCCTTAATTTCTTGAATCCAAATACATTGGAGAAAAAAAGCCAATCATTGGCTCATTAAATATTTATAAACATATGAAACAGCAAATATAAAGATATGAATGACTCCCCACCAACCTCTATTAACTAAATTTACAGTAGATTAGTTATAAACCAGATTTAACTACTAATGGCCATCTTAAGCATAAGCTTTTAAAATCTAATGTTCAAATTACCCTCCAAATCCAAGCAATAAAAATCTTCAGATTTTAGGGCCGGGCGCAGTGGCTCACACTTGTAATCCCAGCACTTTGGGAGGCCAAGGCAGGCAGACCACGAGGTCAGGAGTTCAAGACCAGCCTGACCAACATGGTGAAACCCTATCTCTACTAAAAATACAAAAATTAGCCGGGCATAGTGGCATGTGCCTGTAATCCCAGCTACACAGGAGGCTAAGGCAGGACAATTGTTTGAAGCCAGGAGGCAGAGGCGGCAGTGAGCAGAGATTACGCCACTGCACTCCAGCCTGGGCGACAGAGTGAGACTCCATCTCAAAAAAAATCCTTCATATTATATGTAGATATGTACTTCATCAAAAGTAAACAGCAAACTCATTTTGGAAAAAAATGAAAATATCAACAAAAGGAAGCACATAGGAAAAATTTAAACAGAGCTTCTGTGCCTGTGGATACTTTTGGAAGAAGCTTTTATGGTCTGGAAACAGAAAAAAAATTGTTAATGCTTTGGAATCAGATACAGAAAAAAAAATCATTAGCCTGTATTTAAGTTTCTACTTTCTACACTTTGTACTTTTAGCCAACCATTCAGACAAAATAATTCCATATCACTATTCTCTCTGATGGAAGTGAAACTGATATGTGAAAGAAGGAAGCAGTTATATTTTACAAGACTCAAATATGATATGTTAAAAAATACTGACTATAAAAGATATTACATCCTTAAATCAAGAACCATTTTGGCAGCATTACTGCTTGAGATAGAGAATGCTAATGTTACAGACTCTAACATGTAACTCAAAAAAAGACTGCATCCCTGCTTGAATTTTAATCTCAAGGATCTGAGGAACACACAAATAAAAATTAATAATTTAACTCAATTATTTTTGTTTTTCTTTATCTTCTTATTTGTATTCAGGAGGACACTATAACTTCTTTTTGACAATTACAGAAAGTAACAATACCAATATTAGGTTGTCTTTTAATTTAACATTTCCAAAACCAAGGAAGAGCAGTTTGCACTCAAAGGGAGGCTCTAAAAGACTTTGGAGTCCAGAGTTCTGAATTTAGGCATTCATTCAGTCAGCCAGCCATACATTCATTTAATAGATAACAATTTAAGGCAATTTTTGGTATTAACAGTGTTCAAAAAGTTCTTCTAAAATAATAATAAAAAGTTAACACTTGTATAATATTTAAGTATGCGTGAAATATCTTCACTATATTACTATAACTGATCTTTCGTTCCTTCCTATCTATATTTGATCTACTTTTTAAGGGAAAAAAATAAATTTGTGATGAATAAGACACAGGAAGGGAGGAATCTGATGGAGTAACAAAACTTAAGTATAATAGAAAAGTTGAAAATCTCAATTTTTCCAAACAAGCTCTTTACTATAGGCTGCCATAAGACTTTAATATATAAACTTTATCAGAAATGCCAATACCATCATTGCTCTGTGGTTTCTGTCTTTCATCAAAGAAAGGCTTAATGAATCATTTTCATCATTTTATTAAGATACAAGGAGTGTCCAAAACTTTATGGGTCTATGCTATCCAGGAAATATAAAACTCTATGCTTAAAGTGAGAATACAAGTACTCATAGGTTACACATGCTCAAACCAATTTGTATAATAAATTTTCACAGTTGTATAAGGCTAAATACATGTTATGAAGGCGACAAAGACAAGATGAAAAAAAAATGTTGGTTTAAAATTAGAAGCAATGGCTTTAACTTCAAACTGACAAACAGGTAGGTAGGTATTTATTACTCCATGGAATCAGCCAGCCATTTCCTTTTGTGTAACACTCTTCTCAGGTTATTCAGAAGCATACTATGTTATAAAAATTTACATTTTAAATGTCTATAGTGTAAGTTTCCTAAAACATAAAATTATGAAGTGTGGATAAAAAGTACAGTCACCTGATGACACATCATGACAATACTGGAGAAAAATGACATGCTACGAAATAAAGAATAAGGTATCTGGGGAGACAGGAAGTCCTGCCTTACAATACTACCTTCACTACTTACTAGTTCCTGAATCATGGCAAGCTGTTCAATCTCTTTGAGCAGCAATTTTCTCATCTTCAAAATGTAAACAGAGGTACTACTTTGCAGGGTTATTAGGAGAATTACAGATTATGTACGTGAAGCATGGTGTGCTGTGTCTGGTATAGTGTATATGCTCAAATAAAAGTAGTAACAATTGTTATTATCTTAGAGTAGTATTACTGGATTTTTCTGATTTCCCTCTATGTATTCAATTTTGTATTTTATTTTTTACTTCAAATACATAAGGGAGAAACCTTGTAATAAAATGCGTAAAAGCAAATATTAATTTTCTGTAGATATACCTATAATATTCAGTATATACATGACAGTTTTGCTTGGATTACATTTTTACTTCTTTGTTTTCCATGAAGAAAATCCTTGCTGCTTACAAAAACACTGGGCTTTTCTCACTGTCTGCGGGAATACAGGTTTAGGTCACGAATAAAATATCAACCATGGAAACTTGGCTGCAGAATACTGTTCTCCTTACCAATTTTGCAACTATGTAAGCAGGGCAATCAGCTATCACCAAAACACAGTCATGAATACAACTGGAAGGAAGAGAAGTTTTATGAGAAATTATTTTTAATTACTTAATAGTGATTAAACTCTCAACATTACTTCCCCAAGGCCATCAGAGTAGTTAACATAAGCTTTAATCTTAGTGTTCGTTTTGCTATACAGTAAATATATTACTGAACTACCTTCTACTAAACACATATCACCCCTGAGAAAAAACTACATGTAACTGGTAATAAAGTGAGGAGTTAAAAATAGAAAATACTTTCTCAATGAAGAACACCGAAAACAAATTAAAACATATATAATTTAGCTCAGCAAATTATTTGCATTTTGAATTAGCAAAATATAGCCAGCAAGTGAAAAGTTGATGCTTTCTAAATTCATTAATATAGTTAATAAGAAGGCAGGCTTCTTTCATACTATCTGCTACAATGTGTTCCAGGTACCTGAATATACCAGTAAATATGACAAAAATCCTTTGCCTAAAACAGACAAAAATGCTTTCCTTGCATTAGAGCAATGGGAGACAGACAATAATTAACACTGTAAATAAGTAAACCATACGGTACTAATATTCAATACACTACACTAATAAGCACTACAGAAAAAAATAGATGAGTAGCATAAAAGGAGGTAAGGAGAATTACAGTGAGAAAATGGGTTGGAGCACTTACAATGTCAGATGTCTGATATAATCTTTTCCTACGAGGCTCAGTATTGTTATTGCTTCAGATAAGAGAGATTTATCATATGGGTATTTCCTAGCTCTAATAATTACTAACAGCTTTCTACAAGCCGTACTATAATTAAGGGCTCGATGGTACATATTTTCAACTTGTTAGCCATACAGTCTATACAGCACTATTCAACTCTCCCACTGTAGTGTAAAAGCATTTATAACAAAACAAATGAATGTGGCTGTGTTCCAATAAAACTTTATTTCTAAACACAGGCACAGAGCACAGCAGTTTTCCAATCTTGGCCTAGTTTGGCTAAATGCCTTAATTCTAATATTAAATTTTCCTGGGAGTATAGAGATAAAGTTATCTATTTCTTAGTGTTTAACTTCAATTCTAATTGTCTAACAAGCAAAGATAAAATATAAATATAACAACCCACACACATATAACACTTCACCCTCCCTCTTTACCTTCACCCTTCTTCCTACTTTCGCTTTTTCCCGTCTGTCTTTACCCAAACCAATTAGTAATATAATGCAAATATCAAAGACTGAATTCTGTTTTATAAATGCAATAGCGAAAGGATATCAAAATATTAAATACATAATTCAAAGACACCTATAGAATTTAAGGATAAACCTCATAAAGTTATTAAACTCAAAATGTCAGGCCTCTACTAGTCTCCAGAAAAAAAAAAATCACACATATTTTATTTTTAAAAAATTAATCTGTTCAGTCCCAAAATATAGAATTAAAGAGGCAAAACTTTTAGAAATTCCCAAAATATCCTAAACATGCATGAAAATATAATTTTGCTCACCTTCTCCAAACATTAGCATTCTATTTTCTTCAAGTTTCTACTTAGATAGAATATATTACACTTAAAAAAAAAAACCCATCACAAATATTCTCTTTTGTACTCTAATACAAAAAAAAGAAAAGCTCTGGAATCGAGATTTCCAAAAGGTGCCAGTTTTATAACTGGCTTATCACTGTCTTTTCCATAACAAAACATACCTCTGAATAAGTCTGTAATCAACTATCTTGATGAGTACAGAAACAATATGTAACTTTTAGGCCATAAATTTTACTAGCATAACAAAGAGGTAAACATTATTACTTGATATGAAACATGACTAATACAAAGCACCGGTATGGTTTACCTGCACTGTCCCCTCTAAGAGACAGGAGTATAATCTAGCATTTTTTAAAAGTATATTTTCATAACTTTAGTTATATTTAATTATGAAAATCAGATTAGAAACTGTCAATATACACATAAACTGATTTTTGTTGAATTCACTAAAAGATTTACATGTAAAATATCTAGTTTGCCAGTCAACTTTTTATTAAGATATCAAATTCTCTAAGAATGTTTCCAGCACTAAAATTCTACTTATTTCTGCCCCGAAGCCTGGGAGTAATGACGGCAGCAGCTGCCTGTCGGGAGCAGTAGCTGCGAAGATGCTGGCTGCACTGGGGAAGTGCGGCTAGAGCTGCACGCTCTGCCCAGCCAGCAGGGCTGGCCCCTACTGAGTTGGCAGGGCGGGGCCAACTGCAGCTGTCCAGCCGTGGGTCTGGACCTAGGCAGCCTTGCATTCTTGGGGGCCTGGGTATGCCCCCTACCCCCGCAGGCTCTGAACTGCCTGTTCCCGCTACCTGGCCACTCCCTGATCCTGGTACCCACTCTGGGCGGAACAAAGTTGTGGCCAAGCCTGGGTGCTGTCACAACTCAGCTGGGTGTGCCTGTGCTCAGGGAGATGCTAACATGCCAGTCCCCTGCCAACTTGTACCCCTCTGGAATTTAGGCACTGGTGAGCATGGGAGGGAGGAGGCTGAGGAGGGATAAGGGTGGTTCGCCATGGGCCCTCAGGCACCCCTGGCACAAACAGCCTGGGTGCCATGGATGGCACATTCATGGCGACAGGACGCAGACAGGATCCTGGGTGGAAAGTGGTGGGTGTCTGGTGAAACCCCACCTTCAAGCCAGGGACAGCCTGAAGCCTGGGGACTGGGCTGCCAGTTCTCCAGCCCAGAGTGAGAACTTAGGATGCTTTCACTGGGTCCGCCCATGGCCATCCATGAACCAATCAGCATGCACCTCATCCCTTCTGAGCCCATAAAAATCCCCAGACTCAGCCATACTTGGACAGACTTCACAACTACCAGCTGCAGAAAGGAGCTACCCACTTTGGGTCTCCTGAGAGCTGTTCTGTTGTTCAGTTAAGCACAACCCTCCAGTTATCCACGTACCCCACTGGTCCTGGAAGTGGGACAAGAACTCAGGGCCCACCAGACGGAGGGACTGAAAGAGCAGTAACACAAATAGGGCTGAAACACACACCCTACCCTGACTTGCCACATGGAGGGTGATGAGAAGGAGAGAAGAGCTGCAGCCCTTTGGGGAGCCCAGACCTAGGGGCTCCCTGAGCCAGGGCTGTGACACCCTCCTTGGGGCTCTGGTTCCTGGCTTCTCCAAGCTTCTGGGCACCACCACATTTCCAGACAAGGTTGCCCACAATGGAAGCTGCGTGCGGTACATCTGGTCCAGCCAGTCATGCATGGAGCTGGCACCTGTTATCAGTGCCTGGAGCTGCTCACCCCACTGCAACAGCTTGCATGTGTGGCTGTGCACAGTGGCCAGAACCTGAGCTCACTTGCCCACACACCCCTCACCACTCCATGCCAGGCTCACCCTTGGCCTGTGTGGAATCTGGGCCAGTAGTATGAGTGGAGTGCAGCCTGCTGGGCCGAGTGGACAGGACAAGCTCAGCAGGTGCGAGCAGTGCTCAGGCAGAAGGCGCCACTGACATGGAGGTTTCCAGCTGGTGAAGCAACACTCCAAGGATCCCATAACAGTAAGATTTGAAAGCAAAGTCCCTTTCTTTGCTGAGGTAGTTATGAGCCCACTGAGGCAATAATGCAGGTCTGTGTAAATGGGTTGTAAAAAATAGTCAAAGGTGGTAAAAGAGCTGAGAAGCAGGAGGCCTTCCCTCCAAGTGAAAAGAAACTTGCTGAAATATAAAACTGACATTTTTCTTTGCATTCCGAATTAAACAATTTTTTTCTTTAGTGTTATCTTTTAATGGCCAAGATTAGGGTATACTACACATACAGTAAAATTCAATCTCTTTACTTTTACTGTTAGAAGGGTTCTGACAAATACAGGCATACCTCCAAGATACTGCAGGTTCAGTTCCAGGCACTAAAATAAAGCTAACATCACAATAAAGTTAGTATCACAATAAAGCAAATGACAAGAATTTTTTAATTTACCAATACATATGCTTTAGCTATGTTTACAGTATACAGTAGTCTACTAAGTATGCAATACCATTATGTTTGGAAAAGAAAAAGCATATACCTTAATTTAAAAATCCTTTATTGCTAAAAAATGCAAATGACTATCTAAGCCTACAGCAAGTTGCAATCTTTTTGCAGGTGGAGGGTCTTGCCTCGACGTTGATGACAGCTAACTGATCATCTGGCTGCTACAGGCTGGGGAGGCTGTGGCAATTTCTAAATATAAGACAACAATAAAGTATGCCACATCTACTGACTCTTCTTTTCATGAAAGATAACTTCGTAGCATGCAATGCTATCTGATAGCATTTTAAAAACTGGAGTCAATCCTCTCAACTACTTATTTACTGTTTTATCAACTACTTATTTACTATTCTAAATCCTTGGTTATCATTTCCACAATATTCACAGGATCTTCACCAGGAGTAGATTCCATCTCAAGAAATCACTTTATTTGCTCAGCCATAAGAAGCAACCCTGCATCCATTTTAATTTGATCATAAGATTGCAGCAATTCAGTCCCATCTTCAGACTCCACTTCTAATTCTAGCTATTTTCCTATATCTACCTTATCTGTAGTTACTTCTTCCACTGATGTCTTGAAGCTCTCAAAGTTATCCTTGAGGGTTGGAATCAACTTCTTCTAAACTCCTGTTAAAGTTGATATTTTCACCGCCTCCCACAAATCATGAATGATCTTCATGGCTCTAGAATGGTAACTCCTTTTTCAAGGAGGTTTACTTTGCCCATATCCATTAGAAGAATCACTATTATGGCAGCAATAGACTTATGAAACATATTTCTTATAAGACTTGAAAGTCAGTATTACTTCTTGATCCATAGGCTGCAGAATGGATATTGTTTTAGCAGACACAAAAACATTAATTCTCCTTGTGCATTTCCAACAGAGCCTTGGGTAACCACATGCATTGTCAATGAACAGTAACATCTCAAAAGGAATCTTTTTTTTCCCTCAGCAGTAGGTCTCAATAGTGAGCTGAAAATATTGAGAAAGCCGTGCTGTAAATAGATATGCTGTCATCCAGGCTTTCTTGTTCTGCTGATAAGAGCACATGCAGAGTAGACTTAATATAACTGTTCAGGACCCTAGGATTTTCAGAATGGTTAATGACCACTGGCTTCCATATAGTCACCAGCTGCATTAGCCCTAACAACAGAATCAGCTTGTCCTTTGAAGTGTGAAGCCAGGCATTAATGTCTCCTTTCTAGCTATGAAAGTTTTAGATTCCCATCTTCTTCTAATATAAGGCTGTTTCGTCTACATTAAAAATCTGTTGTTTAGTGTAACACCTTCATTAATTACCTTAGCCAGATCTTTTGTATAACTCGCTACAACTTCTACATCAGCACTTGGTGCTTCACTTTACATTGTTATGTTATGTAGATAGCTTCTTTACTTAAATTTCATGACCCCAAATTCTGCTAGCATCCAACTTTTCTTCTGCAGCTTCCTGATCTTTCCTGGCCTTCAGAGAATTAAAGAGAATTAGGAACTTGCTCTGGATTAGGCTTTGGCTTAAGAGAATGCTGTAGTTGGTTTGATCTTCTATCCAGATCACTATAATTTTCTCCATATCAGCAATAAGGTCGTTTTGCTTTCTTATCATTCCTGTGTTCACTGAAATAGCATTTTAAATTTCCTTTAAGAATTTTTCCTTTACATTTACAACTTGGCTAAACATTTGGTGAAAGAGGCATAGTTTTTGGCCGCTCTCAGCTTTTGACATGCCACTCTTAAGAAATTTAATCATTTCTAGCATTTGATTAATGTGACAGATGTGAGACTCTACGTTTAATCTGAACTTTTGGAAGCCACTGTAGGGTTATTCTTTGGCCTAATTTCAATACTGTTGTGTCTCAGGGAATAGGGAGACTCAAAGAGAGGAAGAGAGACAGAAAAATGGCTGGTTGTTGGAGCAGTCAGAACATACATTTATCTATTAGGTTTGCTGTCATATATGGGTATGGTTTATGGTGTCCTAAGACAATTACAATACTAATGTTAAAGACCACTGATCACGGATCACCATAACAGGTATAATAATAATGAGAAAGTGTGATATATTACAAAAATCAGCAAAATGTGAAGTGAGCATATGCTGCTGAAAAAAATGGCACCAATGGACTTGCAGGGTTACCACAAATACTCAATTTGTAAAAAATACACTACTTGCAAAGTGTAAGAAAGCACAACGAGGTATCCCTGTATAGGCAGTCCTATAATCACCACAACAGCCAAGATATAGAATATCTCTATCATTCCAAAAAGTTTCCCATTGCTCCTCTGTGATGAATTTCCTCCCTCAGATCCCTGATCTGATTTCTGTCCCTGCAATCCTCACAATGTCAGTATATTGTATAGTCTTTTATATCTATTTTTACTTAGCATAATACTTTGAGATTCATCCATCTTTGCATATATCAGTAATTTGTTTCTTTTCATGACTGAGTAGTATTTCACTGTATGGAGAGGTTGCAACTTATTCATTCATGTTGTTAGACATCTGGGTTGTTTAGGTGTTAACAAAGAAAACTGCTATAAACATTACAAACAGGTATTTGATGGGCAATTTATTCATTTTTCTTGGGTAAATACCTAGGAGTGGGATTGCTGGATACTATGTTAAATACATTTTTAATTATATATGAGAAACTTGTTTATTTTTTCAAATGAAACAGATAGTATCACTTTAATTATGAATAAGCTACTACACTGGCTGATGATACATCATAGTTTTTTTAAGAAAGAACACACACACCACACTTCTAAACTTGCACAGTTAAACAAGGAATGCACCAGTATTATGTAAAATACATGTAAAGTACTTCTAATTGACTAAAATTAACTAGATATCATATGTAAAAAACATAGCATAGTACTTAATGCATAGTGCATACCTAATGACTGCTAATTCTCCACTGTTCAAACTTTCCTTTTTCCCAGTGCTCTCAGCTTCCCAATCCTCAACTAACATAAACCCACACTTAAATGTGAATCATTATTTGTTAAATCAGTTATATAATAGGATACTCGTTCTCTCTCTTCAATTATTATCTCTTAAAGCAAAGCCAGTTTCATTCATTCATTTAAGCTGCTCCTTGGATAAATGATAGTGAGCCTCTAAAAACAGTAGAGCCTGTACTCAGGAAACATTTCAGGTGAACATCACCATCTTGTGTCAAAAAAGAGTAACTGCAATACCAAAATTATCAAATAGAAATCAGAGAAGTCAAAATGTATGGTCATTTTTTCCAAATTTATTCTGATGCATGTGTCAATAAAGTGTTCCAAAGCTTAAACTGTTTATGTATTAAAATTTATGCATTAAATTTTCAAGCTAGATTGTGTATATCATAAAGGAACTAGGTTTTCTATTACATGCCTCCTTCAGATACTTGACACCACGCGTGTGCACACACACACACACACACACACACACACACACACACAGAATGCCAGGCACAAAAATGACACTTCATTATTGTTAATACTCTCTACATACTTTAAAATTAGCCACCAAATTGCCCTTCTACAAATGACTTTAAAACATTCAATATATGGCTCCAGATGTAGTAGGTTTTGGCTACACTGAACATTACTTCCCAAATATGAGATTCTAGGAGCATTAACAATAGAAGACCAGAAGCTTTTTCAAATTTAAAAGTGATTCAACTATAATCATACAGATATTTCTATTCTAACTCAATATTATTTTTACATTTATATTCGTTTAAAAATAGTTAGAAGTATATTAAACAGAACCAAAATATTGCAGGCTAATCAGACATCTGTGAAAAAAGAAAATATGCTGCTCAACAAGTTCTCCTTTTTCAAAGAGTAATAAATTTTAAATTAAAAAGTTAAGGTGTTCTTCAACTGTCAAGCAAGGTTTTTATTACACAACAACAGTCTTAAAGTCTGATTGATTGCTTTTTCCCTTTTTTTTCTGAAAATCACAAAGTTAAGTCACTTTTGCACACCTGGATATCTGCTTGCTTTATGATCTGTTTGAAGAAAGAAACATTACAGTAACAAGACAGTCTGGGAGGGTGGTACCTAAAAAGAAACAACACAAAAAACAGAAACTTGTTTGGTAAATAGCATCCTTTTATATAGCATTGAGAATCTCTATTATTGTCTGTCTCTGTTTCACTAAAGAAGATAACTGCAGAGCTTGAATGATATATCAAAGATTAGTACATTTTTCACAGGTACAGAAACAGATGCTCAGTGAGGATAAATTATCTCAAATAATACACGGTCTGTTAACAACACAGCTAGCATCAGAAACTAAGATTTCTCCATTTGTCTGTCTGCCTTAACTATTCCATTGCTTGTTTCTGTCAGTTTTAAGCTGTTTTATCATGTTCTGTATAAGCCACTCTGGCCCCTTTCATATTTAACCTCTGGTACAGGTGTTAAATCGCATTTTCCTCCAGACTCATTTCCTCAGCTACACTGCTGGCATCATACAAAAGCCTCTCTCCAATGCTGTGCACTCTTCAAAAACTCATCCAGAAATACTAAGGTTTGGGAAGGTCTATGCCCAAAAGACCATAAGCAAAAAATTCAAAGAAGAAAAATACAAAATTCCTCATACAATAAGTCTAATATCACAAATTCATGAAACTGCAGCTATAAAGAGCGAAGTATTAAGAAAACTAAGTACGTATTTTAGCACTGTCTTAAAGCTAAAAGAAACTAAAATAGCTGGTTTTAAATATCTATGGAGTTCAAACAAGATTAATGTTGAACTCTTCACCTTAACAGTATATATATATATATATATATATATATATATATATATATATATATAATAAAACCTTGATTAAGAAGTTTATTTGAATTTCAGTGAATGAATATAAGTCCATTCACTCTTGTTTATTTCCATCAAAGAAAGCAGAAAGCATTTCTTTACCCAGATAGCATTCTTAATTGTAGAATTTTACTTTCCAAAGTTCTTCCTCCATAAATAATCTCAACCATCTAGTTTTTCTTTAGGAGTTCTCTTTAGTAACTCTTCAGAACACCCCCTAACTATCTCCATGTCAATTAAATGTTCCATGAAGTTCACCTAGATTGGGGATCTTGAACTAGATACTTCAAACTGTTTTTCAAAAAAAGAAAGCTATATTAATTATTCTTGGTATTTAAGATATATATAGTGCCTTTGCTATCAACAAATAAAGAAATATATAGAGAATGACAGAAACAAGATCCCAAACTTGACAAGTTGGGAAGATTAATCAAATCTAATAAGATGAATTTAGTAGGAGGAAATTCCTTTATTCCTAAGGCCTAAAGCCTTTGCCGCCACAGCCATGGAAGTAATTGGGAAATCACTTGGACTTAAAGAAAAGAATATCTGGGAATCATGTGAAAAGCAGGAGAAACACAGAGGAGCTAATTCTGGAGGAAGACTTCTCTATCTGGTATATATAGTGTTTCAGTTGATGAAACTTAAATCAACTGCACAAGCCCAAGGCATGAAAACTATTATTTAGCAGACTTTGAAGAAAGACCTGGCCTTTTCACTTTTGTTGTTTTTCTTAACTTTATTCAATAGCAATCCCAATGTGCAGCTGGCAAATAAGCTAACAAAATCCTGGAATGCATTAGTAAAAGCAAGGTACTCAGAGTAAAGGTAGTCAGAGTCTTACTAAGTTCTGTACTCATCAGAACACAACCAATCATTGTATATTTGTTTGTGGATTTGACAACTTCAGAGAGAAAAGGACAAATGAATAATAGTTCACAAGAAAAGGATGAGAATGTTGAAGATGGAAAAAAAATGCCATACAAAATAATCCAAAATGTCAAGCCTGAAAAACAAAAGACTGGTTAGTGAGATGAAGTGTAAAGACAAGATACCTAATAGTTTTAACAAATAAAGGGGCACCATATAGAAGGATTAAAAACTGTTCTTTACTGATTTTGCAATAAAATCAGGTGGATGTATAGAAGGTTTAGGGAGACTAGGAGCTGCTGGTTCATCAGATGAAAGAACTTCCTAATAGTTTGACATGATAATGAAAGCGCTTTTTTTTTTTTTTTTTTTTTTGAGATGGAGTCTCACTCTGTAGCCCAGGCTGCTGGAGTGCAGGGGCACGATGTCAGCTCGCTGCAATCACCACCTTGCGTGTGCCAGTTCAAGCAATTCTCTTGCCTCGGCCTCCCGAATAGCTGGGATTACAGGCACGTGCCACCATGCCCAGCTAATTTTTTTATTTTTAGTAGAGATGGGGTTTCACCATGTTGGCCAGGCTGGTCTTGAACTCCTGACCTCATGATCTGCCTGCCTCGGTCTCCCAAAGTGCTGGCATTACAGGCATGAGCCACCCTGCCTGGCCGAAATGGTCTATTTTATGAGTTAATAGTTCCCCATCAATGTGGGTGAATAAACAAAGGATGAAGAAATGATGAGCTGAGATTTTTCAATAGGTGTCAATGCATCGGATGGGTCATCTAGACCATGGAGCCTTCTATGTCCTCTCCAATCTTGAAAAAAACAGTATCTTTTAGACCTTGAGTATTGACAGCAACATGTATTTTGTTATGGTATTACTTTCTGTAATATTAAACATACTTCAATTCGCATGTTGACAAATATTATTTATTAAATATATCTAAATACAGAATCTTTCAAAATTTAGAAATCTAAGCCTGAAAATCCCAATGATGCTAAATACTAAAAAGGGCATACAACCCACACTATAAAAAGCCAAAAACCAATGGAGCTTTAAGCTTAAAATGCCATGAATAAATATTTACATTACTCATGTAATAAAAATTGTAGATTTATGGGTTTGGGGGAGTCAGTCAGTTGCAAAAAAAAAAATTAGTGCAAGAAAATGTATTTTAAAAAATTAAAGATTAGGAGAACTTTCAAGAAGAGATGGTGTATACTTGAAAGAAGTTAATTCAGTCTCCCTACTATTATTTAAGTTCAGTATTATATTTTTGACTGATATATGATTTATAATGTATCTTCAGAAAATTTATGTGTCAAACATTTTTAAACAGTCTTTAGAAAAACTGTGGCTCATTCATCTCAAAATGAATTAATGACTTGAATAAAGATCTAAAACTGTAAAACTACTGAAAGAAATTATAGGGAAAATTCTCCATGACACTGGCCTGGACAATAATTTTTTGGACATGACCTCAAAAGCATAGATAACAAAATAAAATACAGACAAGTGAGATTATATGAAGCCAAAAAGCCTCTCCACAGCAAACAAAACACTCAACATAGTGAAGAGACAACGTATAAAATGAGAGAATATGTTTGTAAACCAAACTGTTAGGGTGTTAAAAATCTAAAATACCAAAATTCATAAGGAACTCAAACAACTCAACAGCAACAAATGACCTGATTTTAAAATGGGCAAAAGACCTGAATAGCCATTTCTCAGAAGAAGTTTGATAATTGTGTATACACAATTATCAGAACAGCATGCTGTACTCTATAAACACGAATAATTTTGTCAAATAATCTTTTCTAAAAAGAAAATATGTGAGGCTTATATATGAACAACAGACATTAAAGATTACTAATCTTCTAAAAGCTTACAAGGACAAATCAAGAGTTAGCAACCTTTTTTTATAAAGGTCCAGAGTAAATAATTTAGGCTTTATAGGTCATAAGTCTGTACTGTAAGTACTCTACTACAGTAGTGCAAAAGCAGTAATAGACAAAACATCAACAAATTAGTATGGCTGTGTTCTAATAAAGCTTTATTTATGGGGACTGAAAGTTGAATTTCATATAATTTTCACATGTCACAAAATACTACTTTTAAAGTATTTTCCTAATCATTTAAATATGTAAAAACTATTCTTAGACAATGGAATGTACAAAACCAGGTAGTGGGTCACATTTGGCCTAAAGGCCATAGTTTGCCAAACTTTGAGATAAAGAGGCTTTATCTTATAAACATCTAAATGAAGTAACACCCATATATGCATCCAACCTCTAACCAGTCTCTCTTCTCTGGTCTCTCCCAATTCCCTCTCCCCAAAGCCAAAACTTGTAAGGGGCTGCTATAGAAGATACAGTTAAAACAATTGGAGCTTTAAAAAACAAACAAAACAAAAATCTAGCAACAATAACAAAAACACTTATGAGAATCTTGTGTCAAGATGGTAAAGCTAAAATTGGAAAATGACCATAGAGGATGGCTTCCAGCTCTGATCTTACTTTGGCTCACCAAAGACTCTTCACATCATTTTGATAAACAATGTGAAAGATTAATAGGCACCCACTCCTTAAATACTTTTGAGAAAGTAAAGACTTATGATTCATTTGAACTTTTACTGTCCATTAGTCCTTGCAGCTTGTTTTTTAGTTCTGACTTAGCTGAGAAGAGTAATATTAGAAGAACAGTAGTCATAACTAGGAAAAATGGAGAATGAAGTAATCCACAACCATTTGTAACCTTTCTTCTGAGGGTATTTTTGGAACACTAGTCGTTTGAATATTGGAAGATATGTATATTCAGCTTTTATTAGTAGACATTTCTAAATACTGTTAATTAAATTTTTCCCGTGTCATAAAACTTTCTATAAAACTAACTTTTAAGCTGGATGCTGTAGTGTACACGTATAATCTTAGCTACTTGGGAGGCTGAGGCAGGAGATTGCTTGAGTCCAAAGATTCAAGCCTTCACTACTTTATGATCTGTGAATACATTGCACTTCAGCCTGGGCAACATGTCCAGACCTGCATCTCGAAACACACAAACATCAAAACCCAACTTTACTTTGCAACAATGTAAGGAAACAAAATGTTATGTCTTATTTAGCTCATTAAGCACATTTCCTCTTCCAGAAAAAACAGTAAAGAAAATGAATGCCAATCTACAACCTTCATGAGTCTAACACAATGATAAAACATAATCCTGAAACCAAAATTATTCAAGACTTCTTGAATCATTTCGTAACTTTCACAATTTTCCTCAATTGCGCAATCTTTTCATAGATGGCTTAAAGTAAAATTTTTGAAGTCCTACAAATTTCCCACTATAAGAAAACTAGGTTTATAGGCTAGGGATAATGCTTATAACTCAATAGTTATTATTGGGAGCCTGTTACATGTAGACATCTGGACTAAAAGTACCCAAAGAAACTGAATTCAAAGATATTCACAAAACTAAACTATTTTGAGGCTTGCTTAACATCTTAGAAAGAAGACATGATTTTTCCCTAATATTCAACATAAATGTATAAAATGTCATGAACTGAACACTTCTAAAGGGGCCACACAGCAGCAATGAATAACATAAACTCCAAAAGTTTGGGCATTTAACTATTATTTGGGCATCAATAATAAATTAGCTGTTTGTTTCTAAGGAAATCCAAACCATCAGCAACCAATCTAAAGACAATGAGCCTACTTGATACCACACAATCCCGTTAATCTTCATCTGTCCCACCACATCCTGTCACTCATACGCAAAATGAACAATTGAGGGTGGAACTTCAACTTCTCTTCACTATCTAAGCAGGAGGTAGATAAAAAGCCTAGGGGACTTAGGGACATCAAGGGCAATTATTTCACTCAGCCTAGTGTGCTACATCATAGTGAATGAGTCTGACATGTAAATGTGACATAGCAAGGAATAGAATAATGCAAGTCTTGAGCTATGCGTCTCACTTTCTTTGCTGAATTAGCAGAATCCCCAAGAAACTTCAGCTTTAGTCTCCCTGGAAAACATGACACTGAAACATTGTCAAAAAGAAAACACTAAATAGGCACAATACATGGGTAACATAATGATACCAATTTCACTCCTGTAACAGTCCAGGAATTCTCCCTGTTCTAACATATGAACTTAAAATCATCATGACATAGAGGCTGTGGGGTAATCGGCAACAAGATTGTAAAATACGCTAGCTAACTGAAAAGGCCAAATGCCTTGATGTAATGTAGCCAAAATTACACTACATGTATATTTATTTGACCCTGGAATGGTCTTTTTTTTTTAAAACCAGTTTTAGACTAAAAACATAAAATGTATTTTACTCTTTGTCACCTCTTTTATTCCTACTACAGTTTCCTCCAGACAATAAAGGTAAAAACTGTGTATTTTTATTTCATAACAGAATGTTGTTTTAATTGTCCTTAAAACTGTTTGGTTTCTACCACCACATTCATGGCACATTTTGAACATTATGTCCTAATCATACAAGTGGGAAAACATCTTTATAGTTCTATTAAACAATGTAACTAAAGTTCCACAGTAGTTCTTCAGAAAAAAGCTATGTGGAAAGGAAACAGGCTTAAAATTGTACTGCATATTCTCTTATATTTAACAAACTTTGGAGAACTTGACAAGGACATACACTTTTGATATAGTATATATCATCTTAGTAATAAAAGTATAGTTAAAAAATTCATGTTTCATATGAATATGGAGTTCTACCTGAAACAGAAATGAATTAAATATTAAACTTTTTTACAATTATCACTAAATACTGAAAGCCCTTTCCTCACCATAACTACAGAATATATGCAACACATTTAGGCCATGGTTCAAAATAAGAAGGAATCGGCAAATAAAAAAGAGGAATGTGAGGAAAGTGTGAATAAAAGATAGTATTTTTTGTGCGGGGGGATATAAACAAAGAGTAATTTTGTATGAGGGATTTTGCATGGTGGATTCTTGTCCTAGAGTAAAGTTAACTGACTCTTTGAGAGGGAGATGGTACAGGACAGGTCACAAGGTCCAGACATGTCGTGGATGCTCTGTATGGATGATAATGGTGTTTGTAAAAGGGAATTTGAGAGGGGAGTTTGGTATGTGATTAAGCTGGCTGTGACTGAAGGAAAACTGTGGTAGACATTCTAGAAAACAGTCTATGTGTTGGAACCAGGTTTTCTTAAGATATTAATTCGCTAACTTGCCAGAATTTTTGCTTTTTAATTCTGTGATTTCTTTTGAAAGCTTCTCAGATTTGTGTAACTCTCTCCTTATTTTTTTTGTCAGCTCCCGTGACTTGTTTCTCCTCTGGTTCTGACTGCTGTTATGGCCTGATACTAAAGTGTTTTGCCTTAGAGGTCTATGGGAGCACTGTTTTCCCCCAGTATAGCTTGATTCTATGCTCTTGGTTTTTCTTGATATATAGCCTTATTTTTGGCTTTTAATATTTGACTACTATATTGTTTAAAAGAGTTTTAAGCCACCTCCATTCCCCTCTGCCTAAAATGTTTAACTGGTTATAAGTCTTTTGACTTATGAGTTCCCTGGCCAAAGGAAATCCCATATAAACCTAAAAAAAACTAATTCAGAACATGATGGGAAATAGGGAGGGGCTGGACATGCTTCACTATGCCACACCTGCCCTTAGAATTTAGGCTAGGTTCAAAAGGCCTTTCAGAATTATGAAAATAGAGTGTTGCCCTTTCCCACAAAGAAAAAAATAGCCCCTGTTCAGCCAGACTTAGTCTTACTAAAAACTTAAAGATCCCCAGATGATCAATTACAACTAAAAACAGAAGGACCTCTATCAGGTATTGTTAAGGGCCTCCACTGCTGTTAAACATCAGATAATCACTAGCTGGGCACACCTGTCCAGGATTAAACCTATTTCTTGTAAGTCCCTGCAGGCATAAGAGGAAGACACCATGAGCAATACTTAACAAAACTCTAGAATACTTAAAGCTATTATTTCACAAACACACAGATAAATAATGTGATGATGTAAGTGGGCATGGGAGCATTAACTTTTCTCTTCCAATTTTCTTGTTTAACCTCCTAGTAAAGTTTATATCTTTTAAAGTCTACATAAAGATGATGCTGGCACAAGGCTTCCAACCCATCTTATCATCTGACCCAGAAAATGAAAACAATCTGCCGTTGGGCCTTTTAGATCAGTTATCCAGAGATTTTTACTCCTCCCATGCTAGGCAGAGCCTATGTCATAAAATCAGCAGGAGGCACTTACAGAAGACAGACCTGTGACCTTAGGCAGCCCTTTAAGATTAAGGAGGCATTCCTCATTCTCCTTATGGGGAGGAAATGAGGTAGGAGACCAACAGGACTTGTTTTCTCGTGACAACCCTGCCGAACAAAACAGGATCTAGTCTGGATGGGGCAAAGTGAAGAAACTGGCCAAAACCAGTAGATACAACAAAAGCGATCTCTAGCTGTGCTCACTGCCCACTGGCATAGGACACTGCTACCAGAACCATGGCAGTTGACAAATGTCACGGTAGTGACTCAAAAGTTATCACACCCCTTTCCATGGCAGTGACCCAGAAGTTCCCACTCCTTTCCTAAAATCAATTTGTATTAACTCACCCTTTAATTTGCATGTAACTGAAAGTGGGCAAACTGAGTGTGCTGCTTATAAGTTAGCCCTGCACCACAAGGAGCAGTACCAATCAATAAAAGATTGCTGTCTAACACCACCACCGGGCCCTTGAATCCTTTCCTGGGTGTAGCCAAGAAGCTTCCCAGCCTAAGTCCCAATTGTGGGGCCAGCCTGTCCCCTATCACCCTGATAGAAACATATCTTCTTTCAATTATTCAATCAAATGTTAATCTAGATGCTACTGTGAAGGGCTTTTGTAGGATCCTGAATCAGCTGACTTCAAGGTCCAGACATTTTTCCTCGATAAGGCTTAACCTCAACAGATGAGCCATCCAAAAGGACAGGGCTTCTCCTGGCAAAATAAATTTGAAGTGTGACAGGGATAAAACATTCCATTGCTGTTTCTGATGGTAGAGGGGGCCGTGTGGCAAGGAATGTTGGTAGTCTCTGGGAGCTGAGAGTGGCTCCTAGCTGATATCAAGTAAGGAAATTCAGTCTTTAGTCCTCAGCCCTGCAGTCACAAGTGAGTTATGCCACAATTACATGAGCTTAGAAACATGAGCTCCTAATGAGAATGCAGACTACCCAACACTGTGTTTTCAGTCTTTAGTTTAAATCCTGAGCAGGCAAACTAGTCATGCTGTGCCCACATTCTAACCTAAGAAATGTGAATAAATGGGTGTGAAGCTGCTAAATTTGTGGTAAAGTACCACAAATTTGCTTCTTACACAGCAAGAAAACAACAATACAAGCACTAAACAGACCAAGTCAGACAGCTTGATTTAGAAAAATGCAGTTACGTTTATCGTAAGCCTTAAATCCTACTTGAAGAAATATATATAATATTGTGACATGGTAAAAAGCCCCATAAAACTGCATACCTCAACCATATCTCAGCTTTCTGTTGAAACTGCTTTCTATAACCCAAATGTGAATAAGTAATTAAGGATTATAATCGCCACCTTACCCAGATAATGTGTAAACAAATGTTAATCTTGACTTTTGTCAACCACTTAAGTAACAACCAGAATGCCAAAAAGTCCTCTGGCCCTTGGAGTGTCCGGAGCCCCTCACCCTATCTTCGCCCAGGAATCCACTGGAATGTCCAGAACCCCCTCACCCTCATCCCCGCCCAGGGGGTGATTTACAGAATCCACTAGCCCTCAGAACATCTGAAGCCCCTCACCCCCACCCCTGCCCCTCACCCTCACTCCTGAGGTGGTTTTACAGGTATCAAAGGTCTTGACACCCTCCTTTCAGGGCCACAGGCTGAAGAGACTCGAGTCCTCCGTGGACGCTGGCAATGAAGACACTGCAATTTGGCATACTTTTGTCTTGGTGTTGACTTTCTATGCTCGGGCCAGTACAACAATATCAAGGACACAACATTAGGAAACTAAAGAAGGCTACTAGCAGATTAGGCTTTAATGACAAGAAACCGAAGACATTTTAGAGCTCATTAACCACCGGGAAACCAGGAAACAAACGTCATAAAAATACAATTAATTCTTACCAGAAGAAAGATTTTTCTGGATTCACCACCTTTATTTGTGAAACCAGAGGCAGAACTAGGTAAACTTTAATGGCTCCTTCAGCAGTTTCTACAGTCCTTGTTCATATAAAGTCCCAACCTTTATATAGACTTCAGAGATGTCTTAACACCAATCCAGATTCTATAAATACTCAGAACTCACCTATCTTCTAATAAAGTATTGCATCAATAAGGGAATGATTTTTTAAGATCCAAAGCTTTCCTGCATTTGACCAAAGGATCTTTATCACATAGCAAAACACCTAACCAAACCAAAGCAAGGCTTTCTTACCACATAATAGTTCCAGTCAAAGGGGTCTTTTTTAAAAATCACATTTTAAAAACTGAAAGTATGTGTATACATGCACAGGAAGAAAGTAGCTCATAAAGTCCCACATGAGGCAATAATGCTGACAATAACAAAAAAGAGAAACTGGTTCATGCTCTGAGAGCAAATGTTTACTCCCAACCTAAATCCTTATAAAATATTACATATTAGATATAAATGAAGCACTTAAATTACTTAACTCCTTTATTAAATGATGACCTAGGGAAAAAGTGGTAGTAATAGTTTGAAAGGATTGGTTTTGCACCTATACTACTTAATGTGACAGCCTGAGTAACTTCTTAAAAAAATAGAAGAATTCTAATTATTTTGAAAACAACAATTAGGACAATATTTCTTCAAAGTTACTGTGTTGATAGTAACTAGTGTCTAACTAGTGCTAGCTAAGTAGATAGAATGTACCTTCAAATAGATGAAAATGATGAAAACTCTGGAATAATAAATTAGATGAAACAAAGAATTTCAAACTTCAATTCCCTAGAGAAATATGCTAAAAGATACAAAATGGGGGATACTGAAGAGTTATGAAATAGTTTCACTAATAATGAATCATAAGCAATAAAAATGTAAATAAAGCTTTTCTTTGTTCTCTTCATTTCTATTAGTTTAAGATCCTTTGTAGGACAGTTCCCTGAGTGGTCTTGGACTGACCCAGTCTCTCTCTCTCCTTGTAGTTCGCAAGAGTAACTGTAGCATGTGCAGGAAATGCAACATCCTGAGATGGGGAGGGACTGGATGGAACAGCCCAGGTTCTGCTCCAGTCCTCCCCTAGAAACAGGATGTCCTCTAGCTCTTGTGCCCAATGAGTCTCACATTCTCAGTATATAAAACCCAAAACATGGTGCTTTCCAGGGGCCCTCAGCTGCAGTGCAAGCAAAGCACATGCAGCCAAGACTCCATTCACCCGAGTTAGCTTTCCTGAGCCTTGAGAGACTGGCTTGCAATGAATCCTAGGCTTCTACTGTATCTTGCTGCCCATCTATAACTGGGAAACTTGCTTCGTATAACCTGTATGCAAGAATGTTCTGTCTTACTCAGAGAAGATGGTAACCAGTCCACAGTGAACCTGCTTTACACTCTTCAACATCCTCTAAATGAAAAACTGATTAGAAAGTAATTGGACAAAAACAAAAACCTGATAAAATCAAACAAGCCAGTTCTTGATTTTATAATATCCACAATGGCTTCTCTCTTACCTTGTCTATCCTATCTGGGCGGTTAGTAGCTGCCAAAATGGTCACATCCTTTAGCTGTTCAATCCCATCCATTTCTGTTAAGAGCTGAGCCAAAACACGATCAGCTACATTCCCAGCACCTAAAGAGCTGATTTGGAAAATACAGCTTTAAAAATCTCTTTACCTATCTTCAAATACTATATCTATTAATTTTTAAAGGTTCTATAGTCTATAACAAGAAAAATCATGTCTGTTTTCAAATATGAAGTGTGCCTTTTAGACTTTATTTATTGCATTATCATATCCCAAAACAAACTGTATTCAAATCACTTATTTTCCTATTTTCCTGTCATCAACGATGTTCATTTTCATTCCAAAACTAAAATATTTAAATAAATGTCAGAAATAAAAGCACTGGAAAACAAGATATAAGATTATTTAAAATAATTCATCAAATACATACAGAATTGTTCAATGTTTGTATTCAACATGGCAAATACATTGACAGAAATTGGGAATGAAAAACTGAGTAAGATGCAAACCCAGTCCTCACATGAAACCTAAAGTCTATGTGAAATAAAAAACTCATTACACATCCATAACAACTAGGATATTTCGATGTTTCTTCATAAATATTAAGAATATTTTAAAAACACATCAGACAGTAGGTAATTACCACAATCCCCATTTCTTGAGAAATAAGCAAAGAAAGCATGCTAGTTTTTCTTCTTTGGTTTAGGTACCAAGTCAGTTATAAAGCCAGTTCTAAACATACTACCCTTTAACTTCATGTCCTTTGACCACTAAAAAATTACTGAATATAAGTTCTTAAAAAATAAACGGGCCAGATGCAGTGGCTCATGCCTGTAATCCTTTGGGAGGCCGAGGCAGGTGAATCACTTGAGGCCAGGAGTTCAAGACAAGTCTGGCCAACTGGGTCAAACCCTGTCTCTACTGAAGAAAAACACAAAAATTAGCCAGGTGTGGTGGCACGCACCTGTAATCCCAGCTACTCTGAAGGCCAAAGCATGAAAATACCTTGAACCTGGAGGCCAAGGTTGCAGTGGTCAGATATCACGTCACTGCACTCCAACCTAAGCAATAGAGTGAGATTCTGTCTCAAGAAAAAAAAAAAAGAAAAGAAAAAAGAAAGTAAACTCAACAAATCCTACTAATGAACAAATCCTTGATATCACACAATCAAAATGCACAAAACAATTCTCATTAGCAATAGCTTGAATTTCCTAAGACTTATTCAGAATTGATAAATATGTAATAAACAACTGAGTGGACAACTATAGAGTAACACAGCATTGTAAGTGTATTAAACATTTAAATTCAATTAGACGCACTTGGGTGGGTGGGGTGGAAAAGGACGTAAAGTAGAGGGAAACAAATACCCAATAATTTGTTAGCACCTGTGACAAAGAAGAGAACCTCAGTATAATTATCATGTAATATATTTAGGATTAAGGTAATCAGGGCCTCTAAATGACAGTATTTAGACCTCAACATGCATTATAAGTTCAAAAATTTGACTTAATGTATCCATGAGAATAGCCTCTAACTCAAACTAACCAAATGCACATGAGATTGTTATACAAATCACAGTCTCAATTTATTAATTTACATGTTTTTCTCCAGTATTTAAAATATATGGGACCAAAGAGTACTTGGGAAGTCACTGAGAACTGTTTTGGGTACTAATTCTTGCAGGTAGCTACTCTGCAGGTAAACAATTTTGCTTATTTGACTCTATGTAGGAACGATGAACATTATAAACAAATGGACTCTATATCTGTATTAGACTGTTCTCACACTGCTATAAAGTACTACCTGAGACCAGGTAATTTATGAAGAGAACAGGTTTAATTGACTCACAGTTCCACTTAACAGGAAGCATGACTGAGAGACCTCAGGAAACTAACAATTACAGCTAAGCAAAAGAGGAAGCAAGCACTTTCTTCACATGGCAGTAGTGGGGAGAAAAAGAGAGTGAAGGGGGAAGTGCCACACACTTTTAAACCGTCAGATCTCATGAGAACTCACTCAATACCATGAAAACTGCAAAGGAGAAATCCATCCCCATGATGCAATCACCTCCCACCAGGAGTCTCCTCCAACACTCGGGGATTACAATTCAACATGAGATTTGTGTGGGGACACAGAGCCAAACTGTATCAGTATCCTTCAAAAGAGTCTCCATAATATAATTTTTCCATATGGGAGTTTAACTGTCAAGTAGAAACACAATTGGCAAAAGCTTTAGGAGGTCTTTCATAATTACTACACACATAGTAAATATTTCAGTCTGCCAATAAATTATATCGGAAGCCTTTAATTGTATCTACTCTGCTAATCACTTGTGATTCCATACCACAAAAAACTCAGGAAGGTGATATGGGCAGGTCTCGGGAAAGCCAAAGTGGGCTGTCCCAAGAAAGATGGTTTATCAGGTAAAACCTTAAAACTTGGTGGGTATTAGGCAAGCAAAGGGTGAAAGGAGGGAAAGAGAGAGAATACAGGATACTAAAAAGTGGATAAAGTGCAAAATGGCTCAGCATAGCAGTAAGGTAAAAATATAAAAGATTAGTATAGAAAAATAAACCAAGGCTGAACAACGAAGACCTTGTTATTAATATCATGGAGTTTGGATTTTATGCTATAGTTAATGGGATGTTTCAACTAGAGACATGATCTAATCAGAGTTGTGTTTTTGAGAGACACCATGGCTGCCTGCAGTGTAGAGAAAAGACTATAAAAGGATAGTATTGGCCCAATTTCTGGTTCAGAATGTTAGGAGCTTGGAAGTCTTCACTCTGTCCTAACAGCAAGTAAAAAGCTGAACAAACTGAAAAACCAACTCTTCTTAGATCCATCATATTAGTAAGTTCACAGGGCAAAACTGGAGAGACAGATAGCCCAGGTACAGAAAATCACAATTTTCTGGATCAGAAACCCACAAAGAGAAACCTCCATGAGAGCCACTGCTAGGGTAGGAAAACTGGAAATGTAATTAACAAACTGTGGGGGTTCAGTGTTTGACAAGTCAGAGAGTCACGGAAGGGGGGCCCTCACACATTTGTGAGTTTTATCTTCAGGAACTACACCAGCTTCTCACAGTGAAGATCTGAGAAAAATCCCCCTGTGCTTCTGGCAGGAGGAAGGAAATATACCCACTGTGAACTACACTTAGAGCATTCTTTTCTGAAAAAGGCCTGCTCTTCAAGAGAAAATATTTTTTCTCAGAGCTTATGTTACTGAGGTTTTATTAGAGACTGGTGACCCAGAAGAAGAGAAATATCCAACTTTAGCACTTTCTAGCCTTTCCTTTGGGGAAGAAAAATAAAAAACTCCAGCCCCATCTAGCCATCCTGTCCCATCTAAGGGGAGAAAACCATGAAGTTCAGAGTCAAATGGTATAGACTCACTAAAAGACTGAGATCTAATCACAGGACCATGGAACACTCCTTCCCCTACTCTCCCCAACACCTATTATATCACTAAAGCCCTACTTACTGCAGTTCCTTTTATCCAGTATATCTTGTCTGGTTATCAAAGAAAAATTACAAGGCATGCTAAGAGCTATGGAGCAGATACAAAAGGTGTGGCACGTGTAATAGGAACACCAAAAGAAGAAAGAACAGAACCAACATTTGAAGAAACATTCACTGAGAATTTCCCAAAAGTAATATCAGCTACACATCCAGGAAGC
>NW_016107461.1:57187-78421 GCF_001604975.1 Cebus imitator | reverse complement strand
AAAAAAAAAAAAAAAAAAAAAAAAAAAAAAAAAAAAAAACTACACGTAAGCAGAAAGTCAAAGATTTTTTTTAAAAACCTGAAAGAAGTCACATGTCGAGGGGTGGGGACCACCTTACAGAAGAGAAAGAATTACATCACCTTCTCCTCACAAACCATGTGAGCAAAAAGAAAGTGAAGTGAAATATTTAAAGTATTGAGAGAAAAAAACCACCAATGTATAATTTTATATCCTGCAAAGACACCCTTCAAAAGTGAAGGAGAAAAACTTTCTCAGACAAACAAAAATAAGGAATTTGTTGCCAGTGGACCTGCCTTGCAAGAAATGTTTAAAGAAGTCCTTTAGAAAGAAGAAAAATAATATAGGTCAACTTAGCTTTTGTTTGGGAGGTAGGTGCTACAGGATTCTATACAGCATTTGTCCTTGATAATACAGAATCATCATTTATATGCTCTAAGTATGGTTGTAGAAACACAAGATTTGGAATCTAGTGACTCAGGTGCTTGCTTACTCAAAAAAAAAAAAAAAAAAAAGACTGTTAAATTACCCTTTAATAAAATAAGTGTGACTGAATGACCTTTGTGCAGAGAGTAACATGGAGACCTTTCTACAAATTAATTAATAAGCTGGAGTGCAAAGGCATGATCTCTTCCTAACCAGCAGAGTGATCATAATCTCTAGCTGCTCTGAGTTTCTCTTCCCTTATTCAAAAAACGATCTGTGTGCATCTTTGCTAGGCACTGTGGTGGGCATCTGAGGTAAGAGGATAAAAACATCTTCATTTCCTTGAAGATTTCATTCTTGCTGGCAGGTATGAATGAGGGAGCAAAATTAGATAAATTTAGACATAGGTCCTTTTGAGTTTTAAAATTCTGTGATTCTATGCTGTTATTATGTAGCATCTAAGTGAAGCTACTTAATTCATTGCTTTTAATAAAATATCCATATTTAGAAATGTATTATTGACACCTCCAATCAGGTACTTCTAAATAAAAGGCAGTGAAACTCAAACTTTTCTTCTTTCTAAAGAACTTCTTTCCAATTTGCTATTTGTTGTAGGAGGAAACAGTGGCTGTAATTAATGTTGAAGATTAGGTGATGATAATTCTTTGCATTCCTATTACCCATACTGCATTTGCTCTTTATTGCCACAGATCATTGAGCGCTAGCTGGAGAAAAGCATAATGAAAATGTTTTATGAACTGAGAAATATTCTTGGCTGACTTTCAAAGCTTCAGTAGGAAACAAAAACCATAAAACTGACATCCTAGAAAATCAAAACCAACTCTATGAAAAAGTTTAAATACAAACGTTTAATCACTAACATAATGAAATGATTTCATAAAACTTTATTATCTGCTAGACAAGCACAACACGATAGGGGAAAATGTTCAGCTAATATGTAAGCCAGACATCCCCAAAGCACTAACTCTTTTTCCCTTCAAAAGTCAAGCCCCCTTTCCAAATTATTCCTATTCAAAAGACATATAAGACCATAGATCAAAGGGATATTATGGTATCTTAAAACTGGAATAGGCAAACTATAGCCACAGACCAAATCTGACCAAGTGATTGTTTTCTCATTTGATTACATATTTTCTATGGCTGCTTTTGCACTACAGCAACAGAGACGAATAGTGGTAACAGAGACTGTTATGGCCCAAAAAGCTGAAAACATTTACTAACCGGCTGGTTTCAGAAAAAAAATGTGCTTACCCCTATCTTTAAGAAACCTCACTGCCATTATGGTAATTATTATACCAATTTTATTTTTCAGTACAAAAAATTTCACAGAATACATGAATTTCCTGACTCCTCCAATAAAATAAAATGCATTACCATCCCTTTATGGACCAGTATCTTATATATTCACTTTTAATTTAAAAATTTTTTTCTAGTATACATTTTAAATATCATAAAGAGTCCCAAATGGTAGGCACCCTAATTTGTTTTTGTTTTTGTTTGGAGATGGAGTCTTGCTCTATCACCAGGCTGGAGTGCAGTGGTACAATCTCAGCTCACTGCAACCTCCACCTCCCGGGTTCAAGTACCCCCCTCAGCTTCCCGAGTAGCTGGGACTATAGGCGTGCGTGACCACGCCCAGCTAATTTTTATATTTTAGTAGATACAGGGTTTGCCATGTTGGCCAGGATGGTCTTGATCTCCTGACCTCGTGATTGCCCACTTTGGCCTCCCAAAGTGCTGGGATTACAGGCGTGAGCCACCTCACTCGGCCTCATTTTCTTAAAATCTACCTCCTCAAACACCCACAGTCAAAACTAGCATGTAAGAAACCAAAAAAAAAGACATAAAGAAGACTAGTCAACATATACTGCTCTGAGTTAAATTATTACTTATGGTCATTTTCATGGTACATGTAAAATGTAGGCAAATTTTCATTTTAAAGATGAGATAACTATATAATAAGAGACCTATGTGTCCTACAACAGTAACAAAGAATTCCCAATTCCTAGTAAAATGCTGCAACAAGCCATCTCTCTAAGGAAACTCATCTCATGCCTTTGAAAAAGTATGCTATAGTACTTAGTTACAACCTATAGACAAAACACAATTTTAAAAATTCATAGAACTCTGGTACCACATAAAACTATTACAAGAGAAACTGTTCCATATTTTCATTTCTTCTTTTGCTTTGTTTTCCTCAGCATTTGTTTACCGTTTACTATTTAAAATTTACCAATGTGAAACTATGTCATATGTGAGGCAATTAAGTATAAATTGGGAAAAACTGTTTACCAGAAAAAGACATTGATTTTAGCAACTTTCAAAATGGACCTAAAAATAATAGTGGCTGAAAGTATTTAAATAGTGACTATTGGAGTTTCTTAAAACATAAAAAAAAAAAAAATCATAAATATTTAGATACATGAGAATTTTTACCCTGAAATAAATGTACTTTTTCTATTCTAAATCCCAATAATATATGAAACTCATCAGAAGATATGAGTTCTAGTCTTGCCTAAGCCACAAAGGAATTATGGGTCTCTTCTCTTAAATTCTGGGAGTTTCTGTTTCTTCTGAAAAATCAAAGGTTGCACTAGATGACTTCTAAGAATTTTCCATCTACAGTTTTATGATTTTATGAAATTTTTAAAACCACCATAAAAATCACATTAAAAATTTTATAACCCTTCTTGAAAAGTGTCATTTAGAGAAATGCCTACAAAAATTTCCTTTACAGTACACAGCATCATGAATTTATTTAATTTACTTCAAATCTAGACATGCTGCTGCTTAAAAGAGGCTACGCCATTTCCTGATTATTTTAAAACTCAGACTTCTTTTCAGAATGCTGCTTAGCCTGAAATCTTCATTTTTCAATGAAAGCTGGCTCAGAACTTTCTTACTTTTTTCCCTAACCACTCCAAGTGGAAACCAATTCTGGACTATTAAGTGCAGAAACAGCTATAAGAGAAAGCAGTTATTAATGTTATAGATTCTCTAGTGCCACATAGAAGATAATAGGCAGCTTTTTAACTGAGCACTTAACCTTTTTCACTTTTAAAATATATTTAATCATCTTTTTATGTTCTAGTCATAGAACAATTTCCCAAAACATTATATAAAGTTTTAGTGTTATAAAACAGAATGGATCATCTTCCCTATCTCCTAAATAACAAAATTTTCTCCTATATCTAGGATCATTTTTTTTTTAATACTTTAAATTTGTGAAGTCAGAATGTCTCCTGGAGTTGGTGATTTCTCAGCACCTTAGAGTGTTGGCATCTTAGAGTGACAAAAAGCCATACTGTTTGTCAACTGTGGAATATTTTTTCTAATTCCTAAATGATTTAATCAGTTTCCTTCACTAGTATATATACTCTGTTGAAATAAATTCATTTTAATCTCAATTACTATATTTTAACCTACATGGAAATCATTATTATTATAAGAATATCTTGCAGAAATTACTGGAAGAAGAAACATTGACATTTTCTAGTAGTTAGTAAATGCCAGGTATCATGTTAAGCACTATACATGTATTTACTTCCAACCTAGAACTTGCTAGTATTATGTCCACTTTACAGATAAAGAACTTAAGGCTTAGAGAGATTAAGGAACATGCCTTAGGTTCTGTTCACTGTTTTATTCCCAACACAAAGCCTATTGCAGAGTGACTGTTCTTTAAATGTTTACTCAATAAGTGAATGAATGAATGCTTTCAAAGGAGACTTACAACAGCACAGTTAGACTAACAGAATCATTATAACGTAAGTCACAGAGAAAATGCAAGATAAACACAAGCTTGAAATGTGAGTTAACTACCTAGACCTGAAGTCCTGGGCAATGTGATGTGGTAGGTGAATAAAAAAGTGTCTCAGGGTATCTGCTCTAGAGTCAACACACCTAAATTCAAATCCCAGCTCTGCAATTAGTGATACATGCCCTTGAGTAGGTACCTAGGTATCTAATGCCCCACTTTCTCACCTGTAAAAGGAAGATAAGAATAGCACCTAACACAACAATTAGAAGTTAATGCAACAAAAGGCCATAATACACTAAGTGGGGTCAAAACAAAAGGAGTCACATTACTTTCGAAGTTAAGTAAACAAGATGGGCCTCTCTAGCTAATGACCCTACGTTTCAGGAATATGTTCCTGGTTCCAAATCTATTCTAGTTCTGCTTGAAGTTTGGCACTACCAAGCAATCACTGTCAGCTAAGGAGTATAATTCAGGATCATAGGACCCAATGAAATGTCCTGGACAAACAAAGTTGTTACAGGAATCTTCAGATTAGTCAGTACTCATTTCCTCAGTCAGAGGAGACTGAGCCGACCCTACATGACTGCACTTTTGGTGAAAGAACTGCTGCCTAAGACAAGGCTGACTAATAATTTACTGCCCAGGTTGCTCTCCTCACATCATAACCTTAAAAAAGGTAAAAAGGTAAGCTAGTCAGGCGGTAAGATAAAGTACTGGAGCCAATTGCCAATTGTATAATATTCTACCCTGCATTAATGCAGGGAAATTTTGGTGAGTTTTTCTTTACTGTAAAGTAATTTAAATAGTTTCTAGTATATAATAAGCATTAAATGAATGTTACCTAATGTTATTATTAGCCCAGTATAATTCAACTCCCCTTTTCTCCTTCAGTGTTTCACTCCCTATCATATTATCCATTTTCCAAAGAGCTATGTTACCCTTAACGGCATTTTCAATTTTCCTAACTGTAGTAAAACACTTTGAAAAAAGAATCATACAGCATTTACTCTAACTTACAATATAAAATAAGGGAAAAATCCTTATTCAAAGGTGCCATAATTTAAATGAGCATACAGAAGAAGAGAAGTAAATACCAGGCTTATTTATTTTTCAAGTCCTAAAGAATCTCTTAAACAGGACAAAGAAGAAGATAAAATATTGGTTATTTTTAGATACTTTTATAAGCATGAAATATACCATTTTTTGAAATACAAAGACTTCAAAGGCTAATAAGCAAATAGTATATCCATGCTCTACTTACAATGTGCTGGCTGCAATCCTCTGTTTCATGGCCAATTACCATGTCTTATCTTTTGAGTAATTTTAAGTAGTCAAAATTTGATTTAGCATGAGCAAGATAGCAAAGACTATCAAATACCATAATTCTTTGCTCAATTGTTAAACATCCTGAATTTGGAAATTATAATCTTGATAAAAAGAATTATTCTTCTTTATACATTATCATTTTGGGACTAGTTACACGATTTGACCTGAGTGTTACAGAAAACAAATGATAGCTTTCAATAAATGAAATCAGTGACTATTCTACAGCGTAATATTACGTAGAAATGCCTCCTAGTTTATGAAATTTTTCTGTTTTCCTATTCCATGAGTGGTTTAACAATGCATAAAACTGGTTAACATCTTGGGAATTTAATACTTCCTGGTATATCTATCAATAGTTGTTTTTCAGTTTCCATTGTGTTCAATTCAAATAGCCAAAGGACAAAAAAAGGAACAGAATAGCTTTTATTTGTTTTAGATTTCAAGTAACAGCAAGCTAATTAGATAAAACAATCACTTATAGGCAATACTGATCCATCATATAATTAGGAAAAAAGACAAAGACCTGAAAACAGAATGTCACCTTACAAGTGTTTTATGGTTACAAAAACCAAACTATGTAAGATTCAGTGCAAATAGAGTGCAACCAAAACTCTTTAATTGGGACCCATCAGCATTCTATTTCCTCGAATGGAACTTCATCTTTGCTTTCTGAAATGTTGACTAACTGGATAAATTATGACCAGATATATTTCTGTACAAAAGAAATTGCATGAAATCTATTTGTACAGTCATGCGCCATACAATGAAGTTTTGGTCAATGGCAATCACATATATGAATGTAGTACCATAGCATCATAGTACTATATTTTTACTCTAATTTTTTGTATGTTTATATATACAAATACTAATCATTTTGTTACCACTGTTTACAGTAGTATTCAGTATAACAACATGCTGTATAAGTTCGTAGCCAAGGAACAGGCTACATGGTATAGGTAATATAGCCTATTGCTAGCCCATATGGCTTATTGCTGTATATACCTTACATAGCAAGAGCTCAATATGATTAACTACCAGTAACAACATTGACTATTTTAACAGAAATACCAGACATTATTATCAGAAAAAAAATGATAGTTTTAAAAATATCTTTATTTGGTAAAAATAAAGGCTGGTGATATGATGTTTGAAAAGAAAACCAAAGTACTACAGATGATTGGTATACTGTCTAGCACAGGCCATATGGTATATAGTGTTGAAGGCTATTATCATCTAGGTTTATAAGTAAGTATACTCTGATGTTTACACCACAATGAAATTGACTAATGTCTGAATTTCTCAGTATGTAAACTGCTCCCCATCATTAAGTAACACATGACAAGCCATTGAGAGAAGGAGGTATACACTAAACACATGTGTTCTCTGAAAAGTTCAATTTGATGAAGACCACCAGAGAAAATGATATCTAGAAGCTAGATATCATTGGCATTTCTAATGTATCTGGTAATTCCTCCTGAGCTAAACTGCCTATAAAAGCAAGGTATTCCTACAAAAAGCCTTGTCTGGTTTCTCATATCACTTTATTTCAGATGCATTTTATGGGAAGTTTGCTACATATTCTACCTCCCATCTGATTCATATTTAACAGGGTATGCTACCTGTTCCTTTTTAGGATCCAAAGCCAGATATCTCTGATGTAGTATAAATGTGGAAGGTCACACTACTCCAACAAACTTCTCTGGCTTCTTTTACGTCTCTTGTAGTTAGGTAAATTTGAGGTTTTGGAACAATCTGTGCCATCTTCAAAAGGAAGTAATAAGAGGACTTGAGTGCTTCATCTCATAAAGCAAAAAGACTGGTAAGTATTTATGGAATACCAAATGTGAGGGCGGTCAAAAGCAGGGCAGCTGATATGGTTTGACTGTGTCTCTACCCAGATCTCACCTTGAATTGTAATAATCCCCACGTGTCAAGAGCAGGGCCAGGTGGAGGTAACTGAATTGTGGGGGTGGTTTCCCCCACACTGTTCTTGCGGTAGTGAATAAGCCTCACAAGATCTAATGGTTTTGTAAAGGGTAGTTGCCCTAGACAAGCTCTCTTGTGTGCCACCACATAAGACATGCTTTTGTTGCTCCTTCACCTTCCTCCATGATTGTGAGACCTCCCCAGAGTGTGGAACTGAGTTCATTAAACCTCTTTTTCTTTACAAATTATCAAGTCTCAGGTTATTTCTTCATAGCAATATAAAAATGGACTAATAGAGTAAATTGGTACCTGTAGAGTGGAGTGCTGCTATAAAAATATCCAAAGATGTGGAAGCAACTTTAGAACTGAGTAACAGGCTGAGGAGGGCTCAGAAGAAAACAGGAAAATGTGGGAAAGTTTGGAACTTCCTAGAGACTTGTTGAATGGCTTTGACCAAAATGCTGACAGTAATATGGAACAACAAAATCCAAGCTGAGGTGGTCTCAGATGGAGATGACTTGTTGGGAACTGTAGTAAAAGTCACTCTTACTATACAAAGAGACAGGCAGCATTTTGCCCCTGCCCTAGAGATCTGTGGAACTTTGAACTTGAGAGAGATGATTTGGGGTATTTGGTGGAAGAAATTTCTAAGCAGCAAACCATTCAAGATGTGACAGGGCATAAAAGTTTGGAATTTTGCAGCCTGAAGATACAGTAGAAAAGAAAAACCCATTTTCTGGGGAGAAATTCAAGCCAGCTGCAGAAAGTTGCATAAGTAACAAGGAACCAAATGCTAATGCCAAGACAAGGGGGGAAATGTCTCCAGTAAATGTCAGAGACCTTCCCGGCAGCTCCTCCCATCACAGGCCTGCAAACCTAGGAGGGAAAAATGGCATTCCGGGCCAGGTTCAGAGCCCGTGTTGCTGAGTGCAGCCTCAGGACTTGATGTTCTGCATCCCAGCTGCTCCAGCCATGGCTAAAAGGGACCAGGTACAGCTCGGGCTGTGACTTCAGAGGGTGCAAGCCCTGAGCCTTGGCAGCTTCCACATGGAGTTGAGCCTGCAGTGCACAGAAGTCAAGAATTGAGTTTTGGGAACCTCTGCCTAGATTTCAGAGGATATATGGAAATGCCTGGATGTCCAGGCAGAAGTGTGCTGCAGGAGCAAAGCCCTCATGGATAACCTCTGTTAGGGCAGTGCAGAAGGGAAATGTGGAGTTGGAGCTCCCAGAGTCCCCACTGGGGCACCAGCTAGTGGAGCTGTGAGAAGAGGGCCACCATCCTCCAGACCCTAGAATGATAGATCCATTGACAGCTTGCACCATGTACCTAGAAAAGCCGCAGAAACACAACACCAGCCGGTGAAAGCAGTTGGAGGGAGGCTGTACCCTGCAAAGTCACAGAGGCAGAGCTGCCCAAGACCATGGGAACCCCTCCCTTGCATCAGTGTGACCTGGATGTGAGAAATGGAGTCAAAGGAGATCATTTTGGAACTTTAAGATTTGACTTTCCTGCTGGATTTTGGACCTGCATGAGGCCCTTAGCCCCTTCATTTTAGCCAATTTCTCCCATTTGGAAAGGACGTATTTATCCAATGCCTGTACCCACATCATATCAAGGAAGCAACTAACTTGCTTTTGATTTTACCGGCTCAGAAGCAGAAGGGACTTGACTTGTCTCAGATGAGACTTTGGTCTGTGGACTTTTGTGTTAATGCTGAAATGAGTTAAGAATTTGGGGGACTGTTGAGGAGGCATGATTAATTTTGCAACGTGAGGACATGAGATTTTGGAGGGGCCAGGGGCAGAATGATATGGTTTGGCTGTGTCCCCACCCAAATCTCATCTTGAATTGTAGTTCCCATAATTTCTACATATTGTGGGAGGAACCCAGTGGGAGATAATTGAATTATGGGGGCAGTTTTCCCCATACTGTTTTCATGGTAGTGAATTAGTCTCAAGAGATCTGATGTTTTGTTTTGTTTGTTTTTGAGAGGGAGTTTCACTCTTGTTGCCCAGGCTGGAGTGCAATGGTGGAGTCTCGGCTCACTACAACCTCCACCTCCCGGGCTCACGTGATTCTCCTGCCTCAGCCTCCCAAGTAGCTGGGATTACAGGCGCCTGCCACCACGCCTGGCTAATTTTTGTATTTTTAGTAGAGATGGGGTTTTACCATGTTGGCCAGGCTGGTCTCAAACTCCTGACCTAAAACGATCGATCTGCCTCAGCCTCCCAAAGTGATGGGATTACAGACATGGGCCACTGTGCCTGGCCTGATCTGATGGTTTTATAAGGGGTTTCCCCTTTCACTTGGCTCTAATTCTCTCTTGCCTGTCACCACGTAAGACATGTCTTGTGCCTTCCACCATGATTGTGAGGTCTCCCTGCCATGTGGAACTGAGTGCATTAAACCTCTTTTTCTTTATAAATTACCCAGTCTTCGGTATGACTTTATCAGCAGCATGTAAATGGACTAATATGGCAGTCTACTTCCTAATGACAGGTTCCCAATGATAATTTATACTGTCATCATATGAGGTAGCTCTAACTGAGAAGGATAACAGGAATGCTTCATATCGCTTACTTCTGAGACTGAAAAATTGTCTTCACCCTTCACTATAATTACCATCAGCAAAAATGTTATAATCAATATATACATCAAGAAGCTATGCACAAAGTACATGAATTTACATTACCCAACATGAACCACTTATAATACATAAAGGACTTCTCTACATTTGTAGAAGAAAAAAACATATACTTATGAACAGTTCTGGGGTGTGTGGGGGTGTGTGGGTGTGTGTGTGTGTGGGGGTGTGTGTGTGTGTGTGTGTATGACTGTTTGAAATGACATCATAGATAATCCTCTTTACTGCCTGAGATTTTGGACCAAAACTATTAATACTCATTTACATTCTATTTAATTTTGTTTTAGGAAACATTTATTCCAGAGAATTTTTAAATCTGCATAACATATTTTATTATACTTGTGTTCTACTATAAGAAGTAATTATGATTAATCCAGTTTTGTTTACAGTTTTAATTATGCTTACAATAACCCTAATTTTGATAGACAATATTATCTGTTGATATCAACTATAAAAATTGACTCAAATACCCAAACAGGTATCAGTGGGTTTTATCCAATATAAATAAAAGTATTATATAGTGATTACATGAAATAATTTAATGGGTATAAGAGGAAATAGTTACATAAACTGAAAACTATTTTAGGCCAAATGTATTAATAGGTAAAAGTTGTACATGAAATGCTATTTTATACTATAATTGCTATTATTATGTAATAGCCGTACTATTAAGGACTTCTTACCTGCCCCTTTCAACTGCTAAGGCATCAAGTTCATCAAAGAAGATAATGGAAGGCGCCACTGCTCTTGCTTTTCGGAAGGTCTGGTGGAAAGAGTGCCACATTAGCTAAAGATGAGCAAACACTAGAAAATTCTGTAGTTGGTTTGTGTTTTAAAACTATAGAACTAAATCTATTAGGTACAAGTCAACCACCCCAGTCACTTTGTATAGACCTTATAATATATGCTCAGAACTTTATAATGGATGGAAAAGTATCCCCTTCAATGGTGCTTACAGAGACAAGACTACCAGTATGTACTCATATAGATGTGGGGGAGGCAATTCAGTTAAGCAATCAGAAAATTTCAGTTAAAATCCCAGGTCCACTACTAGTAACTGTGTGACTTTCCGCAGTTCACTTCTGTAAACCTCAGTTTCTATATTTATTAAATGGAGATGATAATAAACGCCTACCTAGACGGTTAGTTTAAGAACTGAATTCAAAGAAGAACACAAAGCATTTGGCACAATGCCTGAAACAGTAAGAGTTGAATAAATGATAGTTATTATTAACTATTAATAACAGCATTAACTATTTTAACAGAAATGCTGGCTATTATTATCAGAAAAAATGATAGTTAAAAAAAAGTATTTGGTAAAAATAAAAGCTGGCAATATGATATTTAAAAACAAGACTGAAGTATTGCAGATGATGAAAACTGCATTTTTGAATAATAAAATAATATTCACCTGAAGAAAAAAAATACCACTAAGATCTGGATTTGGAAATGCCAAAGTCTGTTACTTAAATTAAAAGGGAAACCACACAGGACAGAAGTGTGATTCTCCTATGCTGAGTACCATTTAAGGCACAATTTCTTACCTCTCTAACTGCTCTTTCAGATTCACCGACATATTTATTCATTAATTCAGGCCCCTGCATGAAAAGAAAACAACTGTTCAGTGTCTTTATAAATGCAATCATGTATATTTCTTTCAATGAAGTAGAAAAAATATATACAAAAGAGAAAATAAACAAAATCTGCTTATTAATCCCTTTAGCATGCTTATTTTCTGTGTGTTATTTATGCCATAAAAGTTAAAGCCATTCTACGTTCCAGAAGCTACACTAATACAAAGCAAAGGCTGTGACTAATCATAATATTTTAACAACTTACTCATCATCTATCTATAACTTTATCCACATTTTCACACTGTATCAGACGTGGCGCTAGGCACAGAAGATGGAACAGCCATTTGTTAGACCAATACAAAGGTAACATCCACATATTTCCAGGCCTAACCAGTGGCTAGTTCTAAGCAGGTCTACTTACCAGATCTGAAGATGCAAATTTTTGGACATTAATATTTCTGAACTTTAACATTTTTATTTCCTAAGTACCTATAATATCAAATAGTGTAAGAAACACAGTAGACTTACTTTTTTTTACCACGTATATTATCTACTCTCTTAGGATAAACAGTCACCCCAAGAAGTTATGAATTAAATTGTCCCATAATGATAGATGACCTTCTCAACTGTGGGGATGTTTCTCCCAGCATCTGGCTATGCTGACACAGTTCCTCAAACATCCCAAAGAACAACAGACATGTGTGTGCCTCTCTCTCCCTCTCTATGTGTGTGCACGAGTGTACATGTACCCCCGCCACACACATACACATACCCCTTACTTTAAACAAGATTCATATTCTATTCCATGCAGATCACCAGTCCAGCTAATTCCAAGGATATAACCAGACACTGATTTGTGTATTTCCTAAACAATTTATATTAATTTTTAAAAATCTGACTGACTGAAACACATAGGCAAACCCAAAGTTAGTACGAGAAAACAAATAATAAAGAGCAGAAACAAATGAAATTGAGACTAAAAAATATAGAAGATCAACAAACGAAATCTTTAAAAAGACAGAAGAAAAGAAAACTTGATCCAAATTATAAAAACACCAGAGTGAGAAAAAAAAAATGTTCAATACAAACAGATACAGAAATAAGAGACGTCATAAACTTGGCAAAGAAAGTCTTAACGGGTATTATAAATATTTTCAAAACTTTTCAGGAAAATACTATGCAGTTATTGGCCTGGCCAAAATAAATTTTAAAAAAAGATGATGAAAAAGAATTTTTAAAAAGAGTTCTGAGAGCCTCAAAGACACAGGTCCCTTAATAATAGCAATATTAAGAGGTTTAACAAATGAAGGGTCTTTAAAAAGTTCATGTAAAAGATTATTTTAAAAATTATGCATGGATTTCAGTTATTTTTGCCAAAATAAATTCATACTAACTTGTTAAAACATGTCTGCACTGAGTCTAGTTTGAGGCACTAAGGATAAGATATCAGTTTGAAGAGCCTCTGTCAGAGCCACATGATCTCTGTTAAAATTGAAGTAAGAACAAGCACCAAATTTATGGTGAAGGTTGGATAGAAAAATGGTAAAACTACTGATGCTTTATGAAAAGTTCATGAGGACAATGCCCTAAATGAGGCAGCAGTTTACAGAAGTTTAAGAAAGAACAAGACCATGTTGAAGATGAAGCCCTCAGTGGCTGACCTTCCACATTAATTTGCAAGAAAAAAACTCATCTTGTTTGTGCCCTAATTGTAGAAGATGAATGATTAACAGCACAAACAATAGCCACCACCAGAGCCACCACAATTGGTTCAGCTTACAAAATTCTGACTGAAAAATTAAAGTTGTGCTAACTTTCCACATGATTGGGGCCAAAATCCTTATGCCTAGATCAGCTGCATAGAAGAGCAGCAATTTCAATCAAAATTGTCAACAAGTAGGATCAAGATCCCAAAGTACTGCTTCAAAGAATTGTAACAGGAGATTAAACACCACTTTACAGGTATGATCTTAAAGACAAAGCACAATCAAAGCAACAGCTACTAAGACATGGAAATAGTCTGGTCACAGCAAACATGCACTGGTCAAGAGCAAAGGTCATGGCAACAGTTTTTGTGAATGCTCAAGATATTTCGCCTGTTGACTTTCCAAAGAATGATAATATCTACTGACTGCAAGTGTTTTGAGAAACTCAGCAAAAGCTTTAGCACAAAAATGTCCAGGAAGGCTTCACCAGAGAGTCCCCTTTTACCACAATGCTCCTGCTCATTTGTCTCATCAAACAAGGGCAATTTTATGAGAGTTTTAATGAGAAATCATTAGGCATATATCTCACAGTCCTGATTTGGTTTCTTTTTGTTTCTTAATCTTTAAATATCTTTAAAGGGCACTCATTTTTATTCAATTACTAATGTAAAAAATGTGACAACTGATATGATTAAATGCCCAGGACACTCAGTTCTTTAGGAACAGAATGGCTGCTATCATCACTTACAAAAGTATCTTGAACTTGATGAACCTTTGGTAGAGAAATAAAATTTATGTTATTTTTATCTTTTAATTCCATTTTGTCCACAAACTTTTTGAAGTCCCTTCATATACACAATTGGAAAGCCAGAAGACAAGTGAAAGAGGATGACAAAAACATAGTCGAATTTGATTTTTAAAATATTAACCACAGATCCAAAGAAGCTCAATGAAATCCAAGGAAACCCCATCAAGATGCATCATTATCATATTACTAAAAACTGATATGATAATAAAGTCTTAAAAGAAATCAGAACATAAGAACACATTATATATCTGTAAACAACAAATTATGGCCGACTTCTTATCAGAAACAATTCAATGACAATGGAACACAAGGGCTGCAAGAGTGACAATGGAACACAAGGGCTGCAAGAAAAAAACCTGTCAAGCTAGAATGGCATATCTTTACAAATTAAAGATGAGAACAAGATATTATCACACGAACAGAAGCTGAGAGGATACATTACTAGTAGATCTTCACTACAAGAAGTGTTATAAGAAGTTCTAAAGCTTGATGGGAATTTACATTAAGTGGAAACCTAGATCTACACAAAGAAATAGAGTTAGAAATGGCAAATATGTGAATAAATACAGAATAGCTCCTTTTTCCATTAATTTCTTTAAGAGATAAATGACTAAAATAGAAGTTTACACTCTACAATATAAAGCGTATAGCATATTTAGAGGTAAAATACAGAATACAGCATAAGAAAACAAAGGTATACTGATGTAAGACCTTACACTATAAAGTAGTACATTGTTATTTGAAGACAGAATGTAAGTACATATAGGGTAGATGTTTGAGCAAGTATTTTTTTAAGTAAAATAAACAGGTGTAGCTATTAAGACAATAGGGGAGATACAATTGGATATCAAAATGCACTCGATCCAAAAGAAAAGAGGAGAAACGTGGAGGAAAAAAAAAACCAGAAATGGCAAACAGACAAAAATTATGGACATTAACAAATCTTTCAAGTTGCAAACATGCCTGATGAAAAGGAGACCATCTTTAATATTGTTTTTGTATGGTGCTGCTATGGACTAAATTTATCTCCCACAAATTCATATGCTGAAATCCTAATCCACAATGTGATGCTTTTAGAAGATAGGGCCCTTGGGAAGTAATTAATGAGTGGAGTCCTCATGAATGAGATTAGTGCCCTTATAAGAAGAGACAGGAGAACTTGATTGATCGATCTCTCTCTCTCTCTCTCTCTCTCTCTTTTCTCTCTGCTCTCCACTATGTGAGGCTATGTCAAGATGACCACCTGAAAATCAGGCAGTGAGCCCTAAGCAGACACCAGATCTGCCAGCACTTAGATCTTGGACTTCCCAGCCTCCAGGTTTGTGAGAAATAGATTTCCGTTGTTTAAACCACCCAGTCTATGGTATTTTGTTACAGCAGACTGAAGTAAGACAATTGCCTTCACAATGCTGCTTCAAAAATATTGAACTATTATAATATGGTAACAGATGAGTAGGTCAGAACATATGAGAATTAGGGCAGGAAAGTTAAGAGCAAAAATAAGAAAGGGACAGGAAGAACATCTCAAAGTTCAGACTGACAGAATCCAGCTTCGCCAGCAACATTGCCATCCATCGTATTCAATTAAGATGAGGTATCCAACAGCATAAACACAGGAATACTTAAGTAATGACAGAAGTAGTTATATCTTTCTGCCTGATTTTTTTCTACTAATCCAAGATGATTAATCTCTTTAAAAAACTGTTTGAGAGTAACAGATTATACATAGCCTAAAAATTAATACTTGTGGCTAATTAGGAGACAGATATATGAAAAGGGTTTTCATAAAAAAGAAAAGAGTAATTATAACAATTAAAAATATTATCTATCATTTAAGACAGATAATATCTTTACATCACTGACTGAAATCTACAAACCACAGGGTACACAAATAAACAAAGTAATTATGTATCTGTAAGTAAACAAAAATTTGCTTGGCACAATGTTTTGGACGAGTAATTTATAATTAGTATATCCATCATTTGTACATTGGTACTTAAACTGTAAGCAATCATGTTTCCACAATAGAATTATTGTTAAGCTTAAGATATTATAGAGAGACTTCATGATTACAATTTAATCACCAATACTTCCATTATCTCAATTTATTAAATAATGCAACCCCCAAATAGATTTAACTTTTAAAAAAGACAATGAAACATCAATTATGCTGATATAAAATGTTCTCACACTTTTAAGGATTTTGAAGAAAAAGCAACAACTTAATACCAAATGAATTTTACAAGCCTGTTTTTAGATACTGGTTAGACTATGTAACAGGGACACAACATTTACTACACAGCCACCTCTGAGGTAAACAAACTTGAAAGCATTTTTCCACATATTCTTGGATCTAAAAAGTTGAAATGTGAAGAGCCAGATAGTAAATATTTTACTCTATACGCCACATACAGTCTCTATCACATATTCTTCTTCTTTGTTAGTATCCCTTTAAAATGAAAAATTTATTCTTAGCTAGGGAGCTGGACCAAAATAAAATGCAGGCCAGATTATATCTAAAGACTGAGACCTCTGATGTAAATTAATCTCATAGAATTTGAAATAGTTCACTTTTGTCTATAACATCAAAATCATCAAAAATGTCAATGACATGATTGCTGAGGAGTGAAAAATCTTCAAAGTATTTTAAGAATTGATTTAGAGACAATTAAGAAAAAAAAATTAATGACACACACAAAAAAGCAATTTCAAAATATTTAGTAATGAAAACATACATGTCCAATAACAATAGTACCTTTTAGGTATGTATATCCTAGAAAAACTTATCAATATACAAAAGAAAATGAATGAGACTATTACTGAGCACTGTTTATAACAACAATAAAAATAAAACCTGGAAATGTCTCAAAAATTCATTAATATAAAAATGAGTAAATAAATTGTTGTGTCCTCATAAAATGGAGTGCCAGGCTGTCAGTGTATGAATGAAAGGGCAGTCAAATAAATAAGTTAAGAGGTAGGGAAACAGGCAAGGGATCTGTTATACAGCCAAAATGCATTGCCTCAAACATTTATAGCCAAGAATGAGCATTCTTAATGTTTTGACAAAATGTTTAAAGGTTATGTAACACTTGTAAATTTTTCCCACTGACTAAGATCATTCTGCATAATTTCACCTTGCAAGATCATTTTTACAGTCCTGTACTACAGTGCAAAGCAAGAAATGCCTATTCATAATATAATATAAAGTCAGATAAACAGAACTGGTACTTTTCATTTACATGTGGTAAATTTTTACCCAAACGGGATATGGACAAGGAATTAAGAAAGTGAACACTAAAACAAGGATCAGGGCCCACACAAAAAGCAGGCTTTAGATATTTAGCGCACTGTGTTTTTGCTGAGGGGTTGGCGCAGTAAGAAATTTTTCTCCAGATTTTATCCAGTTTAGAGCAACTACCTAGGCAAACTGTGGCCTGACAATGATCAGAAACAAAATTGCTGGTGTCACTGTTATTATTGCAATTACCATTATGCTAACTCTACATTATTGCTGTTATTCTTATAGCAATTGTCTGCAAAAGTCAAAGATATGGCATAAAATAATAATCCAGTGAAGATATTTCTTTAAGCAGGCAATATAATTCAATGTATATTTACTGCTTTTTAATTATCTGGCTTAACTGAAGTAAAGAGGTTAGAGAACCTGGAGAAATGGTCATTGTTCTCTGTAGATGATGAAGATAACCTAGGCATCAATGTTAGAAAGTACAAGATTATGGTCATTTCATAATTTTTTTCTCTGCTGAGTACAATGTCAATATCTTGGTATAAACAGAAAGATTGATATGGTTTATTAATAAATATCCAACCTACAGGTAAACGTTCTTGATATTTTGTTTGAAAATGTGAAAATGAGGTATAAAACCTCAACAAATTGAAGGGTCACTCCACTGCCACAAAAAGGTGGACTACAGGACCTGTGGATAAGAACAAAACCATGCTTTTTCCTCCAAAACAAAACAGGGAAAAAAAATTAAGACATTTGAAACTAACCCCTAGCACTATGAAGACAATCTGCACTGGAGTAATTCAAGTGTCACTAATAAGGGATAATAAAAAGACTGTAGGGTCCCTGGAAAACCTGACTTTGTACAGAACTATGTGCTGATGAATCTTACCTAGATGAGTGGCCTGCAAAATGTAACCGAAGTAGCTGAACTCATATGTTGCATTGGTCTAGAGTTTTATGAGAAGTCAGAGCCATTTCATTACTAAAGGAGGTTATTTTAAGCTTGAAGTTTAAGTTGCCAAAAATCACTGTATTTTGGTACAAAGAGTTAAAAAGTCTATATTGAGTTTCAAAGATAAATATTACACTTTACTACTAACAGAAAACTTAAGAAATCATAAGCTGTGATGCCATACTTTTTGCTCCATTTAAGGTCAAATATACAACAACTTCTTAAAAATGGAAGAGAGCAGCAATCAGCATGTAGCAATTTTGTGGAATCTTTCTATATGCTTACTACGTCTTATTCCTTTTACTGCTTGCGACAGCCTTCTGAGTTGTATACTCTCATTACAATGTTACAGAAAAAAATATTAAGTGCAAAGAGGTAAATTTGTCCAAAGTCACACAGCTTAGTAAATGGCAGAAGTGGGATACAATTCTTTCAACTGTTACACTTGACAGTTAAAGAAACTGCTACAAACATTTGGCCACCATTGGCACGAAAGATAAGCAACAGATTAAAGTACAAGCACTGTGACCTACTCATAGAATGCTACTAGCAGAAGGGCTTTAGGAGTCACTTAGTCTAACCTACTGACTTAAAACTGAGGCAAAGTACAAAGAAGAGGAGTAATATGCCAGAAGTCCTATAGCAAGTTAAATGGCAGAAATGATAAGAATGTAGAATTTTGGTTTCCAAACCAGTACTGTTTCTAATTAGGATGTCCTGTTCTAAGTCCTTAAAAGAGAAATGAAATGTCCCCTTAAGATTTTAGATGAAAGTTAATTTTGGGCTAGACAAGGCTGGCTGCTAAAAACAAATTTTTGAATTTAAAACAAAAGATTTTACAAAGTACCAGCAATTCAAATTCAAATATATTTCTAGCGAGCAGATCAAGTGGTAAGGGTGAAGTCTAATTCTTTCTTAATAGATGGTAGCACAGGCTAATTTGAAAATGAAACTTTTATTAATACCCATTATAAATAAGTGACCATTTATATCTAACTACAAAGTTTAGGTATTCATAATATATTCTGAGTCCCATATTCGCTCATGAGTTTTGTTACTTTCAAAAAATGTATGTTAGTCTTGCCACATTTTTTACCTCCTAGATAGCAAGTGCTATACTGATAAGAGTGATCGACAAAAACTGACATTAATAAGGACCATTAATTGGGTTGTTTTTAATAGCGTTATTTTTAACATTCCGTGGCCAATATTTCAAGTGTCCAAGTTTACAGAATAACAAAAATATCATAAACACATGTGACAATATTTGTCCAGCTGTTCTATTAATCTAGTGGGAAGTAAACCTGATTTATCTTTTACTGTGCTTCATTATTTTACACCATATCACTCACAAACTTGAGTATAATATTTACGCCTCATGTTCTTACAATTTTGTCCCTCTACTCACTACTGGGTTTTTTTCAGTCCTCCCAAGGGCTTTTTAAATGTGTCTGACACCTGCCTGGTGCTTTTAGCTATTACAATTCAAATTAAGTTTTTATAAGTTCTAAAATGTCTGGGGAAGGCAAGTTAACCTAAGTGTTAACTTATGGTTAAATGCATGGAATATGCTCATAAAAACCCAAACTCACATGAGATAGAATTACATATATGTAATGTGAGTAAAGGATCTTGAAAATTAATAAAAAGTACAGTATCAGCATATACAGAAGGCCATTCTGGGAAAGCACTTCAAAGAGTCTGAAAACAGGTTTTAATTACTAGGCAAGAATGCTGTGGGCAAGCAAAAACCTAAAATCCAAGAGGGGTTGGCAGGGAAGAGAAAAGAATTTGAGCTGGTCCTCTCAAAAAGTATAATACAATCCTTTCCCGAATTCATTTATTCTATTCAGGAAAAAGAAAAATGACAAATTTCTTCAGAACTTACATTCCAGGGACAATGCTAGCTATGATTAAGCAAGTTGTAAAATGTGCATTTGCACGTGTCTACATGCCCATGAAATCCCCTTCTGTTATTACTAACTACTCGTGTCACTCTCAGTGTCCTTTACTGACTTCTCTGCAGAATCTCAAACAGTGGTCCCCAATTTCCGCATTTTCATCTCCATTTCCATGTTTTCATCTCTCAAAATGATCATCCTCTTGAGCTACAAATCCATATATACAACTACTTTTAGGCCATATTCAACATTTTGTCCCGAAGGCATTTCAAACCAACATAGGTATTTTCTCTCTCACCTCCAACCTGTTTCTCCTCTTCTCACTGGAATTAGGATATTTCCATCTGCCAATCATTGAGAGTAAAATTTTTTATCACCTTTGACTTCTTTTCTCATTTCTCACACAACAACAACCAAAAGCTACAAATTCTATTTGTTACCTGTTTCCTTATATCAGCTGTTGAGTCAAATATCTCTCCCACTAAATTATGAGTTGATACATAATGAGGTGCCCATCTAATGTATCTCGGCTTACCATGCACAGTGCCTGACACACAGAAGGTGCTTTACATATTTTTGTTATTCCAATTGTAAATTTTTTTTTAAGCGTTAAAGACATGACATTATAATATTTATTTCATCTCTAATTAAATTTCATTCAAAAAGAAATTAAAAGATGGGGGGAAGGCTAGTTAGTCTCTCTCCACTGGCTAATTTGTTCATAAATAAAAAATTAAATCCAAAAATAAAATTTGTTACTTTTAAACTTGTTATAAGTCTAAAATTATTCTCTTTCTAAATATCTCTAGGTCTTCTTAGATTCCAAATGCTAAAGGTTTTGTGATACTTCTTATTGTCATTTTCTGCTTTTAGTTAAATGTTATTTATAAAATATTTTCACTTTTTTTTTTTTTTTTT
>NW_016107461.1:44142-57171 GCF_001604975.1 Cebus imitator | reverse complement strand
AATTTGTTTTTTTTTTTTTTGAGATGGAGTTTCATCCATCCTTGTTGCCCAGGCTGGAGTACAATGGCGTGATCTCAGCTCACTGCAACCTCCGCCTCTCAGATGCAAGTGATTCTCCTGAGTAGCTGGAATTACAGGCATGTGCTACCATGCCCGGCTAATTTTTTGTATTTTTAGTAGAGATAGGATTTCTCCATGTTGGTCAGGCTGGTCTTGAACTCCCAAACCTCAGGTGATCTGCCGGCCTCGGCCTCCCAAAGTGCTGGGATTACTGGCATGAGCCAGTGCGTCCAGCCTTTCACATCTTTTTTTATATATCATCTTTATCAACTGATAAAAGCCCAACTCAAAAAAAAATTAACATGTATGTAGTCAACATATGATATTACAACTTTAACATAGTATACTGTGCAAATAATGACAAATTTAAGTAAATCTGATCTAACTTCTTCATAACCTTGTAAAACCGACAATGGCACAATAACTATCCCACTTGTCCCAAGAATTACAGGTTATTATTATTTCCTACTAGTCATTCAAACAGGGATAAAACTAAGTATACATCTTTGTTTAATACTGACATTAATAACTGCCAATTTTAGCAAATAAGGCACATAATATGACACTGGTGAAGTCAAGGGAATTTTTTAAGTTAGAACAGAATTCTAAAGGAAATTAAATAGAAACTCAAAAGGTTTCAGACTCTAGATAAGCCCAAATAGAAATAAACATACAGAAGGAGATAAAGAATTAGGATCCACAAAAGGCATGAAATGACATAGTTCCTGGAGAGACTAAATTGGAAGCTGCACCCAAGGTGAAAGAAAAAAATAACCAAAACACTAAGAGAAAGAGTCCTTTACAGTGTTGGGGTCTGAGTTTGGGGCCAGAACTAACACACACCTTTATAGGTTTCAACTGAGAAGTACAGTGAAACAGGCAAGTTCAGGGCAGCCCCAAACCCAGGTTCCCCAGCCAAGTTACTCTCAGGGTTTTTCCCAGTAACTTTCCAGTATCATTATGGGCAGGGGGACTATGAATAGGAGAGGTCACCAAAGCCCTCACTCACGAAATTCACAATCTTCTTCATGATTCTTCTTTGCTATACTCCACGCATCCTGTTCATTGCAGTACAGAACTCGGAGTTAACCTTTTTAACTTCAATTACTTCATCTACAATAAGCTGAGATCTATGATACTGACCTCAAAATTTATTTAAATATATTTCATTTTTTAGCAAAGTTTAAGATTTACAGAACAATTGAGCAAATACTACAAACAGCTCCCATACACTCACTCACCCCTGTACAGTTCCCCTTATTATTACTATCTCATATTAGCATGGTATATTTGTTACAATCAATGAACTCAAATTGATATATTCTTATTAAACCAAAGCCCATAGTTATTCAGATTTCCTTAGTTTTTCCCTAATGTTCTTTTTTGTCTTTCCAGCATCCTATCCAGGATATTGTAACATTACATTTAGCTATCATGTTTCCTTGGGTACTGTCTTGTACAATTTCTCAAACTTTCCTTGTTTTTGATAACCTTGAGAGTTTTGAGGAGTATTAGTCAGTGATTTTACAGAATGTCTTTTAACTTGGGTTTGCCTAGTGTTTCTCATGGTTGGACAGGGGTTATGAGCACTCAGGAGGAAAACAGAAGTAAAGGGCTATCCTCACCACATCATCCAAGTGAACATATAGTCATTCCTCAGTATTCCCAGGAACTGGTTCCAGGACCACTGTGGATACCAAAATGCAAACATACTCAAGTCCCATAGCCTGGGGAACCTGAGGAAACAGTCCTCTTTATTTGAGAGTTTCTACATACCAGGAATACTGTGTTTTCAAACTGTGTTTGGTTGGGAAGCCTATCAATAAGGAGGGCCAATGTATTGAAAACAAAATGTGTGTATAGGTGGACCCACTAAGTTCAAACCCATGTTGTTCAAAGCATCAACTGTATTGTCAACATGACTTATTACTGAAGATGTTAACCTTGATCACTTGGCTGTGGTACGACTTGTCAGGTTTCACCATTGTACAGTAGCTCTTTCCCCTCCCCTCTTTCCATATTAAATTCTTTGGAAAGAAGCCCACACTCAAGGATGGAGTGTTATGCCCCCTAAAACTCTTTCATTTTCCTTTTTAAATTTAATGCTCTCCATAGCTTATAAATGTATAAATGTTATCATACTTTTCTAGATGAAAAACAATGAGACTTACAGAAGTTGGTTAAGGTTGCAAAGCTAAAAAGTGCTAAGGTTAGGAAGTATATCCAAGCTATGTGAATCCCAGCTTAGTGTTCTTTTCATCGTGATGTACTCAATATCAAGGGCACAAATCATGTAAGTAAATTTTAAGCTCCACATTATCCCACCATCAGTCTTTTTCCAGGCACTTCTATTTCATTCAACGGTTTCCTGTATCTTTGGCCATGATTGCTCTTTTCTATTAAGTCAACCAACTTATACTCCTAGACCAAAGCCATGTTTTTTTTCTGTTTTCTTTGTCGTAGAGAAACAAAATTATTTTTTGTTTCAAACCAGTTCCCAGAAACATCTTTCCACTTCTCTGAAGCTACCCTACAGAAATTACTTAAACTACTTTCCCTGGTAACTTTGTGTAATTAATGAAAAAGCCACTGGACACTAGTTTTATTTTTTAAAAAAACAAAAAGGAAAATGGAAGAGCATATAATACAGTAGTTAAGAGCTCAGACTCTTGAGTCAGAAAGTTCTGAGATTAAATTTCAGTGCCATCACCACCACTTAGACCATGGAAAAGCCATTTAACCTTCTTAAAATCATTATCCCTATTTGTAATCTTAAAGCATTCTGTAATTAAAAGAGGTAGCCACGCAGTTTTCCATGCAATATGTGTATAAAAGCTATATGATTTGCAGAATAGACTACAAAATTTAAAAACAGAAGCCTAAGATGAACTTAGAATTTTTAAATTTCAGATTATCTTGTACCTTTGATAAGAGAATATTAATATATCTAGTTAAATAACGAACAATAATTACAGATGCTCCTCAATTTACAGTGGGGTTATGTCCTGATAAACTCATCATAAATTGAAAATATACTAAGTCGAAAAGCATTTAATACACCTAACCTACTGAACATCATATTTTAGCTTAGCTGACCTTAAACATACTCAAAATGCTTACACTGGCCTACAGCTGATCAAAATCATCTGGCATCATGGTACACTGTAGAGTGTTGGCTGTGTATGCTCATGATCACATGGCTGACCGTGAGCTGTGGCTCACTGTCGCTGCCCAGCATCACAAGGGAATACTGTACTGCATATCACTAGCTCAGTAAAAGATTAAAGTTCGAAGTATGATTTCCACAGAGTGCATATCACTTTCACACCATCATAAAGTCAAAAACTTGTTAAGTAAATCCATCTTAAATTGGGGACCACCAAATTTAATTTGAATTGCGGACTACTTTGAATAAACCACAGGTTTTTCTGGAAAAGAAATCTATTTTATACAATTCCTCTCTGAGACAAGTATAGAGAAGAAAATTTCCCAAAAAGTCAATGAAATACTAAGCTCATACATTCCTGTATTCACCAGTATAATTAATAACTAATAAAGGATTTGCTGAAAATCCCTGTCAGAGGCCCAACCACCCTTCTTCCAGAATCAGTGACAGTTCTTCATATGCTAAAGCAATGCAGCTTCCCCAAGGCAATTAATCTATTCTATCACTCCAGACAAAAGCAAAACAGAAGGAGAGAGGAAATTTCAACTGGAAAGTATTTATGTAATTGACCCAGATAACAAACTAAACTTACGCAATATGTCAAATGTCACAGTCTACACAAAAACACATATATATGCCACAGGGTAATAAGAGCCCACACAAGCCAAGATGAAATCTCCACCCTGAGTACAGTACATATCTTTAAATCCCTGTTGAGAAAAGATGCATAAGGGAAGCTAAAAGGTTCTTTCATAAACTTAGAGGAAAAAATTTAAACCTATCAAAATATCTTGCAGATTAAAAGTAATTACCATTGTGAAAAGTGATAAGGAGTTTTTCCTTTCAAAATATCTAAAACACCTGGGTTTCCTAACTGGCTAGAGAATTCTAGTATATGTCTACTTTTTTTCTGATCACTTTCAAAATGTGTAAGACTTGCTCTTTCAAAATCTCAAACTAAATTGTAACATTTATATCCTGTAGGAAACAAACATACAGGTTGAAACTAAACATGTAGGTTGAAAAAAATGTTGCCAACTTTTTTTTTGCACAGAGAGTTAAATTTAAAGAGAATAGGGCCGGGCACGGTGACTCATGCCTGTAATCCTAGCACCTTAGGAAGGCAAGGTGGGCAACTGCCTGAGCTCAGGAGTTTGAGACCAGTCTGGGCAACATGGTGAAACTCTGTCTCTACTAAATATACAAAAAATTAGTCGGGTGTGGTGGTGCGTGCCTCTAATCCCAACTACTTGGGAGGCTGAGGCATGAGAATCACTTGAACCCGGGAGATGCAGATTGCAGTGAGCCAAGATCTTGCCACTGCACTCCAGCATGGGTGAGAGAGCAAGACTCTGTCTCAATAAAAAGAGAATAGAATATGAATTCCCAACTTCTTTGGCTTCATTTTCTCATCCATAAGCTACTTTTAAACAGTATTGCTACTTTAAAACTTTCCTCACAAACACTGAATAGACGAAAATAAAAGGACCAATGAAAATGCTAGCAGAAGGCAAATCACTTTCATGTTCCCAACTTTGCATTTAAAAAAATTTAAACATATAGGAAAGTTGAAATAATAGCACATGCTGAGCATCCCTAAATCTAACAATCCAAAATGCTCCAAAATTCAAAACGTTTTGATTCAAAGAAAATGCTCACTTCACCATTTTAGATTTGAAGTTTTCAGATTAGGGATGCTCAACTGGGAAGTATAATGCAAATATTTCAAAACGCAAAAAAAGTCAAAATCTAAACACTTCAGGTCCAAAACATTTCGATAAGCGATATTCAATCTGAAAATTAAAAACCCATCGTTTATTAAGTATCTCCACACAGATTCAAAAACTGAATAATACTGTTGAACTACACTAAATTCTAAACTGAATAAAAATCCACACTAAATAAAAATTAGTAACTAGAACATATAATTTCCGAGTTACGAACTGACTTGATCAAGATAATTTGTTAAGATCATGTAGCTTTTCTGTCTCTGATGTAAAAGCTAATGAAAAAGCTTAAATAAATGAACGTCTGCCTGGTTATTTTATATGAATAATGTACAATTTAAACCTTTTAAAGAATCATTTACAATTTCCTCATAGTGAATAAAAGACAAAAGTGAAATTGTCTAAGGTTATGAAATGGTTATGTTCAAAAAAGATAATAAATATATCTCTAAGTAATTCTAGGACAGTCCAGAGAGCAGTCTTAGTAGTATCTGAATTGTTACCATGGATCACAAAAAAAGTAAGATATTAGCTTGTAAGAAAATAAGTGTGCTCTTGAGAGTCAAGCCTAAAACTTATTTGATGAGAACTTGGCTCACACATTCTCAAATAAGTTTTAGACTTCCAGTAGACAAGAAAATTTCTCATATTATGAATATACAACTGTAGAATATACAAGGTAAAACCAGAAAAATGGAGATGACAGTAAAAAGACTAGAAAATGCCAGTAAACAGCCATCCCCATTACTACAAGATAAAAGGAAAGGACCAGGAAAAATCAAGATGTCCTAGAAAATTTCAGAATCATTCATTACCTCAACCCTTAAAACCGCAACCTTGGCTGTGTGCAGTAGCTCACTCCTACAATCCCAGCACTTTGGAATGCTAAGGTGGGAGGGCTGCTTGAGGTCAGGAGTTTGAGACTAGCCTGAGCATCAAAGTGAGACCCTGTCTCTACAAAAATGTTAAAAAGTTAGCTGGTGTGATGGTACACACCACCTATAATCCTAGCTGCTCAGGAGGCTGAGGCAGGAGGATAACTTGGGCCCAAGAATTTGAGGTTACAGTGAGCTATAATCATGCCACTACACTTCAGCCTGAGCCATAGAGTGAGATCGTGTCTCAAAAACAATAACAAATAAACCTGCAACCTTTAAAAAGGTAGTTGTGATCATGCTGTAAATGGTCTCCTTCCCCATCTTTACGCTCCAGTATCTTCTAGAAGATAATAGAAAGTATGTTGAAGATACTGACTCTTAAAGAACAAACAGCTTAATCACACTTAAGTATCATTCCATATAAATCTTAAGGCCAAAAGTTGACAAATTACTCTGAAGTAAGTTTTATGCTTGCAAACTACCAATGACTTAAATGTTCAAAGATAGGAAATGCACTGTTATGCAAAAAAACTCCCTGATAATACCAAAATAGATGATGTATCTTTTCTGAAATGTACCTTTTCTGAAATGAAGTGACAGTTAATCTATTTAGGTACATACTCTTGTGATCTAGTCCACAGAAATTGATTTAAGATTTTGTGGATTAAGTACCTGGGTATATCATAATGCTATATAAAATATCTGGTCCTAAAGTAAATGTACAACTACATATCAAGAAAGATTATCTATACCAGTTAATGGGGGCAGAGCAATGAACAAATAAAACGTGTGTGTGTGGTTCAGAATAAAAACAATGCACATACACTTTCTGATTGGAAAAGTATTTTTAAAGAATTTAGTGTACCATAACAAATGTCTTATTCATTTGAAAATTCTATGTATATAAATATTGAATTCACTATCATATTTATCTTTTAAGTCCTGATTAAGCAAAAGTCTATAATTAAAAATGCAGAAACAAAAAAAAAAATTTCTTTTACACATGGATATAAGAAATATCAGGATGAAACAACTAAATAAAGCAGTCTTCAGAAGGTCCACCATGATTTGCTGATTACATGCACTGATTTATTTCTTATCTCTCATCTCCCTATATTATATTGCCATCAACAACAAATTTTTAAAAAGTATCACTGCTCCTTAAGATGCCTTTATTCATTCTCCAAGACAGGAGTCAGAGGATGGGAGTCGGCAGAGGCCAAGAGAAAGAGTAGCCATTAAAAAATTTAACATCCTACCTTTATAGCTAGAAAATTCAGTCCACTCTCATTGGCCAAAGCCTTTGCTATCATTGTTTTAGAACACCCAGGTGGCCCATACAGAAGAACTCCTTTAGGTGGCTGAATACCCATTCGAATGAAAGACTCTGGATGTTTTAAGGGCCATTCCACAGCCTGTTTCAACTTCAGTTTGATATTTTCCAGTCCTCCTATATCTGACCAGGATACCTGAAAAATAGGACATTTTCCAAATGTAAGTTTTGCCAGGACAAGCAGAGAACTAAAAAAAAGATAAAACACATCATTAACAGAAGTCATGCAAAAAAGAATAGAACCATTTAAGAATCAGGAAAATCCTTTTAAAAATTCCAAAAATATCCAGAAGTAAATTAGGAGTACATAAAATGTTAACTGAGTACTGTAAAAATACTAAAAAAAAATTCTGTTTGTAAGTCTTGTAAAAATAACTGTTTAAACAATTGAACGTACCATTAAGTCTAACCTTCTAGAAAGACTTAGAAGTTACGTTTCACCTGTCTGAAAGTGGTTTGAGTCAGTCATCCTAGGTCATCTATATATCTAATTTCTTACACTTCTTTTTTAGCAAAACTACTTCCAAGTATATTTTTGTAGATATTTATGGAACACAACCACTTTTATCTTTGGCATATAAATAAAATATCTCCAAGATTTTATTTTTCTCAACTAAGAAATACCCCCAGAACAAGACAGCTCTTTACATAACATGTCTTAAGAATATATGCATACCAGAAAACATACAAAAGAAATCGAAGAATGAGACAGGAATCCACACCGTTGAAGAACGTAACAACTGTTAACTACCAATAATCATGAACAACCACAGTACAACAGAAAGGATACTAAGTACAATAACAAACAAAAAAGGCCTTTGGGAGTTCCCAAGAAGAAAAGATTATTTCTAGCTGGAAGACAAACCTGAAAGCCAACCCTGAGGCTGAGGCAGGAGAATTGCTTGAACTCATGAGGCAGAGGTTGCAGTGAGCTGAGATCGGGCCACTGCGCTACAGCCTGGGTGGCAGTGCGAGACTGCATCTCAAAAATAAAAGGATACTGTAGATGAGATTTGGAAATGCAAGAACAGGGAAATGGCTAGGTACAGGCCAAAAAATGACAGAAGGCTCAGAGGGTAAGAAGTATAGAAAGGATAAGAGAAAAAATATTGGAGGGAAGGAAATAAAGAAAAGTTGAAGTCATATGGCATAGCACCCTGAAGACCAGATGAAGGAATTCAAGATAACTCTTTGTACATACTTGGAAGTTTTTGAAGGTTTTTTAATTTAGAAGGCAATATGGTCTGATATGTCCTTCTGGAGGACTCCTCTGACAAGATTCATTAGAGAGATCAATTAATGGCATAAATATCAGAAGAAGAAAAAAGATTGAACTAGAGTAAACATGCAGATAACGAAAATTCACTGGAAAGATACTTCAGAGCTAAAGTTGCGGGTTCTGAGAAAAAGTTAAAACTACATTTGGAGGGGGTGGTGAAAAAGAAAATGGAATCAAGGTAATATTCAGGATTCAGACTTGGAAAAATAAGCAATTAGAAGTTACATGAATAGAAAGAAGGGAACATGTTTGGGAACTAAGGAACATAATACATAAGGTAGCAATGGGATTTGCGGTAGACAAATACGGACTATGTGATGACGAATTAATCCATATGAATGGAAAGATTATCTGGGGACTGAGTGATGCATTCCCTATCCTTAATTTCTTTGCAAGTACGTACAGACCCCATGTTGTAATGAATATTCCATCATAAGCATAACTCCTTCTTAATAAAAGTATTTCTTAGAGCACGTAAGCTCTCACATATAAAGTACATTACTCATATTGCTTTATAACATAAGTACAGTACAAACTTTAAAAACCAGTTTCACACTCTTCAAAATACTATAGAAATCAATTCAATTGTATTGTACAAGTAATCCATAGACCAAGCTTGTCCAACCTGCAGCCCAACACAAATTCGTAAAGTTTGTTAAAACATTGAGATTTTTTTGTATTTTTAACTCATCAGCTACAGTTCAAGTTAGTGTATTTTTTTTAGTTCAATATAATTTAAAAATGTATACAGCTGAAGGGGGGATATGATATTTTGTTAAAAGAAACAAATTTTCAATATATTTGGCCATTTTAGCTTTGTAGCAAATAACAGAAAAGGAAGTTTCTTTTCAAGATCCTCACTCCAGCATACTCAGCCAGGTGGGCGCAGTGGCTCACACCTGTAATCCCAGCACTTTGGGAGATGAAGGCAGGCGGATCACGAGGTCAGGAGATTGAGACCATCCTGGCCAACATAGTGAAACCCCGTCTCTACTAAAAATATTAAAAAATTAGCTGGGTGTGGTGGCGCACACCTGTAGTCCCAGCTACTTGGGAGGCTGAGGCAGAAGAATTGCTTGAACTCATGAGGCAGAGATTGCAGTGAGCCGAGATCACGCCACTGCACTTCAGGCTGGGTGACCGTGCAAAAATAAAATAAAACAAAATAAAGCTGGGAAAAACGTGAAAGGATTCCTTAACTCATTGTCTGCGACAAATCCAACTACCTTTTAACTCTTAACAAGTCCAAGTATAAAATACTTGAAATTTACAAGATGCTCCATTTAATGGAACAACTCAAATGCTAAAAAATTAGATCAAGTAACATGCTTTAGTATTTTTAAATGTTACTTAAAACTTAATGAGACAAGATATGCAGCACATTCTTGGTATTATAAACTACTGACGACTGCTACTTCATGGTCAAAAACATTTTAAAAAGAGAAGAAACCATACATATTGGTATACAACAACGTCTGCGGGGAATGTCATATTTTACATTTTGTTAACTGAAATTAAACATGACCAAAAAAAAAGGTCTATAAAACCAACACCCATGTCATTTTAAATGATAAGGTAGATTGTTTCCTATACAGTAAAATGAAGAAAACAAAAAAATCCCTGCAAGTTTCAAATCCTCTTGTAATAAAAAGTTCAGGTTATAGTCACTTTCACAAACAAGACATTCATAAACTATAAGGTGGAGAGGTCATATTCAGACAGGTTCTGTACTTGATGTGTTACTTGGAGATTCAATAATCAGTCTTGGATAAATCGGCTCTCTCCAAAATACAGTGATCTTGCTCTCCTGCATCACAGAGTATTCCACTACTTTAGTTCCATTTTCATTGTGATACCAAATCAAATTTCCCAGGATCTCTCAAGGCAAGTAAGGATGAAAGAATTTCTATATCTACTTTCTGGGTCTCCGGATTGTGGCTTAATATTTTTGCTTCCTTGTAGTCAGAAAAATCAGGAGAATAACTGGATGTTGGTTCCAAAAGCTTAAATGCAATCTTTTCTCCAACATTAGGGGCAGCTGCAAACAGTGGTAACAGACCATAGTACTTCTTGTGCGTCTCTACCGGATTCTGGATAACAGTAGATAAATCTTTTACCACTTCATTTAATTGCTGTTGCCTCTGGTTGTCAGTGCTTCTATTTACAACACAAGAAACAGGACGCCCTCGTCCTTGACCTCTCCCTCACATGCTCCGTCCCTTAGCTCCCTTCCAAGAAAAAAGGTTTTCTCCTCTACCCTATCCTCTTCCTAAACTAGTGGGGACAGACACATTGGGAAATGCACCAGGAGCCTGTCTACCACCTTTTGAGCCAGAACGCTTCCATCCAGCAGCACCTGCAGTCTGTGATGACAGCCCTGGGCCTGGACAACCTCTTCCTGCAAAAAGGCCTCCTGTCTTTAAGAAGCCCGCAGCACACTCCGGGGAGCTCGATGACATCAAGCACTGGTCATCTGACTCTGAATCAGAATCTGAACTAGAAGATGATGTTCCAGAGGTCTTCCCTTTGGTGGGGGTAAGGCTAAAGCCAGGTTTTGTAGCCAGTTTGTCTGCAGTTGTATTTTTGGTAGAGGGTCCTTCTTTTGATAACTCGGGTAATTTCTCTGAGGAATTTCTGGCCTCTAAAGTGACTTTGCTGGGACCATCACTATTGATTCATGATAAGACTCAGACTCCAAGGAGGAACTAGGACTCTCCTTTGACCAAATGCTTATACCACCTTTCCTTTTGGCTTTAACAAAGCTGTTTTTAGCAGACCCTTTTGGAGAACTACATCTCTGATTGGCCCAGTCTTTTACTGCCTGTACTATAGGAGACTTGGGATTCCTGGCCTTTATTTTTTTATATTCATATTTCTCCTTTTTCTTTGGTGATTTTCTTTTGGTCTCTTTGTTATCATCACCCACTGTGTCACAGGTTGCTTTGCTTTTTTTCTCTCTTTTCTTTTTCCCTGACAGTCTGATCTGTGACAGTCTGATCTGATTTGGTTCCAGATCCAAGACTTTCTCATTGTCGTTATTGTTCTCTTTCCTCTTCCAATGCTTCTTTTAATATTTGTAATCTGGTTCAGTTTCTTCATCCTCCTCTAACTTAAATGCCTGTTTCTTTGCTTTTCTAAGTGATAAATGAGCTGTCACCATTACCGATAACTATAGAATTCTCAACAACTCCTCTCTAATTTAACTCTGAGGCAGTCATTGTCTCTCACCAGGTGTGCACTCACAGTGGGGACAGGAGTCCCCGCTCCGGGTAAAGGCCCCAGTACTGAAGCCAAAGCTCTGGTGAATGAGAGTACTTAGATCTATGATGACTCGGCATCTGTTCAAGTCGACCAGAAGCAAGAAGGCAGTACACTATTGGGTAGCTGGTGGTAGGTAATCAAATAGAAATCATACCCTTGGCTCAGGGGCTGCCATCCTGCTCGGTGCTCATGTTAGTATATTTTATGTGTGGCCAAAGACAATAATTCTTCCAACGTGGACAAGAGAAGCCAAAAGACTGGACACCTCTGAGCAAGAGACATGGTATCAAATTTCGAACTACATCAGAAGATTTAGAACTTGGTCTATAAGTTTAACAGTTTCACGTGAAACAATTTCACTATTTTTCCCAATGTTTCTTATCTAGTCTAAATGTAATGCACTTGTACTTGGAAGAGAACTGCTCCTTGGGGGCACAAGTAAGAGCTACATAAGCCCTCAATCTTTCTCAATGACCCAACACTTTCCACATGTAAAACTGAATTTATATGACTATCAAGGCCTGTGTGGAAAAGGTAAATAATTTATTAAAATGTGCAACTCTCAAGATATTTCTACATGCCAACTCTCCTAGAGACAGTAGCAAAGAAAGAGTTAGAACTAAATATTATAGGTATAAGATATTCACCTTCACTTCTGCATTTCATTACTAACTGGTGGAGGAAGTTCGCTCTCTCAATTTAAGAATCTCCAATGCAGAGTTACCAGAATAAATACATATTCTGTAGACATTTCATTATTATTCCCCTCTCCTGGATTGTTTAAGACAGTTGTCTATAACAAGACTTTGTGCTACTGGCATTTAATAGCAAAGATTAAAATAAATTAAATAACCTGAATTATTTTGAAGACAGGAAGAAATATAAGAAAACGCCCAAAGAGGAACATTTCCTAGTGGGATAATCTCTCTGTGAGACACGCACTAAGAGAGCTTTTACCTATTACAGAAGTTCTCTAAAATGTAAATGAAAAACATCAATCAAGTGATGCTGATAGTCTATGAAGAGCCATGTGTTGGCAGAAGGGCTATTATTAAAGAAGGAGTAGAGGAGGTTAAGAAGAGCATTAAGTACACTTAATGGAAAGTAAAACAGAGTAACTGAAGTTCTACTTATGTCTTAGATGGCAACAGTGAACTATAAATGTAAGATTCTGGCTTCTTGGTGAAGACTGTTTGTCATGTAATTAGATTAATTGTTATCTATCTCATAGGTAAGAATAAAAAGCCTTCAAAGAAAGGCAAAAGAAGGTTAAAAAAAAAAAAAAAAAGAGCTAAAAAAAATCACAGGCCATCTGTGGTGGCTCA
>NW_016107461.1:0-44099 GCF_001604975.1 Cebus imitator | reverse complement strand
GAGCTCAAAGAGAAAAGAGTCCATTTAAAATATCATTAAAGTTACTTTTTTTAAAAAAAGTTTAAATAACTAGCTTGGGAAAGGTACTGTTACAAGTATGGAATATAAGAGGGAATGGACACCAAAAAAATGCAAAATCAAACTGCTGGGGAAAAAAGCTCAATTCTACTAATTAAAGCCAAAACACCCAAATTAAAATAGCAAAAAGCTGTTTTCAGTTTATAAAATTAGCAAAGAGTAAAATAAGAACTTCTCAAGGCCAGTGATATAGAAAGAGACAACGCTGTCTGTCACACACCAGTAGAAGAAAAAAAAATCAAAATATTTATCAAATGTACTTGGCAACATATTTTATAAGTTCATACACTTTTACCTAATAATATTACTTCCTAGGCTATCCTCCCAAAACAGTTCAGGAAATACAAAAAGATTTTTTCTTCAAAGATTCATGGCACAACACTCTGTATGACAGGAAAGAACCTAGAAACAACCTCAATGCTAAACGTCAAACAACTATTAAATGAATTACAGAATACCCAAAGAATGGACAATCATATAGAAATTAAACAGGTTTTAGAAGATATTTTATATTTTCTGTAAATTTATGTAATAAAAAAAGCAGAATATAAAGCTTATAATGCATTATAATGCCAATTAAAACACATACACACAGGTCAGGAGTTCAAGACCAGTTTGGCCAACATGGTGAAAAATATAAAAACTAGCCGGGCGTGGTGGCAGGTGCCTGTAATCCCAGCTACTCAGGAGCTGAGGCAGGAGAATCGCTTGAATCTGGGAGTCGAACGTTGCAGTGAGCCAAGATCATGCCATGCCAGCACTGAACTCCAGCCTGGGTGCCAACAGTGAAATGCCGTCTCAAAAAAAAGGCAACACACACACACACACACACACACACACACACACACACAAACACAAACACACATACACAGTTTTGAAATACTAAAAGGAATTATACCAAAATATTAAAAATTGTTAAAGTGGTAGGAATATAAGCAATTCCTATATTAATAATTTTTGGTATTATGAAAATTTTCTACAGTGAAAGTGCATTACTTTTATCACATGACATACGTGTGTGTGTGTGTGTGTATAAAAGCATGAGGACAAGAAAGCAGACTAAGATCCTAGAAGCTGTGGTCAAGAAAAAAAGAAAAGCATGATGCAGATGGGGAATTAAGAGGTTCAGCCAAAACAAAACAAAACAAAAGCCTTGATGGATCCCAATGTTGTCAGGGAACCACCCATTCATCTAGTAGAACTAGGTGACAAAGTTACAGAAATCACTGATTGACAAATCTAGGGATTTTTCTTAACCTAAGTTTCCTTTGTTATTACAACTGTAATTCATTTATTCTTTCCAACTATTGTAGTGTGGTTAAAAGTTACAAGTGAAATAAATTCAATCAATTTTCAGAAATGTCTTCTAAGTGCTAGATTTGTCCTAGAGACTGTAGGGGCACAAAGATGAGTGCGATAATGTCCAAAAAATCTTTAATCTGGAAAAAGAAATGAGAAAAGCATCCTAAAAGAGATCATCTCTGCCTAAATATATAAAATATTTGACTTTACAAAAACTACAAAAAAATAGCTTTACAATTCTCAAATAAGACAGCAAAGACAGATTTGAAAATTGCATATGTGTAAGATGTCAAGTTTTTAGAATCTAAAAATAGCAGCAATTCCCACCTTGCTGATTATGAGAATACCAGATATAAGAAGCATAGCCTAAAAGAAATTATAAAGGAGAATGTAAGAATTATCTCTATCCCCACAGCTAAAAGTAACCATTGTTACTATTTTGGTATACGACCTTCTAGCCTTTCCAAATGCAAACACACATACATGCATGTGTGTGTGTGCTTTAACTGAGATCCTAACATATTCATAATTTTAGATTCTAACTTCATACTTTTTTGATTTATTAAATATCTTATAAAATTTAGAACTTGGTTAAAAAAAAAATGGTCTTGGGTTCAAATCTCAGACCCACTACTTACTATGTGGCTTTGGTTAATTTATTTCAACTCTCTAAACTTTTTCTTCTTCTGTAATATGGGGATAATAAAGTCTAAGGTCTGAGGATAATTGTGATAATTAAACAGGAAGTATACATTAAATTAATTGTACTTTACCTGGCATGCGGTAAATATTTAATAAATACTAGATATTTTATTCAAATGTTTGCGAGATTATTATAAACATATTTTGGAGGACTACTGAAAAAGTTAAGCCATTACATTTTTAATTTCATGAGCAATATTTAAGTATCTTCGCTTTTTTTTTTTTTTTTTGGACTGATCACTTAAAACTAAACTAAACACAAACCAATTTTGCATTTTTATTTTAGTACCTAAAAGCCAAATAAATGATTACTCTTTCTATGGCTAAGATAGTAATTCACAAATAAATGTGAATCAGCTTAAAAAGTCTGGCCAGCATGGCAAAACCCCAACTAAAAATATAGAAAAAAATTTAGCCGGGCATGATGGCACATGCCTGTAATCCTAGCTACTCAGGAGGCTGAGGCAGGAGAATCGTTTGAACCTGAAAGGTGGAGGTTTGGAGTGAGCTGGGAGCGTGCCACTACACTCCAGTCTGGGCAACAGAGTGAAACTCCATCTCAAAAAAAAAAAAAAGCTTATTATTGCACAGAAGAGTCCTAAAGCATAGGAAGTCATGGGAAAAGTTAGTCTGTAGGGAAGGATAAACAGCACCATGAAATCATAAAATCCTTGAACTAGAAGAGGAATTCAAAAACTAGCTGTTTCACTATCCTACATTCAGACAGTATCTCATCTTTCAATACCTTTCATCTTTCAACAAATATTACTTTACACTTTAAATTTTTTTTTATTCTAGAACTCTCCTTTTAGTAACTTGCAATATAACTACCATAAACTTATTCCCAAAATCTAGTCTAAATTACTCTTACAATCTAACCTAAATCATTCTTGATAACATTTGCATCTGATCTTATTTTGCCCTAATGAAAACAGTGAACAGCTGCTCACATATGGCTTTATAACTTTTTGAATTAAAGTTAGAAGTGGAGGAACACCTGTCAAACAAGCACAGAGAAGTGAGATAAATTTCCCAAGGAACATGTCCCTGACAAACATCCTATAGTTAGTTCTTCCTAGCCAAACACCCAAAACAAAATAAAACAACAACAAAAATTCAAACTTTACACCCATAGAAACCAAGGAACTTGATCAGGTTAAAAATAAATAGAAAAAAAATACTTTTATGGACAAATTCCAAGGAAGGCAAAATAAAAATTAAGAACTGAGCTACAGACATCAGACAAATTACTATGAGAGAAGAATTCCGTAGCTCGAGGGGGACTGACAATGTTTTTATACATCTGTGAGTCAAGATCCTCTTGCTTGCTGGGTGCCAAGTTTTATACTGCCAGGGACAAAAACTCTTTTGAAAGTGTTCTTTTAGAGAAAATGCCATGACAAAGAGTACTTTTCATTTTGTTTTTTCATGCCAGCAACTCCCAATGTAAGGACAAGAAGTCAGGCAGTGGCAAATGGGTTGGCACCTGTTCCAAATTCTCTGGGGGGTCATACGTTAACTTTTCAATGATTAAAATGTTCAAAAGGTACATGTTTTGTTTAGAAATCATAAATGCACCAAATTACTAAAGATTCTACATATTGAAAGAAAGAAAAAGTTGGGAAAACCAACCACCAAATTATAAATTTCCAAATGCTTCTTTAATAGAGATAAAGCAAGATTAGGAAGCAGTTCTTAGAACTAAATGAAAATGAGTAAAAGCCATTCATTAGCTTTATATAGTGAAGAAAAAAAAATTCCCATGCTGTAAAGTCACATTCTATGAATATTTTAAAAAAAAAAAAAAAAAAAAAAAAAGTCAAAGTTCCAGTTTCACTACAGTGCCATAAGGCAACCATGGGCTCTCTCCTGTTGATTAAAAAGAAAAATGTAGGACAAAATACAAAAATCACTCAAGGACTCTAAAAAGCAATGAAAAGCAGACAGATTGTGGAAGCAAGTGAAAATGTGGAGAGGCACTATGCACAGGGAGAGCGGGAGGGGCTGAGTATTCAAAGAAGTCTTTGCTTCTCTTTTCTCAGGTTTTCCTTCTTTCTGTTTTATTTCCATTTTCCATAAGAAAGCTTAGGTTAAAAACATCTAACAATTTCACAGATGAGAGTACAGGAAGCTAAAAAACTAGATTAGAAAGAATAACAAACTATACACCAAAACTGGGCCACTAATTGCACATCTAACCTCAAGGGATTTGTTGCTCTTTAGTAAATAACATTGAGAACCTCACTAAACATATAAAAGCTCAGAGAGCTAGATGTTCCTATACCTCATATCTAATAAGCAAAGACATTAAGATGGGAATTATTCAAGTTTAAAAAATACAGACACCTGAAAAAACATGAAAAATATTATCAACTTAAAGGTAATTTTTTTTCAAACTCTATAGATTTCAATAATCAGTATAATGGTTATATTAAAATCTAGCTCAATTTCTAAAATATCATTACATTACAATCACACTTTAATAAGTTTACTATGCATTATCCTTAGATCTGGCTATGCATGAAGTCAAACCTTAAAAATATAATAAATTATCCAAATAACTTCCCTTAGATTACAAAAATATATGTCTTAATTCACCTTAAAAATGGTTAACCATTTGCCAAATGAGGTTTTAAAAAACTACCTACTTTCGTCAGATGAAAAAAAAAAAAAAAAAAAACTCATAAAAAATGGAAACTTAAAAAAAGTAACAAAAACTAAGACTCAGATCCATGAAAATGGCATAAAACTCACCTACAAAATTCTTCATACCTCATTAAAATATTTTGCTTTTTCTAATTTACCAAATTCCTTGTTCCCTACAATCATGAGCAAATGCTTTGAATATTTAAGAAAACTAGTAACTCCTGCAAGTCTTACCATGGCATAGCAGAACTGGGAAAGATAAAGAAATATGAAAAAGACAAAGGGGAATTCTACTGATTGACCCCCAAGCCCAGGAGCTAGGCATATGTTTAACAAGTTTCTTAAGTGAATTTTAAGTCAATCATATGGAGTACTACATAACCAAATGCCCCAGAATTAGAAGAAATCACTTTTAATAGTAAAATTGTTTAAATGAGTTTTGATTACTTTTCTTGAAAATTTGAGGCATAGTAATTAATAAATGAAAGGACTATTTGTTGTGTATGTGCATATCACTAGGACCTTCCTAACACATAGTACCTTCTATATTACATATGTTTGGTGTTTGGTAAAGAAATAAATTAATAGGCAGACATGTATTTCTCCTGTATTATCCTACAAATAAAACAACAGAAGGGATAAAAATGGCAGAAAGAAAAGCTGGTAGGAGGTTAATTTGGGCAATATAGAAAAAAATTGGAGATCTGCTACACCTACCAATCTGTCATCTAGGTTTTAAGCCCCACATGCATTAGGTATTTGTCCCAATGCCCTCCCTCCCCTAGCCCCCCACCCCCCGACAGGCCCAGGTGTGTGATGTTCCCCTCCCTGCGTCCATGTGTTCTCATTGTTCAACTCCCACTTATGAGTGAGAACATGTGGTGTTTTGTTTTCTGTTCCTGTGTTAGTTTGCTGAGAACCTGCACATTCTACACGTCTCCCAGAACTTAAAGTAAAAAATAAAAATAAAGAAAAAAGTTGGAGAGTTAGTATTAAACCCATAGAAGTAGTCAGGTGAAAAAGGTTACCAACATGTAAAAGTGTGCAAAGTCTATACATATATATCTTGCATTACATTTCCTAGCCCTGATCTGTCCAAATAGTTGGGTCATGAATTCACACCATTTTCTCTGATCTCCTTTGATGGTTAGCTGATAATAAAATTCTTACATACATAAAAAAAAAACCCTCCTCTGCCCAGACTGGCTGAAGGGATGCTCCAAATGTTTGTTAAATGGGAGGCAAAGAGAGAAAGATCCCTCTGGATCAGAAAGCTCAGCAAACTCATATAAGTAAACCTCAAAAGCAGGTCAGATTCTGTGTCCTGAGTTATAGACCAAAAAGTAAGCTCTCCCATGGGCAAGAATAATCAATGCTGGTGGGAGAGTAAAGATGTTGGGTCAAGAGGACTGTTACTGACCCTTTGGTTTAAAGGCAAAAGGTAGGACAAACCTCTGATAAGGAGTAAAGAATATATTAGAAAACAATCCTTAAAACACAGTCCTAATGGGCCATATTTAGAAAATAACAAAGATTTTAACTTACATCAAAGTTTGTCCCTGAATGTTGAATGTGCTACCTGTAATGGCTGGGGGTACGAGTTTACTGGTATAGAACCAACTAGGGAACTTGGCCCAAAGTATGTCACAAGAAAATTCTGGAAGAAGAACTTGGCTTGAGAAATTGGACATATATCTCAGGCACAGACTGAGTTCAATGAGATAGGTCAACCAAGTCTCAGAGAAGTAAGCAAGCCTATGTGGTTAGATCACTGAGCAAAAATTGACTCTCTTAGGGTAGAAATCACCTAATTGTACCATCTTTTATAACTTTGGGTAAGTGTGGGGCCTGTGTTACAGGTGTGCATTTATGGTTAACAAAAGAGTCAGGCTGCTATAAGTAGAGTTGGTAAAGGTTTTAGTATTTAATACCCATTCATTTTCTCAATTATTTCTGTATTTACTCATTGACTCAGATACATTCATGTTACTGCATGGCTGTTTTGAGTGCTTGGCCTGGCTCTAAGAATATAAAATGAACAAAATTGACATGGTCTCTACATTGTGGAGCTCACAGTCTAGAAGGAAAAAAAATACATTTAAAAATACACTAATAATTATTTACTTTAAGGACTAGACAAAAAATTATACGGGATACTACAAGAGCACATGACAGGCCTTGAGGGTCCTCTTAAGCTAAGCATAGCTTCCTAGAAGAGATGACATTTAAGCAACTGTATGAAGAATGAGTGTGGGTTAGGCAATTAAAGAGAATGAATGAGTTTGTACCATTTGACGCCCCTAATATTAAATTTTAATTTGGCTTGTAGAAGGAAAAGAGGCATATGAGAACAACAGAAGAGTCATGCTGAAGGACCAGACTGGAGTTTTACACCAGACTCTAATCTAGTAAAAGAGACCCACTTTAGCTTCCCTCATCTGTGACTTGACCAATTATTGTTCTCCCTTCTGGCTTCCCTTCCCTGTTGTCTCTAAGAAGATATGAAGTTGTGTACAGAGATCTTGACACCACTGCAAAGGAGGCTGCATATTAATTGAAAGTTATCATATAAGAAATGCCACTGAGAACAAATTCTGCATATAAGTAGCATATTGGCCTAAAATCTGATTAAGTATTTCTAAGGAGCTGGGAGATTTTTTAATTAGATCATTAAAATTTCAAAATTAATTTTATACATTAGTTAGACTATGATGAGAACGGAACTTCATTTCTGGTCTTCCTCCAAAAACCCACAATCCCAGTCAAACCATAAGAAAAACATCAACCAAACTCTAATTGAGAGGCATTCTACAAAAGACCTGACCAGGATACCTTAAAGTTGTCAAGGCCATCAAAAATAAGAAAAGAAATTGTCATAGCCCAGAGAAGCCTAGAGACCTGATGATCATATATAATGTGAAAATCTACGAGGGATTCTGAAACAGACAAAAGACATTAGAGAAAAACTAATGAGATTCAAATAAAGTATGGAGTTAGTAAACAAGAGATGTATGTACTGGTGCATACAAAAACATGCGTCAGGCATGATATTCCAGTACGTATGTATCTTGGGCCATGCCGTACCAGTTTGACCAGATAAGATTATACTGACAGTGTGATTTATGGTAAATACTTGTTTTTGCTCTGGGAAGTACTAGAATCTGGGTAGTTGAGGTCAGTCACGTCATCACTGTAGTATACCAATGTGACTAACCTCTAGCAAAATTCTGGACACTAAGGCTCAAGTGAGCTTCTCTGTTTGGTAGTAACTCCACACCTGTTGTTACACACAGTTGCTGGGAAAATTAAGTGTGTTCCCATGTGACTCCACTGGAAGAGGACATCTAGAAGCTTGTACCTGGTTTCTTCTGGACGTTACCCATGCACCTTTTCCCTTTGTTTATTTTTATCTGTATCCTTTCACTGTTAATAAATCATAATCATGAGCATATGGTTCACAGTCTCACAAAGGGTCAGGAATAGTGCCTCCTCCCAATAGCTTCTGAGTCCAGTGAGTCCTTCTAGTGAATCATCAAGCCTGAGAGTGGCCTTGGGGACCCCCAATGAAGACAGATGCACAGAAAGATAGATAATAAAATTATAAACAACTTAAGAGTTCTCCAGAACTCACACCTCCACCCACTCTCCATCTACATTCAACCTAGGACATTAGAGAAAACATTATACCAAGCCTTTAAACTTATCCTTAAATTTATTTCAGGCCTATGATGGAATTCTCAAACATCTGCTAGTTTTCAGATTAATTTTAATCAATTTACCTTACTTTTCCATTTTAGCATCATACTTAATGATGAACGGGAATCAGGAGTTGTTTAATGAGTATGGAGTTTCAGTTTGAAAAGAAGAAAAAGTTCTGGAGATGGATCCAGTGATGGTCGCACAACAATACGAATGCCCTTAACAATGCCACACTGTACACTTAAAAATGGCACAGTGTATGTTACATATATTTTACCACAGTAAAAATAAACAAATTTTCCCCCCACATATGGTTCTCAAAATTTAAAGTTATAAAGTTTCTATAAGACTATGGTTACACACAAAAATAGCGTTAACTCTATCTAGGGGGATAAAAATGAATCAAACATCTAAATGTAAGCATTAAAATTATAAAACTCATAAAAGAAAATACAGAGTAAATCTGCCCTTGGATTTGACAACAGTTTTTCAAATGTGACACCAAACGTACATTCAACAACAACAACAAAAAGATATTGGACTTAATCAAAAATTTTTAAAAACTTTTGTGCTTCAAAGGACACTATCAAGAAAGTGAGAGACAACCAACTGAATGGAAGAATATATGTGCCAATCACATATCTGATAAAGGACTTGTATCTAGACTACATAAAGAACTCTCACAACTCAACAATACAAAGAGAAATCACCCAGTTAAAAATGAGAAAGGATCTGATTAGACATTTCGCTAAAGGAGACACAATACAAATGGTCAATAAGCAAATGAAAAGATGTTCAACATCAATAGTCATTTGGGAAATGAAAGCCAAAACCACAATGAGATAATACTTCACACCCACTAAGATAGCTATAATCAAAAAGATAGATAATAACAAGTGTTAGCAAAGAAATGGAAAAATATGAACTCTCCATATACTACTGGTAAGAATGTAAAATGGTGCAGTCATTTTGGAAAATATCTGGAAGTTCCTCAAAAGGTCAAACATAAAATTACCATGTAACCCAGCAATTCCACTTCCAAATATGTACCTAAAATAATTAAAAGTATTCAAACAAAAACTTGTACATGAATGTTCACAGCAGGATTATCATGATAGCCAAAAAGCAGAAACAACCCAATTGTCTCTCAACTGATGAACTGATAAATCCAATGGGCTATATCAACACAATGGAATACAATCTGGCAATTAAAAAAAATTAAATACTGATACATGCTGCAACAGGCATGAACCTGGAAAACCTTATGCTAAGTAAAATAATCCATTCACAAAAAGCCACATATTTTATGATGCCATTTATATGAAATGTGCAGAATAGGCAAATCAAAGTGATTGTCTAATGAGGTGGGTAGGTTGGGAGGTAATGAGTAAAGGGTAGAGGGCCTCTTTTTAGGATGGTGATAACCTTTAAAAATTGACTGTGGAAGGCCAGGCGCAGTGGCTTATACCTGTAATCCTAGCTCTTTGGGAGGGCGAGTGGGTGGATCACGAGGTCAGGAGTTCAAGACCAGCCTGGCCAAGATGGTGAAACTCTGTCCCTACTAAAAATACAAAAATTAGCTGCGTATGGTGGCATGCACCTGTAGTCCTACCTACTTGGGAGGCTGAGTTTTTTTCCTGGAGCTAGGATACCCTTCTTTACCTGCCTTTGGATATTGGGACTGTAGGTTCTCCAGCCTGTGGACTTTGGGAATCACTTGAACCCGGGAGGCGGAGGTTGCAGTGAGTCAAGATCGTGCAACTGCACTCCAGCCTGGATGACAGAGTGAGACTCTGTCTTTAAAAAAAAAATGACTGTGGAGATGGTTACTTGAGTCTATGGATAAACTAAAGACCATGGAATTGTACCCTTTAAATGAGTAAATTGTTTGGTATGTGAATTACATCTAAATAAAGCTATTACACAACAAAAACATATGGTGTGATGCTAAAATTAGGTGTCAGCTTGACTGTATCAAGGGATATCTAATAGCTAGTAAAGCATCCAAAAATAATGCTTTACTAGCTATTAGATATCCCTTGATTCAGTCAGGATGCTTCCAAAGGAGAATGGTATGAATTGATGAACTGAGTTGGGAAGATCAGCCCTCAATATAAGCAGGCACCATCCAATCAGCTAAGAGCCCAGACAGAATAAAAAGGCAGTAAAAAGGCAAATTTGCTTTTTTTTTTTCCTGGAGCTAGGATACCCTTCTTTACCTGCCTTTGAATATTGGGACTATAGGTGCTTCAGCCTTTGGACTCTGGGATTTATACCAGCAGACCCCTGGATTCTCAGGCCTTCAGCTTCAGACTGAGAATTAAATCACTGGCTTCCCTGGTTATGAGACCTTGGGACTTGGACGGAGTTACACTACCTTCTCCAGGCTTCCCTATGTCTCCAGCTTGCAGGCAGCCAATGAGGGACTTCCCAGCCCCCATAATTGTATGAGCCAATTCCTGGAATAAATCTCCCACCATCGGTCAGTCCGTCCATCCGTCCGTCCATCGATCCATCAATCTATCTATCTGCCTATTTACCTACCTACCCATTCATCCATCCACCCACCCACCCATCCACCCATCCACCCATCCACCCATCCACCCATACACCCATCCACCCATCCACCCATCCATCCATCCATCGGTTCTGTTTCCCTTGAGAATCTTGACTAATACCTATGGAAAAACTATTTCTGTAAAATAGATTACTATAAACTGCTTCATAAAATATCCTCTCAGCCATTCAACTAACATTCATTTAGCTGTTATTATTTGCCAAGCACTAGAGATACAAAGGTATACAAGACATAATTATGTTCTCAAAGCATATATGTGTATTTGGAGTCCATGTGTATGGAGGGGATGAGGTGTACACACTATAGGATCTTTGGGAACTGAGAGGTCATAAAATAATTTTCCAGGCAGATGGGAGGACAGCAAAATATGCAAAAATATGAAGTGGTTCACCAAGACTAGAGCATAATGTGAGATGCAAGTGGAGGAGGCTAAACTAAAGAGCACAGATTTCATCCTAGAGATGATCAATAGGCAGTTAAATAGGCAGTTATGCTGATGATAGACTTTAAGCTGTATCAGTAATTTATTTTGGAAAGACCACACTATGAAGTAATGGGACCAATGAACTAAAGGGTGAGATCAAATGAGTATACAATTACTTCATATCTGACACAGTAAAGTGATGAAGTGTGGTACCACAAAAGAACCACATTTTAACCCTACTAGTGGGTACTAGTCTTTATGTGAATTATCTTATTTTCTCTCTAAAAATATGTACCTGTAGCAAATACTCATCAAGTATTTACAGAGTACTGATCAACTGTACAAAGAAGCATAGCATATGCCTGTATCACAACTTCAACATTATTTCTAAATACAAAAGAAGATAACCATCAGAAATTGCAAATTAAATTTTTTGATTTAGAGTCTGAGAGAAAGACTATTTGATTTCACCAAAGTTAAACAGGATCAGAGCTGAGGACAGAAACTGATGATCCTTCCAGTAACTTGCTATTTCTTCCATTTTCCTCCTTTATAAAAGCCCAAATAAATTAAGGTATAAAAAGAAAAGTGAAATGAAAGAGTTAAACTTCTGAAATATTTAAGGAGGTTAAAACTACAATCTTGATTTTGGCACTATTTCCTGGTAAAAAGTAATCTACTTTCCCAAATGTGCTTTCCTGTTCAATTGCTATTACTTAAAACTATAAAAATGCACAAGAGAAGTTGGCAAGAAAGATTGGGATCTTGGGAGTGATAGAAGACACTTTTCTGTCTAGACAACAAGAAGCAAATCAAAAGAAACCAAATTTAAAAGCCCTGCCAAGGACCAATATGAAATTAATAGAATTTCCACAGGTTATACTATTTATTACAAAAAAAGCAATTCTTTATTTAATAAAGCATCATAGAAACTCTCAATCTTTGAGTCTGTAAAAAATAAAATATAAAATGCAGTACTGTATTTAAAGAATGCAAAAATGAATTTCTTCTAATTATCCTAAGGGCATATGAAGAATTAAATATAATTATAGTCAATTAAACTATTTCACTCAAACCTTTGCACCAGAAATGTACTGCTAATGAGCTCATCCTATGAAACTCAACTGACTGTCACATTCTGATGTTTTAGGTTCATCTGAAAAGGTGCCAGGTGAAAATATAGTAGTAAATTTTAAGTATGTAATTAGTGAAAAAGACAGTCTTTTGATTATTCATATAATTAAGAAAACTGATACATTTTAACATGGGATTAAATAAGAAACATTTATGTAACTAATGATATTTGGTATACACTCAATCTGATAGTCAACAACCTCTAAGTTTAACCTGGATTGGAGCTTACTAAGGGGTTTGGGGCTACAGTCCTGAGGCTCTGGCTGCAGTTCATTTTACAAAATCAGGTTCACAAGAAAATGGAGTACTATCTTTCTAATGGTTTATACATCAGCTCATTGTGAACCAAATGTCCAAATTCTGAAAACTAGAATCCAAAGGCAAGATCAAAAACTATAAAGATGAATTACTTCCAAATAATAAGGAACAACCTAAAATGCTACATAAAATGAAACAGAGAAAGCATGGAGATGAGGGAAGGTAGGTTTAGAAGCATAAAATAATTAAACTGGAGGATACTCAATTTGTATATATTTGGTTAAGAACACTATTTATCACTAATAACTGTTATGGCACACATAGAGAAATTTATCACAATGAAATATATGAATAAAAATATTAAAAGCACTATTTTTTGTTTACCTAATTAAAATAAGAATTTTTAACAGTAGATAAAAGCAGCAAAATGTTTCTGCAGAAAACATAAAGGATTTCTTTATATCCTTCCAGATTAGATTGTATAGAAATATTATAGGAATTTTTATTCTAAAAGTGTTAAATTCACTGAACATGGATTAAAATTGATGAAAGAAATCAGTTGCTTTATAAAATATGAGAAATCTAAAGACGTTTCATGAGGGTAATAATAGACTTTATTGTACTTTGGTAAAGAAGAAAGATGAGAAATTCACTTTCACATATATCTGAAATTTACCATTTAATCTGGAGTTTATTCATGAAAATTACAGTTATTCATTCATTCACTCAACAAATATTGATTGGGTATCTACTATGTGCTATTCATATGCTAAGTACTAAGGATATAAATAAAAGGTAAGAACCTGTTGTCATGCGCTGTAAAATTCATTAAAAGCAAGAGTCCAGCTATCTTTTATCTAAAAATTTAACACTTTTATAGGAAGAAGATATACAATTATTTTTCTTTTTAAAATCTATATTTACCTAAAGATTATTCACTATCAATTTCTGATAATAAAGATCTTTCCAAAAGTTAAGAAAATAAACTCTAGAGAAAAGTAAAAAGAAAATAATCAAGTGAAAATGAGTTCTCTTGCTTAAGGTTTCATAATTTTAGATTTTTATCATGTATCATAAATTAGAACAACCTTTTTGAAAACAAAAATTTGTTTGTCACAAGCTTTAAAAATCACACATTTTAGTCTTAAACTTTTATTTCTAAAAATCATAAATGCAAAGATTTACACACAAATATCTTTATAACAATGGTATGGAAAAATACACAAAATCCTAAATATTTGAGAGTTTAAAAGGATCAAGCAATTACAGTTTATCCATATAAAAGTCTTTGGCGTAGTCATTTTAAAAGTTTTGCCAACAAATTTTTAAGTAAAATGTTTACTATATAATTTTAAGTGAAAAAAGCACAATATAAAACTACATATATCTTAAGATTAACTACATTAAAATATACAAAGAAGGACAGGCTCTGTGACTCATATCTGTGATCCCAGCACTCTGGGATCAAGGTGAGCAGATCACCTGATAGACCAGCCTAGCAAAACCTCATCTCTACTAAAAAAAAAAAAAAAAAAAAAATACAAAAATTTAGTGGGGCATAATGGCATGTGCGTGTACTCTCAGCCACTCAGGGGGCTGAGGCAGAAGAATCGCTAGAATCCGGAAGGTCAAGATTGCAGTGAGCTGAGATCGCAATGCTACACTCCAGCTTAGGTGACAGAGCGAGGCTCTATCTCTAATATACATATATACATACACAAGCACACAAAAACCCCATAGGAACTATAATAAAATGTTACAGCTGTTATCTCTGGATAAAAAAATTGGAATTTCACAATGAATATTGGCATATTCCTAGATTCTAAGGATTCATGCTGTAAAGAAAACACATTTGACCTTAATGTCACTGTAATCACCATTTAGGGGCTCCAAAAGAAGGAAACATTACATTTAAGTAGGTGGCTAACACTTGTGGTCTCCTAAATTAGTAATGTATTAACATTTATATTATAACTGGCAATATTTCCATCCTGGCACCTTTCTTGCAAACTTAAATATAACTAGGCAAGTGTGAGTTGGAAGTTTTAACTTTATGCACTAAAATATTTTCTGAAAAGATGCTAAATGCCCACTATACTATTTTTAAAATGTTGATAATTACCCATTTCAAACAGGTTTTCTATACCAAAATAAGTATTTAACCATCTGCAGAAATAATCTGGAGAAATTTCTGTAGATGTAATTGCCAGAAATCAGGAAACTGGATTTTTAGGAATCCAATTACAGAAATGTTGACTTCTCAGGAAAATTTTTATTATCTGAAGCAAGCATAAAAAGCAATAAAAGAAAGTACTTTCAGCAGTGTTAATCACTCCAGAGCTCATGAGTAACATTACAGTACACCATGGCCTTAGGCCAAATAATAAAGCGCCAAATGGAAAATGGCACAAGTCCATGGATTGTAAATACTGTATTAAAGGAAAATAAAGAAAAAAAATCTTTCATTAGAGCAATTAAATATGCAGTTGTAGTACCAGTTCCTATGATGAATAAATGAGTTTAGCAATTCCAAGAGTGGATGCTGTTTAAACACATTCTCCATTGGCAATAATTGTAAGTCTGAAACCTTACTATATGTTCTTTAGTTCCAAAATGTTTTAAACTTAAAAGTGTTTTTGGTTGGTGTAGATAGTTTGTAACTATCAACTCAAATTCTGACATGTGGCATTTGATGACTGGGCATCTACGTGACCCATTATTTTATGCAATAGTAAGCAATAAAATACAGATAAATATTGCAAATAAAAAGAACTCAAAATAATCAGCCAAGATTTTATAACATCAATTCTAAAGAAATAAAGTTTCTACTAACCCAACATCAATCATTCATTATTACATAATTCCATTTGTCAAATCATTTACATTAAATGAGTATGTTCTGCTACAGAAATTTTTGAAAATTAAGTTAAAATTCAATAGTGAATTGAAAATGTCTCAGAAAGAATTCAAAACCACACTAAGTAAACTAAACTAGCAATAAGTCCTTAGGGGATGTGCCTATCCATAGAGCACTGTTTCTCAGTCTAAATTTACAAAACAACATATTATATAAAAAGTTAACAAGTATATGCATCCTTTAGCTTTTTATAATTAAATACCCAAAAAATTAGTGACTTAAAGCAACAGACATATGCTATTTCTGACAGTTCTGAGGGTTAACTGGGTGATTTTTCTGATGTGGGCAAACTTCAATTGGGATGGGATAGTCCAACATGATGTCACATGTCAAATAATTGGCAGGACAGCTGGGTTGAAGGATTCTCAGCTCAGAGGGCTCATACTGTTCCACAGGGTCTCTCATCCTCCAGGAATTAAGTAAATATTTCTTAATATAGCTAAGGCAGGATTTACAGGAGCAGCAAGAAAAGGCAAGCCTCAAGCACTTTCAAGCCTGTTTATATCATGATTGCTGATACCACATTGGCCAAAGAAAGTAACAGGGCCAAGCACAGGCTTTCAAAGAAAGTAACAGGGCCAGGCACAGACTTAAAGCCTGCAAAAACTGTTTTCACTTGTTTATCATAGGAGTACAAACCTACAACACAAAAGGGCAAACACACAGTGATGGGAAGAACTTGTGGTCATTTATTGCAATCACATTGCAAACTACAAAAAGTCCCTGCTCCCCAAGCCATGGCAACTAAGTTTCCACAAGAAATCCTTTTTATCACTTCATAATGATAAATATTGGCATATGAAAGGACTCTGAAAAGTCCACCAGAAAAGAAACTATTGGTTTTATTTAAACCAACAATTCCCAAACTTGTATGACCACAAAACACATTGCTCGAGGAACAGAGTCACTTCAAAAAGTGAAAACAGGTCCAGTGTGGTGGTTTGCACCTGCAATTTTAGCATTTTGGGAGGCTGAGGTGGGAGGACCACTTGAAGCCACGGGTTCCAGACCAGTCTGGGTAACAAGGCAAGACTTGGTCTCTACAAAAAATAAAAAATTAAGCAATTGCCTGCTATTGCTAAAAAATAGCATGTGCCTGCTATTCCAACTACTCAGAAGGCTGAGTCAGGAGGATCTTCTGAGCTGAGAAATCTGAAGCTGCAGTGAAGTGAGCTAGGACTGAACCACTGCACTCCAGCCTGGGTGACAGAGCAAGCTCCCAACTCTTAAAAAAAAAACAAAACTGAAAACAAATTCTTATTCCACATACTCTACTTCACTGATCTAGCATCATTTTAGTTTCCTTTGTGTTGTTTTTTGTTTTATTTTTAGCTAACAAATTAAAAACATTAGTTCAGGACCAAGAGAACTACGGATACTGAAATGCCTATACACAATGAGGTAAAGGATACAACTAGGCCAAACTCTCTAACATGTTGCTAAGTTTTCAAATAATTGCAATGTTAGAGCATTTGGAAGAAAGAGTACAACTGTGATGAAACTGATGATGGAAAGATGGCAGAACAGGAATTTCTACTGCTCTTTCCTCACAAAAATATCAGTTTGAACAACTGCCCGCACTTGAAAATACCTTCAACAATAGGTAAGGAATCCAAGAGAGAGATTAGAGTAGCTGGGGTGGAGAAAAAAATTAAAAACAGGCCAGGCACAGAAGCTCACATCGTAATTCCAGTACTTTGGGACGACCAGGTGAAAGGACTGGTTGAGCTTAAGAATTCAAGACTAGCCTGGGCAACATAGTGACATCCCATGTCTACAAAAAATAAAGTAAAATAAAAAATTAGGGGGCTGGGCATGGTGGCTCACGCCTGTAATCCCAGCACTTTGGGAGGCCGAGGCGGGTGGATCACGAGGTCAAGAGATCGAGACCATCCTGGTCAACATGGTGAAACCCCGTCTCTACTAAAAATACAAAAAATTAGCTGGGCATGGTGGCGCGTGCCTCTAATCCCAGCTACTCAGGAGGCTGAGGAAGGAGAATTGCCTGAACCCAAGAGGTGGAGGTTGTGGTAAGCCGAGATCCTGCCATTGCACTCCAGCCTGGGTAACAAGAGTGAAACTCCGCCTCAAAAATAAAAAAATTAGCTGGGTGTGGTGGCATACCACAGTAGTAGTCCTAGCTATTCAGGTGACTGAGGTGGGAGGATCAATTAAGCTCTGGAGATTGAAGCTGCAGTGAGCTGTGATTGCACCACTGCACTCTAGCCTGGGCAACAAAGAGGGACTTCGTCTGAAAAAATAATAATAAATAAGATAACATGCATTGAAGAAACTAGGAAATAAAGTTTCTCATCACATGCTTCAACCCACCCCCAACCTCCGGCAACACAATGTGGAGAAATACTGTCCACATGGAAAAAAGGTGACATAAGCATCCAACTTTCCCAGATTCCAGTACTTGGCCTGTCCCAATGCAAGGACAGTCCCAAAGTCCCAGGATGGATCCCTGCAAACTTAGGCTCTAGGCCTACACATGAGCCAGGCTTGCACCTGCAGCCCCAAACTCCGAACCAGCCACTGCAGACCCTGACTGGCCTCAGGCTCTGACCCACTGCTATGGTCCTGAACTAAAGGCCTACCTCAGTGCCAAGTGGTACCCATGAACTCAGGCTTCAGGACCCCCATAGACACAGGCTCCAGTTCAGCCCCAGGGCTCCAGAACTGTCCCTGTGGCCTCAGGCTCCTCTTCCATCCCAGCACTAAGCCTGCCCTCCTTGGACCCAGACACCAAGACCATCCACCTGCTGACCCAGACAACAAACCAGGCTACCCAAGGACTACAGCAGCAAGATAGCCTACCCAGAATCACTAGACAAGCTGACTAGTGAAGGGCTTTCCCTGTAAAGACAACACTCATTGTTTACTTTTTCACATGCACAGACGATAACATAAGCCCACAAGGATCACAAATAATTAGAGAAACAGGACACCAAAGGAACAAAATTAAGCACCAGTAGCAGACACTAAAGGACCAATGCTACATAAACTGCCAGATAAGAATAAAAAATAATCACCTTATAGAAGATGAATAGCTACAGGAGAACTCAAATAATATGAATCCAGGAAAACAATGCATGAAAAACATGAAGGATTCATTCAAATGAAGGAAGAGAAAACAATAAAATAGCTCTAGTAAGCCCTTACCTATCAATAATCACTTCAAATGAATGGAGGTTAAATTCTCCAATCAAAAGACAGGGTGGCTGAATGGATTAAAAAACAAGATTCAAAATTACAGACCTGTAAAAGACTGACTTCAGCTTTAAGAACACATATAGAATATGCTCATTTTGATTGCTATTTGCATGAAAATTGCTATGAAATAGCATGATTGCTATTTCATGCAAATGGCAATCAAAATAGAGCTGAAGACTCACTTCAGCTTTAAGAACACATAGAATACATTCATTCTTAAATATGTTCATTCTATGTGTACTTAAATACGTTCATTCTATATGTGTTTTAAATGCATTCATTCTATGTGTTCTTAAAGCTGAAGTGAGTCTTCAGCTCTATTTTGATTGCCATTTGCATGAAATAGCAATCATGCTATTTCATAGCAATTTTCATGCAAATAGCAATTAAAATAAAGCAGGGGTGGTTATACTTGAATCATACAAAACAGACTAAGTCAAAAACTGACAAAAAAGACAAAGAAGGTCATTATATAATGATAAAAGAGTCAATTCATTAAGAGGATACAGTGATTGTAAATATATGTGCACTGGACACTGGAGCACCTAAATACATAAAGAAAATATTAAAAGAACTGAAGGGAGTAACATACCGCTGTATAAGAACAGTACAAGACTTCAATAACCCACTTTCAACAAGGGACAAGTCATTCAGATAGAAAATCAATAAGGAAAAAGCAGACTTGAACAGCACTATAGACTAAATGGACCTAACAGACACATACAGAATACTCTACCCAATGGCAGCAGAATACACATTACTTTCTTTTCTAAAAGTAATTATTAGTATTTTTTATTTTTCCACAAGTTTTTGGGGTACAGGTGGTATTTGGTTACCTAAGTAAGTTCCTTAGTGGTGATCTGCAAGACTTTGGTGCAGCCATCACCCGAGCAGTGTACACTGCGCCACATTTGCAGTCTTTTATTCCTCACCCCCTTCCCACTTCTTCCCCCTAAATCCCCAAAGTCCATTATATTCTCATGACTTTGTGTCCTCATAGCTTAGCTCCCACAGATCAGTGAGAACATACTATGCTTGGTTTTCCATTCTTGAGTTACTTAGAATAATACATATCTAATATTAGAGCTCTCAAATTTATAAAACAATTACGAATGGACCTAAGAAATGAGATAGACAGCAACACAATAATAGTGGGGGACTTCAGTACTCCACTGACAGCACTAGACAGGTCATCGAGACAGAAAGTCAACAAAGAAATAATGGATTTAAACTATACCTTGGAACAAATGAACTTAACAGATACACACAGAACATTTCATCCAACAACTGCAGAGTACACAATCTATTCAACAGTGCATGGAACTTTCTCCAAGACTGACCAACTGGTAGGTCCACATAAAACAAGCCTCAATAGATTTAAGAAAATTGAAATTACATCAAGCTCTCTCTGAGACCACAGTGGAATAAAATTGGAAATCAACTCCAAAAGGAAGCTTGAGAACCACGCAAATACATGGAAATTAAATAACCCGCTCCTGAAATCAAGATGGAAATTTAAAAATTCTTCAAACTGAATGACAATAATGACACAGCCTATCAAAGCCTCTGGGATACGGCAAAGGCGGGCCTAAGAGGAAAGTCCATAGCCCAAAGCGCCTACAAGAAAAAGTCTGAAAGAACACAAATTGACATTCTAAGGTCACACCTCAAGGAACTAGAGAAACAAGAACAAAATTACCAAGATCAGAGCAGAACTAAATAAAATTGAAAAAAAAAATACAAAAGATAAATAAAACAAGAAGCCAGTTCTTTAAAGGATAAAATTAATAGACCATTAGCACAACTAATCAAGAAAAGAAGAGAGGAAATCTAAATAACCTCATTAAAAAACGAAACAGGAGATATTACAACTGACACCGCCAAAACACAAAAGATGATTCAAGGCTACTATGAACACCTTTATGCACATAAATTAGAAAACGTCGAAGAGATAATTAAGTTGCTGGAAAAATACAACCCTCCTAGCTTAAATCAGGAAGGAATCGATGCCTTGAACAGACCAATAACAAGCAGCGAGATTGTAATGGTGATTTAAAAATTACCAAGAAAAAAAAAATCCAGCACCAGACGGATTTACAGCAGAATTCTACCAGACATTCAAAGAAGAATCGGTACCAATCCTTTTGACACTATTCCACAAGACAAAGAAGGAAACCTCCCTAATACATTTTATGAAGCCAGCAACACCCTAACACCAAAATGAGGAAAGGACATAACCAAAAAAGAAAGCTACAGACTGATATCCTTGATGAACATTGATGCTAAAATCCTTACTTAACAAAATATTAGCTAACTGAATCTAACAACATATCAAAAAGATAATCCACCATGATCAAGTAGATTTCATACCAAGGATTCAGGGATGGTTTAACATACGCAAGTCAATAAATGTGATACACCACATAAACAGAATTAAAAACAAAACCACATGATTATCTCAACATGCAGTTGAGATGCAGAAAAAGTACAACAAAATCTAGCATCCCTTTATGATTAAAACTGTCAGTAAAATTAGCATATATGGGACATACCTTGATGTAATAAAATCCATCTATGACAAACCCACAGGCAACTTAACACTGAATGGGAAAAAGTTGAAAGCATTCCCCTGGAGAACTGGAAAAAGACAAGGATGCCCACTCTCACTACTCTTCGTTATAGTACTGGAAGTCGTAGCCAGAGCAATCAGACAATAGAAAGAAATAAAAGGCATCCAAATCGGTAAAACAGAAGCCAAGCTGTCACTGTTTGCTGAAGATAAGATCATTTATCTTGAAAACCCTACAGACTCCTCCAGAAAGCTCCTAGAACTGATAAAAGAATTCAGTAAACTTTCTGGATACAAGATTAATGTACACAAATCAGTAGCTTTTCTATACACCAACAGTGACACCAAGCAAAGAATTAAATCAAGAAATCAACCACTTTTACAATAGCTGCAAAATAAATAAATAAACAAAATACTTGGGAATACATCTAACCAAGGAGTCAAAAAACTTCTACAAGGAAAACTATGAAACACTGTTGAAAGAAATCGTAAATGACACAAATGGAAACACATCCTAGTGTGATTTTTGAGGGGTGCTGAAAGAGCTTTGTTTTGTCATATTACCAGGGTTGGTTTTCTGGTTCCTTCTCATTGAGTAGGCTCTGTCAGGGGAAAGGTCTAGGGCTGAAGGCTGCTGTCCAAATTGTTTTGTCCCATGGGATGTTCCCTTGATACAGTACTTTCCCCCTTTGCCTATGGATGTGACTTCCTGTGAGCCAAACTGCAGTGATTGTTGTCTGTCTTCCAGGTCTAGCAACCCAGCAAGTCTACCCAGCTCTGGGTTGGTACTGGGGGTTGTCTATACAGAGTCCTATGATGTGAACTATCTATGGGTCTCTCTGACATACATTCAAGTGCACATGAAACATTCTGAAGGCTAGATCATCTCTTAGGTCACAAAACAAGTCTAACAAATTTAAGAAGACCAAAATCATATCACATATCTTTTCTGTCCACAATCACATGAACCAGAAATGAATAACAGGAAAAAAAAAATAGGAAAATTCACAAATGTGAAAATTAAACAACATACTCCTGAATAACCAATGGGTCAAAGAAGAAAACAAAAGAAAAATTTTTTAAAATCTTAAGACCAATGAAAATAGAAACATAACATACCAAAACTTTGATACAGCAAAAGCAGTTCTATGAGGAAAGTTTATAGCAACAAATATTTACATTAAGAAAAAAAGAAATATCACAAATGAACCGTCTAATTTTACACAACAAAGAAATAGAAAAGGAACAAATTAAGTCCAGAGTTAGCAGAAGGAAGGAAATACTAAAGATCAGAGCAGAAATAAATAAAATGGAGACTAGAAAAATAATTTAAAAGATCAATATAAAAAATAATATAAAAAGATCAATATGAGTTGTCTTTTCAAAGGATAAGCAAAATTGACAAACCTTTGCCTAGACTACTACAAAGAAAAGAAAGAAGACTCAAGTAAATAAAATCAGAAATAAAACAAGAGACACTACAATTGATATCACAAAAATACAATCATAAAAGACTAATATGAACAATTACATGGCAACAATTTGGCCAAACAAGAAGAAAGAAGGAAATTCCTAGAAACACACAACCTACCAAGAATGAATCATAAAGAAAATCTGAACAGACCAATAATGAGGGAGAAGAATAAACCAATAATCAGAAAGCTCCCTAATGAAGAAAATTCCAAGACCTGAGAAGTTACCCTTCTCAAGCATTGGCATCACTTCTTTAAATACTTAGAATTCACCAAACTCTTCCAAGAAACTGAAGAGGAAGGAATACTTCCAATCTTACTTTATGAGGCCAGCATTAATGTGATACAAGAAGGCTGTAAGAATAGAAAATTACAGGCCAATATCCCTGGTGAACATAGATGGACATATCCTCAAAAAAATATTTTCAAACCAAATTCAATAGCTAATTAAAAGGATCATACACCATGATCCAGTGAGATTCATCCCTAGGATGCAAGGCTGCTGGTTTGACACATGCACATCACCTTAAAATGACAAAGAATATCATGTAATCATCTCAATAGATGCAGAAAAAACACTGGACAAAATTCAACATCCTTTAATGATAAAAACTATCAATACATTAGGAATAGAAAGAATGTACCTCAACATCGTTAACACTATATATGAAAAGCTCACAGCTAACATCACACCCAACAATGAAAAGCTAAAAGCTTTTCCTCTAAGATGAAGAGCAAGACAAAATGCTCGCCCTCGCCACTTCTATTTAATATAGTACTGAAAGTCCTAGCCAGGTAAATTAGGCAAGAAAAAGAAATAAAAGGCATCCAAATTGAAAAAGAAAAAAAAATTGTCTGTTTACAGATGACATACTCTTAATAAAGGAAACCCTAAATATTCCACAAAAAAACTATCACAACCAATAAATGAATTCAGTAAATTGTCAGGGTACAAAATCAACAACAACAAAAGTCAGTAGCATTTCTATACTCTATCCAAAAAATTAAAAAAAGAAAATCTCATTTACAATAGTATTTTTCAACACACAGAAACAAATTAATCAAGATGGTAAAAGATCTGTACACTGAAAACTACAAAATACTGACAAAATAAACAGAAGACACAAATATATATAATATCTAATATTTGTGGATTATAAAAACACTACTAAAATATCCATACTACCCAAAATTGTCTACAGATTCAATGTAACCCCTACCAAAATTCCAATGGCATTTTCCCCTAAAATAGATAAAATAACCCTAAAATTCATAAGGAAACATAAAAGTCACCAAATAGCCAAAGTAATCTAAGAACAAAACAAAGCTGTAGGCATTACACTATCTGATTTCAAAATATAACACAAAGCCATTATAATCAAGATAGCATGATACTGGCATAAAAACAAACATAAATAAATGAAACAGAATAGAGAGCCCAGAAATAAATCCATGCATGTACAGTCAACTGATCTATAAAGGTCCCAAAGAACATACAATGATGAAAGCCCAGTCTCTTTAATAAATGGCTTCAAGAAAACTGTATGCCCACATGATATCCACATGATAAACTATATGTCCACATGAATGAAACTGGCCAGTTTTCTCACACCATATACAAAAAAATCAATTCAAAATGGATTAAATATTTAAACATAAGACTTAAAATTGTAAAACTACAGAAGAAAACATAAGGGAAAGCTTTATGACAGGGCAATGAATTTCTGGATATACTCCAACATCACAGGCAAGAAGAGGAAAAATTGACAAACAGGAGTGCATCAAACTAAAAAGCTGTGCACAGCAAAGGAAACAGAGTAAAGAGACAACCTATGGAATGGGAGAAAACATTTTTGAACCATAGATGAGATAAGGGGGTAATATCCAAAATACTAAAATATATATTAAGAAACTGAAACAACTCAAAAGCAAAAAAAACAACTTGATTGAAAATGAGCAAAGGATCTCAGTAACATTTGTTAAAAGAGGACATACAAATGGCCAACTGGTATATGAAAAAATGTTCAACACCACTAATCATCAGGATCATGCAAATCAAAACTACAATAAGGTATCACCTCACATCTGTTAGGAAGGCCATTATCAAAAAGATGAAAGATTAAGTATTGCCAAGGATATGGAGAAAAAGGAACCTTGTACACTGTTGGTGGGAATCTAAAGTGGTACAGACATTATGGAAAATGGTATGATGGTTCCTCAAAATAAAGTTACCATATGATCCAGCAATCCCACTACTGGGTACATATCTAAAAGAAATGAAATTAGTATCTCCAAGAGGTATCTGCACTCTTATGTTCACTGCAGCATTATTCACAACAGCCAAAATATGGAATCAATATAAGCGTTCGTGAACAGATGAACAGAGAAAGAAAATGGGGTATAATGGTATAAACAAACGTGGTATCATGAAATATTATTTGACTTTATAAAAAGAAGAAAATACTGTCATTTGCAATAACATGGATGAATCTGGGGAACATTATGCCTAGTGAAATAAGTTAAGGTACACAGAAAGACAAATGATCTCACTCATATGTGAAAAAAAGCTAATTGCAAAAGATTATATACTATATGATTCCATTTATATAAACTTTCTGAAATAAACATTTAGAAATAAGGGCAGAAATGGGGCGGGTGTGATTATAAAAGACAACATAAGGGATCTTTGTGGTGATGAAACTACTCAGTATCCATGATAAATAAACAAACTTTTTCATGAGACAAAATTGTATAAAACTAAATAAATAATACACAAGTAAAACTGAAAAAATCTGAGTAAGATCAATGGATTGTAGGAATATCCTGCTTGTGGTATTGTAAAATAGTTTTTGGGTGTTTTGTTTTTGAGACAAGGTCTCGCTCTGTCACCTAGGCTGAAGTGCAGTGGCAAAATCATGGCTCACTGTAGCCTCAACATTCCCCAGGTCTCAGATGATCCTCTCACCTCAGCTGTGCCTGGGACTACAGGTGTGCACCACCACACCCAACTAATTTTTGTGCTTTTTGTAGCGATGGGGTTTTACCATGTTGCCCAGGGTGGTCTCAAACTTCTGGGCTCAAGTGACCCGCCCACTCTGGCCTCCCAAAGTGCTGGGATTACAGGCATGAGCCACTGCACCCAGCCTGTACTAGTTTTGCACGATGCTGCCAATGGAAGAAACCAGGTAATAGGATACACAGAATCTCCCTATTTTACTTCATAGAACTGCATTGAATCTACAGCTATCTCAATAAAAATTTCAATTAAGAAATATGTTTTTTAAAAGTTTAGCCTAAGAAGTCAGTCTCCCTGGACTCTGAGTTTTTTTCAGAGTTAAATTCAAACAGTGTAGCTAGTGTGGGATATAAATGACTTACATTTGGGACATCGATTGCTACTTCCCTCATGGCACTGGGTCTGATATCATTCATTCCCTGCAAGAAATCATTCAGAGTAATCTTCACCAGTCCAGCTACCTTGTCATCAGGGAGGTTAGGTTGTTTTCTCAGGATTCTCCGCAAGGCACAGAGACCTGCAAAGAGAGGAATGTAACACAAGATTTGTCTTTTCCTTCATAAATACAGACTGAAATAATGCCACCGGTGGCCCATCTGGAGCAGCCACTGTGAAGAAACCAGCTGCAGTGGGGGAGGCATGGCCAGGACTCTGTACTTCATGAAGCCAGTGGGAGCCAGGAACAGGAAGGAACCCGGCTCTTTTCCAAGTTGGTGGGGCAGGAGCCCCACCCTTCTAGGCACAGTGGCAGCCACCCAGCCACAGATATGGACCCAGGCACCCCTGCACTTTTGGGAACCCAGGAAGCATCCCCTACCCAGCAGGCTCTGAAGTGCCTGCTTCTACTCCCCGGACTCTCCCCAATCCCAGAAAAACTTTTTGCCTGCTCGGATTTCAGACCAAAGTTGAGGCTGAGCCTAGCTGCTGTCACGACCCACCTAAGTGTTCACACACTCAAGGCAGCGCTGACATGCCAGCTCCCTGCCACCTTGGCCCCCTCCAGACTCTGGGTGCCAATGAGCACAGGAGGGAGGCTGAAGAGTAGCAGAGGGTGGCTCAGCACAGTCCTGCAAGCGCCCCGAGCACAAACAGCCTGGGAGCCATGGATGACATGATTGATGGCAGAAGGAGGCAGAAAGGCTCTTGGGCAGAAAGGGTTGAGACCCTGGTGAAGCTCCACCTTCCAGTCAGGGATGGCCTGAAGCATGGGATCCAGGCTGTCAGTGCTGTGTGAAGTCTGCAGCCCAGAGCTAGAACTTACAGTGCTTTTTCTGGGCCTGCCCATGGCCACCCATGGACCAATCAGCATGCACTTCCACCCTTCTGAAGCTCATAAAAATCCGACTCAGCTGGACTCATGGGGACATTAGGACTACCAGCTGTGAGAAGGAGCTACCCACTCTGGGTCTCCTCTCCACTGAGTGCTGGACACTTGTTTGGACACCCTGCCTACAGAAAGGAGCTACCCACTCTGGGTCTCCTCGCCGCTGAGAGCTGTTTACTCATCAAGACAACCTGCCTACAGAAAGGAGCCACTCACTCCAGGTGTCGTCTCTGCTGAGAGCTGGACATTCATTGGGATGACCAGCTTGAGGATAGGGGCTACCCACTCTGAGTCTCCTCTCCACTGACAGCTGGACACTAGTCGGGATGACCAGCCTGTGAATAGAAGCTACCCATTCCGGGTCTCCTCTCCACTGAGAGCTGGACACTCCTTGGGACAACCTACCTGCAGAAAAGAGCTACCTACTCTGGGTCTCCTCTCCAATGAGAGCAGGACACTCACCAGGATAATCTACCTGCAGAAAGAAGCTACCCACTCCAGGTTTCCTCTCCGGTGATAGCTAGATACTTGTGAGGATGAACTGCCTGTGGACAGGAGCTACCCACGCAGGTCTCCTCTCTGCTGACAACTGGACACTTATCAGGACAACCTGACTGCAGAAGGACTTACCCACTTTGGGTCTCCTGAGGGCTGTTCTGTTGCTCAGTGAAGCTCCTCCCTGCCTTACTCACACTCCAGCTGTCCACATAACTAATTCTTCCTGGACACTAGACAAGAACTCAGGAATTGCCAAATGGTGAGACTGAAAGAGCTGTAATGCAAACAGGGCTGAAACATGCCCCTTGGTCACCACATTGTGGGCAACAAGAAAAAGTGGAACTGTAGCCCTTTGGGAAGCCCAGACACAAGAGCTCCCCCTACCAAAGCTGTGACACCCTCTTTTGGGCTCTGCTGTTTCCAGCATCTCCAAGCTTCTGGGTACCACCACATTCCCTGGTGTCCCCAGTAGAAGCCACTTGTGGTACGCCTGGTCCAGCCACATCCTCACATGAAGGCAGCACCTGTGCCTACACCTGGAGCTGCCCGCCCTGCTGTAGCCAGCATGCCTGGTTGTGCACAGTGGCCATACCCCAGGTTTGCTCACACCCCCTTCGTTGCTCTGTGCCTGGCTCACCCTTGGCAGGTGGGATCCAGGCCAAGAGCACAAGCTGAGTGTAGCCTGCCGGGCAGAGTGGGCAGAACAAGCCCAGTGCACCCGAGCAAAACTCAGGCAGAGGTGGTACTGGCCACAGAGGTTTCTGGATGAAAAACTGACACCCTAAGGATCTGATGACAGAATCATCACCAATATAAATAATTAAAATAATTAAAAACCCAAACCCCAAGCAAGATTACAGCAGTTAAAACATTTTGTTCCTGTAGGGGAGTGGATGAGAGGTAGGGAAGGAGATGGAAGAATGTGAAGGATGAATGCAAAAATCCAAGCACTTAGTTTTGGCAATGAAACTATGACAAATATTTAATATGAGAAAGTATAATTTACAAATATAAAATAGAATTCACAAAACAACACCCATAAAAAAAAGCCATGAAGGTTTATCAAAGTAATTTGTTTGAGGAACTTCTTTTAAAAGAGTGATATATTAAAATTAAAACATGCTTTTGCCCCTGCCCTATTGGTAAATAAATTCAAACTAGAATTACAAAGTTTTAAGGTATTGGAAAAACACCTGAAAGGAAATATTCAGGTGGCAGTTGGAGATGTGGTTCTGGAATACAAGAGCAAAGCAACCTTCGAAGTGATGAGCATACACGAGGTTTGATATTACAGCAATAGAGAGATCCATAAGGGGAGGTTAGTGAGGGGTCAGGGCTGGAGGAATAAGTGTAGAAAGCTCAATCTTAGAAAGGCCCATCAATTGAATAGCATCAAAAGAAATGATGGTTTTAAGAGGCTGAGAAAAAACAGGAAGACACAGAATAAAAGGTATCTCCTTAAGCTGATAAGCAACTTCAGCAAAATCTCAGGATACAAAATCAGTGTGCAAAAATCACAAACATTCCTATACACCAATAACAGACAAACAGAGAGCCAAATCATGAGTGAACTGCTACAAAGAGAATTAAATACCTAGGAATACAACTTACAAGGGAGGTGAAGGATCTCTTCAACGAGAACTATAAACCACTGCTCAAAAGAATAAGAGAGGACACAAACAAATGGAAAAACATTCCATCCTCATGAATAGTAAGAATCAATATTGTGAAAATGGCCATACAACCCAAAGTAATTTATAGATTCAATGCTATCCCCATCAAGCTACCATTGACTTTCTTCACAGAACTGGAAAAAACTACTGTAAATTTCATATGAAAACAAAAAAGAGCCAGCTTGGCCAAAATAATCCCAAGCAAAAAAAAAACAAGGCCGGAGGCATCATGCTACCCAGCTTCAAACTATACTACAAAGCTACAATAACAAAAAAAGTATGGTACTGGTACCCAAACAGACACATAGACCAATGGAACAGAAGAGATGGTCTCAGAAAGAATGTCACACATCTACAACCATCTGATCTCTGACAAACCTGACAAAAACGAGCAGTAAGGAAAGGATTCCCTATTTAATAAATGATGTTAGGAAAATCGGCTAGCCATATGCAGAAAGCTGAAACTGTGTATGGCTATTTTTGTATAAGATGTAAGGTGTAACCAACCTTTATTTACACCTTATATAAAAATTAAATCCAGATGGATTAATGACTTAAATTTAAGACCTAAAACCATAAAAACCCTAGCAGAAAACCTAAGAAATACCATTCAGGACATAGGCATGAGCAAAGACTTCATGACTGAAAACACCAAAAGCAATGGCAACAAAAGCCAAAATAGACAAATGGGATCTAATTAAATTAAAGAGCTTCTGCACAGCAAAAGAAACTTATCATCAGAGTGAACGGGCAACCTACAGCATGGGAGAAAATTTTTGCAATCTATCCATTTGACAATGGGCTAATATTCAGAATTTTCAATGAACTCAAACAAATTTACAAGAAAAAGAAAACCACCCCAACACAAAGTGGGAGAAGGATATGAATAGACATTTCTCAAAAGAAGACATTTATGCAGCCAACAAACACATGGAAAAATCTCATCATCACTGGTCATTAGAGAAATGCAAATCAAAACCACACTGAGATACCATCTCACACCAGTTAGAATGGTAATCATTAAAAAGTCAGGAAACTACAGATGCTAGAGAGGATGTGAAGAAGTAGGAATGCCTTTACACTGTTGGTGGGAGTGTAAATTAGTTTAGCCATTGTGGAAGACAGTGTGGAGATTCCTCAAGGATCTAGAACTAGAAATACCATTTGACCCAGCAATCTCATTACTAGATATATACCCAAAGCATTATAAATCATTCTACTATAAAGATATATGCACACGTATTTTACTGTGGCACCATTCACAATAGCAAAGACTTGGAACCAACCAAAATGCTCATCAATGATAGGCTGGATAAAGAAAATGTGTCACAAATACACCACTGAATACTACAAAGCCTTAAAAAAGGATGAGTTCGTGTCCTTTGCAGGGACATGGATGAAGCTAGAAACCATTATTCTCAGCAAACCAACACAAGGACAGAAAACCAAACACTACATGTTCTCACTCATAAGTGGGAGTTGAACAATGAGCACACATGGACACAGGGAAGGGAACATCACACACCAGGGCCTGTTGGGGGTTGGGGGGCTAGAGGAGGGATAGCATTAGAAGAAATACCTAATGTAGATGACAGGTTGATAGGTGCAGCAAACCACCATGGTACGTGTATACCTACGTAACAAACCTGCACGTTCTGCACATGTACCCCAGAACTTAATGGAAAATTTTAAAAAAGAAAAAAAAAAAGGCTGGGCATGGTGGACTGCACCTGTAATCCTAGCACTCTGGGAGGCTGAGGGGCAGATCACAAGATCAGGAGTTCGAGACCAGCATGGCCAACATAGTAAAACTCCGTCTCTACTAAAAATACAAAAAATTAGCTGGGCATGGTGGTGGGCACCTGTAATCCCAGCTACTCAGGAGGCTGAGGCAACAGAATAGCTTTGAACCTGGAAGGTGGAGGTGGCAGTGAGCCGAGATTACACCACTGCATTCCAGCCTGGGCAACAGAGGGAGATTCTGTCTCAAAAAAAAAAAAAAAGTACTAAAGGAGCCATGAAGATAAGTCAACAAAGTCAAATTTAGAGAGATCCAAAATAAATTCAAAGATGCCATGCTGACTTGAAAAGTTAAATACTAAGTTCTCTGTTGTGAGATTCAGAACCTTTAGTCTATAAGACAGTCACTATATAGGCTCTTTGTCTTAAGAGTGTTTAATGAAGTTCCACTTTGAAGAAGTTTAATCTCAGAGATTTCTTAGAAAGCCAGTCTTAATATCTAAAGTTGTCCTGGAACACCAGCTAGCTCCCCTGAGTTTTTAACTTTTCTTATTCAAAACCCTATGTCTCAATACATTTTTACTAAATTAAAATGATACCACTCCATCATTTTACTTGTTTTCACTAATTTGAACTGTATATACATAAACAGAAGCATAAATAAAAGAAAAGAAGACACAAAACTCCCCAAAACAGAGGGTTGAGTATCTTTCACTACCAAGAAAAAGCAGCGAATAGTACAAAGACACTCCAAAAATAGATCCCCTGCTTCCTAAAGCCAGCAAGTCACTTACTTAGGCCATCTTACAAATACTCATTTGCTTTTTCTGCCTTCCAAAATGCTGAAAGATGGTTCTTCACATCTCTTGCATTTCTGCTTGAGAGTAGAATCACTGACTGTCTCTGCTCAAGACTATCTTTTGAAGGATGTTTGTATGCAGGAAAATAAAGTGTCTCTCTTCAGCAAAGGATAGACAAGCTTAATATTCATTATAAAAGATTCAGGTTCTATAATTCAAGACTCCCCTACTGTGATGCAACCTTATATGGGGTCAGGTTAGCCCTCTGTATCACTCTGTGAAAACTGAGGCTCAAGAACTGGTACGAATGCTGCTACTCTAGCTAATTATGTTGCTATAATATTCTGTCCTTTGACTCTGCTGCAGGTACTCACAAAATTTGTTACCCAGCAAGTAGAGTAAAATCTCAGACCCTTTACAATTCTCAACATGTTTATGTTTACAATGGTTTGAATGTTTTTGTCTCCTCCAAAGCTCATGTTAAAACTCAATCCCTAATGACACACTGTTGGGAGGTGAGGCCTAATGAGAGGTGTCTCCACCCTGATGAATGGATTAATGCAGCTATAAGGACTTACAAGAGTAGGCTCACTCTATCTTATTCTTCTGCTATGTAAGGACACAATGTTCCTCTCCTTCAGAGAATACAGCATTCAAGGCACCATCTTGGATTCAGAGAGACTGAGGCCAAACCTGCCATCACCTTGATCTTGGACTTTCCAGCTCCCAGAACTGCGAGAAATTAATTTCTGTTTTTTTGTAAATTACCAAGTATGTGGTATTTTGTTACAGCAGCACAAACTGGACTAGGGCAATTATAAATTAGGTTGATTTACCCAACACATTCATTAGTTAAATGGTGCAGAAGCATTAAAAAATATTCAGTGATAAAGATAGTACCTGACTTAAATTCAACTTAAGAGTTTTCAACTTCACAATGGTACAAAAGCCATATGAATTCTGTAACTGTCTTGCAATGCTGGGCAGCTGCAGCAAGCCACAGTTCCAAGTCAGCCACACCCATATTTTTGACTCATTAGTTTTTTCAAGACATAACCCTATCATAAGGTGAGGTGTACCTATGCAGTGCTATGTTGTATCAAACTACCTTGTGGCCTGAAAAAATTTAAGCTGTTCCTAAAATGTCTAACATAAATGGAAGTAAACAAAATACTTCAATGTCAGATAGTATCTCGCAATACTTGCCAATATTTCTAATTTGGACCAGATCCGTCACTACTGAGACAGAAAAACTGAAACAGGGAAAGTGGTCTAGTAATTTTCATGTCACATTTTTTACATCATGCAAACATAAAATTTGACAATAAATGAGGCATTATTTTCATTTAAGGAAGGGGTCTGGAAAATGCAGGCAATATGTGGTTTTAAAAAGTATATACAATGTTATAATATAAATGTGTTTATAAAACAACAAAATCTCTATTATTTCTAATACAAGCTATGGAATTTAAGCTGGATAAAATTTCCACTCCTCTGAGCATAGCAAGAAAATTGTAATTCACCAGAGGAAAAACAAAGGCAAGAGACACACGGAATTTTTCAAAAGTTAAAAAATAGTCAAGTACAAGCCAGACACAGTGGCTCACATCTGTAATCCCAACACTTTGGGAGGCTGAGACAGGCAGATAGCTTGCATCCAAGAGTCTGAGACTAACCTGGGCAACATAGTGTCACCTCATCTCTATAAAATAAATCAAAATTAGCCAGGTGTTGTGCCTGCAGTCCTAGCTACACATGAAGCTCGCTCGAGTCCAGGAGATGGAGCAGTAAGCCATGATCACACCATTGGACTCAGCCACTCAGCTTGGGTGACAGGTGAGACCCTGTCTCCAAAAAAAAAGGTAAAGTACAAAGACTGATTCTGTAATAAACATAGCACAACTTAATGTGCCCAAATAATAAGTAAACGTGTTTACCAACGATGCATTCATTTTTAAAATTATTTTCAGATTTTCTCTTTTTAACTGCTTATACTATAAATCATGCATAGAAAGTAAGTCTTAAAGCCTTGCTTTATCATTCATTTTAGTCTCCAGACAGAAATACAAAATTCTATTGACTATTTCCAAAAAAACCTGACAATTAAAAGATGAAAATGGGCCACCACTGAGTACACTCAATCAAGAACTGAAAAATAGAGATTTTAAGTAGAGGCATTCTGGCCAAGTAAAGATAGTAGACTGAATACAATCACTTACTTTTGCTGCCTATAATAAAACATAGCCATGAGTACTACTACATGCTAAGTCTCCTGCCTCCTCCTAGTGAGGCACCATACCTGTGGGTGATCTTAGAGACCCACAACACACATAAATAAATATAAATGGATGATTATATAAAATAACAGTAATAATGTTTTTGAAGTAAAGAGAATCAGTGTTCCCAAGTATGTAATGCAATGTTTGCAATGCATGCTAGTCCCTAATAAGCCAAGGAGATGAATTAATATGTAGGATATTTACTAAAGCGCAAGTTAAAATGTGTAACTAAAAAGATAATGGGAAGAGGATGAAATAATAAAAACACTTGCCTACTCCAAAAATGCCAAAAAAAATACAAGTGGGGCAAATAAGAAAGTAGATTAAACCTATGTATTTTAAGATATTATCCTAAATATAAGTATATTAACTGAATTAAAAAGTGAATTTTAAAATAAATTTAATGAATTTAAATAAAATTTAAAAAATAAAACCCAAATTCACACTGCATATAAGAGATGTATCTGAAATATAAGAATATAGAAAGGTTGAACATGAAAGAATAAAAGGAATGCTATGCAAATATACACAGAAGGAAATACATATGGAAGGATAACAGTGCACCTATACTTTCTACCAAATAGGCATTAAGCAAGAGGCCTCACTAGACACTCAGGGTAATAGAAGGGTCAATTCACCAAGAATATACAAAATTCTAAATTAATAGATGCCTGATAACAAAATTCAAAATATATAAAACAAAATTAAACAGAAGTAAATGGAGAAACAGACAAATCTACAACCTTGCTTGCAGGTCTTAACATACTTCCCTTATTAGAAGACATGAAAAACAAAATTAACTCACCTATCCTAACTGGTATATATTAAAAAACAACATCAAAATAGTAAAATACTTATATTTTCCATCATACCTGGAATATCTACCAAAACCAACCCTCTGCTTGGGCACAAAGCAACTCTCCATGTAACTCAAGGACTGAAACCATAAAAGTGTAGTTCTCTGACCTCAGGAGACTGAATAACAAAATCAGTAACAAAAAAATACTAAGAAATACACAAATATTTGAAAATCAGTTAATTCATTTCTAAATAAACCATGGTTGAAAAAAAATCACAAAAAAAACTGAATTTTTTCAACTGAATAATAATACAAATATAACATGAAAATCTGTAGGATGTTGCTACTGCAGTACTGAAGGCGACACTGGTAGGCTTAATGCACATAGGAAACAAAAGACTGACAGTCAATGAGGCATTCATCTTAAGAAATTAGAAAAAGAAGAAATTAAACCAAAAAGAAAAAAGGAGGGAAATAATTAATACAAGAAAATAAATGCACAATTATAGAAAATAATATATAAAGCCAAAGGTTGGTTGTCTGAAAATGTGAGAGAAGAGACACATTTCCAATATTAGGATACAGTCAGAGGCCCTATCCAGGACAGTAAGTCAAGGAAAAGAAAGAATAAGTGTAGACTTGAACAAAATAAAATTTAAAACTCATTATATTTGAAATGTATACATAGAAAACTATAACATAACTATAACATAACTGATAGATACTCAAAAGAATTTACATACTCACTATTAGAATTTTGTTTCTTGTGGGTTTTTGACACATGGTCTCACTCTGTCACCCAGTCTGGAGTGTAGTGGTGCAATCTCAGCTCTTTATAGCCTCAATCTCCCACACTCATGCAATCCTCCCATCTCAGCCTCATGAGCAGCTGGGACTACAGGTGCACGCCACCATGCTCAGCTATTTTTTAAATTTTCTGTAGAGATGGTGTCCCACTATGTTGCCCAGACTCATCTCAAACTTCTGGGCTTAAGGGATCCTCCCGCCTTGGCCTCCCAATGTGCTGAAGTTATAGGTGTGCGCCACTGTGCCTGGCTCACACTATTAAACTAGTAAGTGCATTTAGTAAAGTAGGTAGACACTGTCAATCCAAAAAGTTTACTTTTTCTGTTGGAAGGCCAAAGTGGGTGGATAACTTGAGGTCAGGAGTTTAAGACCAGCTTCACCAACATGGTGAAATCCTGTCTCTACTAAAAATACAAAAAAAAAAAAAAAAAAAAATTAGCCAGGGATGGTGACACACTTTTGTGTCCCAGATACTTGGGAGGCTAAGGCATGAGAACTGCTTGAACCCAGGAGGTGGAGTTTGCAGCGAGCTGAAATCATGCCACTGCACTCCAGGCTGGGTGACAAAGTGAGACTCCATCTCAAAAGAAAAAAAATTTTTACTTTTTCTAGATACAGTAATGTGTTGCTTACTGACAGGGATACGTTCTGAGAGATGTGTCTTTATGCAATTTTGTCATTGTGCAAATGTCACAGAGTATACTTATACAAATTTAGATGGTCTGGCCTACCATACATCTAGGCTTTATGGTATAGCCTATTGCGCCTAGGCTACAAACCTGTACAGCATGTTACTATACTCAATACCATAGGCAACTGTAACAATGTTAAGTATCTGTATATCTAAACACAGAAAAAGAAAAGGTACAGTAAAAATACAGTATAAAAGATTTTAAAATGTTATACCTGTGTAGGGCACTTACCATGATTGAAGCTTATAGGACTGGAAGTTGCTCTGGATAAGTCAGTGAGTAAGTGGTGAGCAAATGTGAAGGCCCAGGACATTACTATACTCTACTGTAAACATTATACACTTAGCCTACACCAAATTTAAAAATAATAATTAAACAACGACTTTACAATGGTTTGATGTCACTGGGTGATAGGAATTTTGTAGTTCCATTATAGTCTTACAGGGCCACTGTAGTACAGACCGTCCAATCTTGACTGGAACATTGTTATGCCGTCCATGACTATACTAATAAAAAATAATTACAAGTGAAATTTTACAAAATGCCATTTATAAGTGCATTCAAAAAACTAAAATACCTAAGAATAAATCTAATGAAAAGCATGCAAGACTTCGTCACATAAAACTACAAAACTATCCTGAGGGAAATTAAAGAAAATCTAAAATAAATGAAGGGATCTACAAAGTTCATGGATTACAAGGTATTAACTTCCCAAATCTCTCCAAATTGATTGAACGACTTAATAATTCCAATCAAAATGCAAACCAGTTTACTGGGTAGGAAGAAAGGAGAACCTGAAATACTGATTTTAAAACTTCTATGGAAATACAAAAGGACAACAACAGTCAAGAAAACTTTGATGATTTTTTTTTAAATAGCACTTGCCCTCCAGAAATTAAGACTTTAATAAGGCTGAAAGTATTAAAGACATTCAGTATTGTGAACAAAGATAAACAGACCAATGAGGCAGAGCAGAAAATCCAAAATGAACACAAACCCTTGATTTGTGTACAACAACGGTAACACTGAAGCAAGGTAGAATGGATGGTCATTTCAGTAACTGGTACTGGTATAACATATCTATATTTAAAAAATGTGAAGCAATTAAAAATAGCAACATGAAAGGAAAAACAATAAAAGTATCAAGAAGATAAGAGAAAATATTCCTAACAGTAGGTCAGGTGGGGTGACTCACACCTGTGATCCCAGCACTTTGAGAGGCTGAGGTGGGCAGCTCACCTGAGGTCAGGAGACCAGCCTGACCAACATGGTAAAACCTCATCTCTACTAAAAATGCAAAATTAGCTGGGCGTGGTGGTACAATGCCTGTAATCTCAGCTACTTGGGAGGCTGAGAGAGGAGAATTGCTTGAACCTGGGAGGCAGAGGTTGTGGTGAGCTGAGATTGCACCATTGCACTCCAGCCTGGGCAACAAGAGCAAAACTCCATCTAAAAAGAAAATATTCCTAACAGTGTACTTGACCAAGATTTCTTAAGCTAGCTACAGAAATCACCAGCCATGAAGAAAAGACTGATGAACTGGATCCATTATATCAGTATATATTATAATAAGTATATAATGACAAACTTTCTGTTCCTCAAAAGATACTACAGAGAATAAAAATGCAAGCCACAGAGTAGAAGATATTTAAAATACACATATCTAACAAAGGCCTCACAACCAAGCTATATTAATAACTTCTACAAATCAATATATTTTTAAAAAGTAACCCTACAGAAAAATTCAATAAATACCTGACAGGCACATCACAAAGAATGACATCTAAATAGTCAATTCAAATATAAAAAGGTACTCAGTCTGAGTCATTAGGGAACTAAAATGAAATACTGTTATAAACTTCAATGTCGGCACCCTCAAGAAGAAACTAGAATTTTCACACACAACAGGTAGAAGAGTAAATTGGTAAAATCACTACAAAAAAGTTTTGGCAGTATTAGTAAAAAGAATCCTATAACCCAATAATTCCACTCTTAGATAAATAATAAACAGAATGCATACATTTGTGCACTAAAAGGCATGTGCAAAAATGTTCATGGCATTACTCAATACTTGCACAATCAAATTCAGCAATAAAAATGAACTCCTGCTATCCAGAATAAAATGATGAAACTCTCAAACCATAAAACAAGTAAAAGAGAGGACAAAACAGGCAGAACTGATCTTTAGCGTTAGAAGCCAGGAACGTGGTTGCTTTTTGGGTTGAAGTGAGCATGTAGTGACTGGGAGAGGGTCTGAGAGAAGAACCAGAAGCTAGCAAAGCTCTGTATCTTGATCTGAGTGGTGGTTACACAAGTGTGTTCACTTTGGAAAATGCACAGATCTTTTAGCTTATGCTCTCTTATGTATGTATGTAATACTTCAAGAAAGAAGTTTATTTTAAAAAAAGAGTATGTAAAAAGTGAAGTGAAAGGAAAAAAAAACTATAAACAAAGCAACAACACAGAAGCTGGTTCAAATAACATTGAGGAATGGTAGTTTTAGAAATTATAAACTGCAGTTTAAAATGAAATATCACTGTATCAGTATTAGCTCAACAGTTATAACAAAGTATCACGCTAATGCAAGACAGTAATAATGGGAGAAGCTGGGAAAAGGGGAAGTTATATGAAAATTATCTGTACTTTCTGCTCAATTCTTCTGTAAACCTAAAACTGCTCTAAAAAAAACTCTATTAATTCAAAAAAAATTTAATAAGATGAAAAAACTCAGTTCTAAGAATTTGCATTTATATAATGAAGTTTATTCCTTAATATTTTATCACTAAAACAGGAAAATATTTCTATTTAGAGTACTTTTTAATCAGAATGATTAAAACCATGATGATCTAGGAAAACCAATCCATAAAAAAGGTTTTAGGGCTGGACACTGTGACTCACACCTATAATCCCAGCACTTTAGGAGGCCAAGGTGAGAGCATCACTTGAGGACAGAAGTTTAAGACCAGTCTGGACAATACTGCAAGGCCCTGTCTCTTTAAAAAAAATAATAAAAAGGGTTTGGGGAATTTTCTATATAGAAACCCTAATCAGGCTCGGAATCATTGCAGGTCATATTTATATAAGCTGACTAGTGTGTAAAATATACTAGAATACAAAATATAGATTATATGATTTACAGAACTCACAGAGTTTTGACTTGCCTGAACATTTTATACAAATGGCTATGTTTGGTATGAAAGGCAAGGTGAGTTAAGAGCAAAAACAAAATATGAGGAGAGGTAACAGCATTTTTTGCATGCCATTATTTTGATTCTTCTTTTTAAGAGACAAGGTCTTAACTCTATTACCCAGTCTGAAAACCAGTGGCATGATCATAGCTGACTGCAGCCTCAACTCCTAGGCTCGAGCAATCCTCCCAACTCAGCCTCCCAAGTAGCTAGCACTACAGGCACATACCACCACCACTGGCTAATTTTATTTCTTGTAGAGACAGAGACTTGCTGCATTGCCCAGGCTGGTCTCAAACTCCTGGCCTCAAGTAATTCTCCTGGCCTGGCCTCCCAAAGTGCTGGGATTATAGGTGTGAGCCAATGCACCTATATTGGTGCATTTTGAAAATATTTTTGAAAATATTTTGAAAATATTTTTTAAAAGCAGTTCTCAGTAATGGAACCACTGTTCTTATATTTCTTGCCAATTCAGTTACAATTCATGTTAAAGCAAAACAATTATTAAAGTATTACTATATCATAAAGCCACTGAGAAGATATTATTCATTGACTACAAGGGTTACTCTTTCATAGGCACTCTTTTCATTATTAACTCATCTATTCATTCAAAATATTCAACAAGAACCTCGTAGACATAATTACTTTATTAAACAAATGTACTGAGCTCTTACATGTCAGGATACACAAGAAAGCAGATCAATCTCTCATAGTGACAACAGTCTAATAGGGGAGACACATCATAACGGGTAATTACTATAAACTATGCCAACTTCTGTGACATGGAAAGAACAAAGTGGCACAAACACACATGTCAGGAACATCAAACTCAGTTTCAGGAAGGATTAGTTGACCTAGACAACTCTCACAGAAATCATTTCATACATTCCTTTATTTCACAAATGCAGAAAAACTGAAACATATATCTAAGTTCAAGTAGTTAGCCCTGAAAAATGAATTGATGTTAACCTGGTAAAATGGAAATTGGGGCCAAAGAGACAGCAGAGTATTCCAAGCAGGGAGAACAGCATATAAATAGGGATGAGGAACATAGCACTTCAGAGACTAGGAGGCCCTGTAGAATAATAAAAGATAAAATCCTAAATCTCTAAAGTTCAGTCTCATACATATGAAAGACCATGTTTAAATAAACCTAAATCCAGCTCTATTAAATTCGTTGGTAGGTATGTGAAGATATAAAGTATGGTGGATTGTTAGAAAGGAGAAAAGAACAATAGGTAAGTTTACTGATTTGCAAAAGCTATAAAAACATAAGAGATCCTGGAGACTCCTGCCACAGGCCTTCAGATTCTTTCCCACTCTGAAGTATTGATTCTAGGCTGTATATAAACATATCCTATTTTACATAACAAATGCTATTCTTGAAAATAACATGTGAGTTGAAAAACAGAATTTTTATGAATTAAGTGTTAAATATATTAACAAGAGCTTACAGAAATTAAAGGTCCCTGGAGCTATAACATTAATGCAACCAATCCTCTAGGGTTCTAAGTCTTCCACTAGCTCAGGCACAACTTTAAATAAGGCTTAACCCTTCTAACCATCACTTACTAAATGAAAACTGGCTTCATTTACTAAATGAAAAGATTAAAATATATTTTTGTATTTATTTAAATTTAAATAACAAAATTCTATTATGCTAAGTTTAAATTATTGGCCATCAACCATTTCTAATAAAGGCATACTGGAATCTATAAGATTAAATTTTTTAAAATACATATATTTTTAGAAACCTGAAGACAATTAACCAGAAGAACAAATGGACACATGTACACCAAGGAATATGGTTGAAAGTAAGCCATCAACATTTCCTCTTTCCACTAACTTTGGAGTTAATTTTTTTAAATGTAAGCAATTATAGAAGCAACACTGCTATATTCTTTAAAGAAACATAATTTTGAAATAAACAGTGTGACTAATTCAACAAAAGATGTGTCATTTTCATTATTTTATTTTCCAATCCTCTTAAAATTTTTAAGACTGGAAAACAAGATACATTGAAGAAAAGAAAAGGCAAAATGCTGTAGGGAGCCAAATGTCAACACACTGTTTCCAATGTATGACTTGTATATGGCTTGTTCCCCCTCAAGCTCCACATCAGTAAATATCATCTTGACCCATGTTTATAAAATCCTAAAATTTTATATTCAATGCTTGCTGAGTTATAAGTTATTTTTGAGATTGCAATTAAGCTCCTTCATTGGAAACTAACAATAAACTTAAACTGATCAGAGAAGTTAACAGCGATTTTTAGAATTACTATCTGCCTACGGAAAATTACATGAAGAGATAACCTAAAACATGGAGATCTGGATCTCATATTTAAATTCTAAAAGCTGAGCATAAAATTTGTGAATATACTCACATATATGAAGACAAAGCAAATATAACAAAAATTCTAAGTCTTCTTTTTTTAAAATGTACTTTCCTCAAAATATCAGAACTCTAGAAATTTTGTTTTATTTGGAGTCTTTATTCTCCTTCAACTCTGTATTGAGTATAGACAAGGTGGTAAGTATCACCTGCTGCATCACTAGGAAAGTACCATTTTTCACTGCCCATTAACACATAATCTTTTTAAAAATCAAATAGAATATCCTCAAAGGTTATTGTAGTTCTCATCTTATTTATATTAGAAGTGACTGCTATAACTTAATCGATCAAAGAAGCCAGGTCTATTCCAAACCCTCTATCACTTTCAAAAGTTGCTTTTAAAAGTAATGGCACGGAGAAGGCACATTTGTCTCCAAACCTGAATCTTGCGCCAAGCCTTATTTCTCACCAACTGCTTAAGTTTAGACCTATCACATAGTCTCTCCTCATCTGTCAAATAAGGGAACGTACTAAATTATCTCTGAAGGGGAATTCTATTATTATATTGGGGTTTTTGCAATTACTTTTTTTTTTTTTTTTTGAAACAGAGTCTTACTCTGTTGCCCAGGCTGGAGTGCATTGGCATGATCTTGGCTGACTGCAACCTCTTCCTTCTGGGTTCAAGTAATTCTCGTGCCTCAGCCTCCCAAGTAGCTGGAACCATAAGCACACGCCACCACACCTGGCTGATTTTTGCATTTTTAGTAGAGATGGGGTTTCACCATGTTGGCCACACTGGTCTCAAACTCCTGACCACAAGTGATCCAACCATTTCAGCCTCCCAAAGTGCTGGAATTACAGGCATGAGCCAACATGCCCAGCCGCAATTACTTTTGCACCAACCTATAGTTCTAAAACATCAAGATTAATTCATTTCACCAATCCTAGGTTTCAAACTGCCCTAAATACACTTTCCATTTTCAAATTTTTCATATTAAGTTATTTACCTACCTGGCTTAACAACCTTATTAAAATACTGAGTTTCTTTTTTTTTTTTTTTTAAGGTGATTAGAACACAATTCTTTTGTCAAGAGAGGCTGAAGATCCACAGCTGGCTGGACTAAGTCAGGGCCCAGGTTAAGAGGAGAGAAACCAGAAAAAAATAAAGAAATATAGTTAGATTTGTTTTTTTACTGGAGGTAGAGAGGGATGACCAGGAGGGAGGACTAACTATATTTATCCCTCTTTTATGGAAAGCATAAAAACTCTTAATATTAATAATAATACACCATTAAAACTAAAAAAGAAATTGACAATCACTATATCTGCTTCTCCAATTCTCAATCACCCTTCAATGTATTGCAGTCCAGCAGCTAGGCACAAGTCACCACTAGAACTTCTGTCTTCCAGACTCCCATGACCTCCCAAGTAGGAAACTAAGCACTTTATGTAACTGCGGTCTCCACTGTGATCAACACTGTTGATCCTGGTTCCACTATTTATTACTTCTGTGATCTTGGGAAAGTTCCTTAATCTGACATAAGTTTCCTCAACTACAAAACAAAGATAACCTTAGACAGTTGCTCTGAGGTAGAAATGTGTTAGTACACACACAGTGCTTCAAACAGTGGTTGACATAATCCAAGTATTCAATGAACATGAACCAATACCACATTATTTCCTCACTGAATGCTTACCTCATTTCATCTAAGTCACCACTTCTTTGGGTTCTCTTCCCATCTCTCTAGCCAGTCCTCAGTTTCCTATACCAAATCTTTTCTAACCCAACCTTTGAATGATGGTATTCCCCAAGACCTCTCTTCTCTATTAGCATTCTGAAATCACATAACACCCAAAATACTGTTCCATTTCCCTGTGAGTCTTAAGGTAGCCCCATCATCTAGCGCAGTGCCTGACTGAATGAATGAAGGAACTCTACTCACCTTCTGTTAGT
>NW_016107460.1:8155659-8166869 GCF_001604975.1 Cebus imitator | reverse complement strand
CTCAGTTCTCAGGCTTGTAGAAGCGTTTTCTCGGGTTTAGGACCAAGGCCCAGGACTGCCTTTTTGAGAAGCGCCCTCCTCCCCTGCAACCCCAGCTGATTTGGATTCAGGCAGTGCCGGGTCCACACTTTGAGAAAAAGGCTTCAAGTACAAGGAAAATCTTGGGGCAGCAGGTGGGCACTGTGGTCCTGAGTGACGCTGTCTCACACCTGCTGAGGAGGCGGCATGGGGCAGCTTTGAACTATGTGGCTGCGAGGTGGTGTACATACAAGCACTTCACTGGCCTGGAGAACCAGGCGTGCTGGGTGGCCATAGCATGGATACGCATTGTTGAACCAACTGGCCTCAGGCAGGGCTTGGGGGTGCCTGGATAGGAGTTCAGGTAGCCCTGGAATGGAAATGGACTGTATGGTATGTGCAGAAGATTATGTGCTTTTTCTTTTTCTTCTTTTCTTTCTCTTTTTTTTTTGAGACAGAATTTTGCTCTTGTTGCCCAGGCTGGAGTGCAATGGCCCAACCTCAGCTCGCTGCAATATCCACCTCCCGGGTTCAAGGGATTCTCCTGTCTCAGCCTCCCCAGTAGCTGGGATTACAGGCATCTGCCACCACACCTGGCTAATTTTTTGTATTTTTAGTAGAGACAGGGTTTCACCATTTTGGTTAGGCTGGTCTTGAACTCCTGACCTCAGGTAATCCACCTCAGCCTCCCAAAGTGCTGAGATTACAGGTGTGAGCCACCGCACCTGGCTGATGCGCTTTTTCAACTCTGTTCTTGGAAAAAGCTTTTTTTTGAGACAGAGTCTCACTCTGTCACCCAGGCTGGAATGCAGTGGCACAATCTTGGCTCACTGCAACCTCTGCCTCCCAAATTCAAGTGGTTCTGCCTCAGCCTCCCAAGGAGCTGGGATTACAGGTGTACGCCACCATGTCCAGCTAAATTGTCTTCTTTTTAAAATTAAAAAAAATTTTAATTATTATTATGTGTCATCAACTTTATTTTGGGATAGAGTAGTGCCCTATACCCCAGGCTGGAATGCAGTGGCGCGATCTTGGCTCACTGCAACCTCTGCCTCCTGGGTTCAAGCGATTCTCCTGCCTCAGCCTCCTAAGTAGCTGGGATTACAGGCGCCCGCCACCACAACTGGCTAATTTTTTTGTATTTTTAGTAGAGATGGGGTTTCACCATATTAGCCAGGCTGGTCTCTATTTCCTGACCTTGTGATCCGCCCGCCTCGGTCTTCCAAAGTGCTGGGATTACAGGTGTGAGCCACTTCACCCGGCTCGTAATTTTTGCATTTTTAGTAGAGACAAGGTTGCTTCATGTTGGCCAGACTGGTCTCAAACTCCTGACCTCAGGTGATCCACCCACCTCAGGCTCCCAAAGTGCTGGGATTACAGGCATGAGCCACTGCAACTGGCTGGAAAGCATTTTTTTTCCTTGATGCTTGTATAACCAATATGTTAAAAAACATTTTAATTTTTGAATTGTCACTGAGGTGTAATTATGAGCTCTATGATGGGCAAACATGAGAATCTCGTCTACTGAATCAGTAAGGTACCGACAGGCTTGCTCTCGCAACTGCAGGGTTTACTGAATGTTCACCTTTTTAGGGATTGCTTTTAACATCATGCATTTTTGGCCATTGTCATTAAAATGACCATTTAATATTTAACAATAAGAGCTCTCCTTTAAAAATGACTGGGGATTTGTAGTAAAAAGTCCATTTGTTTCTAACATTCCAGTTTTTGGTTTTGGACATTAAATAATATTACCTAGCTGCAGTCATCAGGAAGAACAGGATGGGGAGAGGATTATGACTGATGAGCATCTCGACTCTAATTTGTTGCCAAATTAAGCAGTTAGAACTGTTCTTTCTTGAATGATATCTTGACTTTCTCAGCCTCGCCTTGGGAATTGGAGCCAAGGTTAATGATGGGGGCGGCTTTCTGGTGATGAGAAATATTGTAAGTCAGAGTTTTTCTGCTGAAGGGCAGGGGACCTTTGAAGGGGATTAGAGAGGTGTTGTGGGGCTGGGTAACTGAGGGGTGGGCATGTCAGCTTAGGGGTTTCTTCCCACGTGGTTACCATTCAGGGAGACAGCTGGTCTGGAAAGAACAAGGAAGAGGCAGCTTTGGTTCAAGCCTCTGATGTGGGGTTCCCCCTGACTTGCTGCTCCGTGGGGAAACCACCTTGGGAGGGGAGCCCTTTGGTTTCCTGGCCTGCTTGCCTGCAGAGGGTTCCTTTCCCCTTGCCGAAGGCCAGCACTGGGCTAATCTATCTACAGCGTGGTTAAAGGGTGTCTGGGAGATGGAGGGGTTCCCAACACCCTAGTCTTTGGTTCTAGGAGACTGGACCGACCTCTCCTTGCCCAGGAATGAATGCAGAGGGTCTTTTGTTTGGGACTTGCTTGCAATTAAATTGGATGGGAAGAACGGGAGAACTGCTCCCTTCTCTCTGCCCTTCCCCAGCCATCCTTTGCCTTCTGGCCAGCAGCCTGCACTCATGCTGGCTTGGGTTGTGGTGACCTACCGAAAAGGTCTTGCACTGGGGACCCTTGGCCGAGTGGGCACAACCCTCCCGGCTCCACAAAGATGGCAGGACAGGGAGAGCCCTCCTGGGATGCCAGCATAACAGGGACAGCGGTTAGAGCTGGCCTGGATGGGGCTCCAGCGACTTCCTCCCTGCTCTTGGCTTCCCAAGCCCAGCTGATCCGGTGGGTCTCAGGTGGGTTCCCCTAATGCCCCTGCGAGGCAGTGAGAGAGGGAGTCCCTCTGGGGTTAGAGAGCTGGCAGCCGGCCGGCCCCTGGAACTTTTGCGTTTTTAAGGTAGCTCTGACTTGCAGCCGCGGAGACTGAAGACGCTCATTTAAAATTCCAGTCCTGCTCCCGAGGGCTTTAGCCTCCATCTTCACCTTTAACGACCGAGGACTGGTGGCGGCGGCTCCCTGTCGCTCCGCGACAGGTGTCGCTTCTGAGCGGGAATTTTGGGCACAGACGACGCAGATTCGCACTGCCCCAGGGCTCTGCATGGGTTTGAGCTGGACCCAGCCTGGAGGGGTTTTTCGGAAGATGGCACGTGGGCGGTGGGAGCAGGGAAGCGGGTGAGGGGGGCCCGCCAGCGCGGATTTTTCTGCAGTTACCAGACCCACAGTCTCCGTCCTTTCCTTAAGTGTGGAACACATTTTTCTTATAATCCTCTTTGGAGAGAGGGTCAGGAACGTGCCGAGGCCGGAGCCGGGTGCAGGGCTGGTCCCGGCGCGTGTGAACAGAGTGGGTATCGGACGGCGCGCTGCCCTGCACACCCCTCCTCTGCGCCCTTGGGGGGCCCAGGACCAGGCTGGCGGAGGAGGCGGCTGGCCCTGCCAGGGGTGTGCGGGGGCGGCGTTTCCCCGCCTCCCCCTGCGCCCGGGCTCGCCCAGCCCCGGCTGCCCGCTCGGCCGTCGGGTCCCCGGGCGCGCGGACGCCTCGACGGCTCCCCCTGCAGGGGCGACCCCCCTCCCGGTCCCCACCCTAGACCAGCGGCTCAGGACTAGTCCCCCAACTTGTTCTCTGCTGTTAACTAGTCGTGCTGCCGGAACGATGGGATGGGGTTGCCACAGCAACCAGACTGGACGTCACAATCCGGGCATGTGTGCCGCCCCCCCGCCGTGCCGCTGTGCCTCCGGCGCTGCCGCCGCCACCCTCGGCCGGCTGCGGGACTGGGGCTGCGGGGCGCGGTGGGCGGAGCGCCCGGGCTTTGCGGGGAGCGGGCTAAGGCGGCCAAGAGCAAGGGGGGTCGAGACGGGGGGGTGGAGGTTTGGGGGGCGGGGGGGCAGACGGCCGCCATCTTCTCGCCGAGGCCGCCTCGCCCGCCGCGCGCGCCCGTCCGGCAGCGCACGGGTTAAGGCTGGCACCGCGCCCGGCGGGAGGGGGGGCGCCCACCTCCCCTCCTCCCCGCGCCGGGCATGCGGGGCCCACTGGGCACCGAGGAGGAGCTGCCGCGGCTGTTCGCTGAGGAGATGGAGAACGAGGACGAGATGTCAGGTGAGCGGGGCGCGGGTTCGCCTGGGGCCAGAGCGGCAGGGGCACCGAGACGGGCCGGGCCGGGGCCCGAGCGCAGGCGGTGGGGGCGGCGCGGCTGGGCTGGCACCGCGCGGGAGGGGTGCAGGGGCTGCAGGGCTGCTCTCCCGCCCGACTGGCGCCGCGCGGCCAAGGGCGCGGGCTGGGTGAGCGCCCCGGCGCGGCGTGCGGGCGGCCAAGGGCGGGGTGCGATCCAGGCCCCCCGGGCGGCGACGCGGGCCAGGCGGGCCGGAGGATGGCGGGCGGGGCCTGCGCTGGGCACCCCGGCCGGGACGGGTCGCGGCGCTGCCGGGGTCAGCCCGTGTGCCCTTGAAGGGGGCGGGAATCGCGGTGGCTCCTGGAGCGGCGCACCCCGCGCTCGCGTCCCAACGCCGCGCGCCTCTAGCCTCGCCGCGGACAGGCGGGACCCAGCCCCTGGCCCATCTCGGCCGCGGGGTGGGCTGGGTGGGGCCCAGAGCGGAGCGAGGACTGGCGGTGCTTGGGGACACGGCGAGCGCCCAGGATGGGGCGGCTTCTCTCCCGGCCCAGGAGGGCTCCGCTCTGGGGCGCACCGGCTCGGACCTCTGCTCCTCTTCCCTGGCCTCTGGGCGCTGTGACCGCTGCTCCCAAGCACTTTACCCGGGCCGCCGGCGTCCTCCTGGCGCGCCCTGACGCCCGCCGCTGTCTCCAGCACCCCCATTGCCCAGGATGGTGGCGTTCCTAGCCCACCCTGCCTTGGCTACAGGCCTGACACCCCAGGGCCACCGCCCCTGCCCTTGTCATCTCTCTCCTTCTTTCTCTCTCGGAATTTAGCATCACGGGGCCGTGGGCCAGGGCTTGCCTTGCAGGACAGTTATTGAGTTAACTGCTCATCGTTTGTTTGGGATGGTTTCCCTCCCGGCACAGCTGGACAGAGCCCCACCCTGTCAGCCACCCTCCCTCCTTTCTGGGAGACTCTTACTTCTCGGCTTCCCCACACCAAGTGTATGGCCTCTCTGGACTTCGGAGAGACTTGTGGGAGGCTGGAGGCCCTCCCGGGCCCAGGAATGTGCCTCTGGCCCCTCTGACTTCCAGGGGTGAGAAGCTTCCACAAATGAACACCTCCAGCTCCTGTTGCAGGAAGCAGCGCAGAGTCTTCCCTGGAGGGTATTCCTACCAGGTGGCCACGCCCCCTGCCCCCTCCTGTTTGCTTGCTAGGTTACTTGGTGGCTTTAATGCTGTGACCAGGCCCCTACAGGAGCCTGGCACTCACCTCGCCTGTCAGTCAGGCCAAGTTGGCAGGGAGCATGCTGGGGCCCAGGGAATAGGGGAGTCCTTACTTGGGGTGGGGTTGCTGGGACAGTGGTTGTCTGTCATATCCTCAGTCCTTGGAATCAGACCCATTCTCTGGAGGGGAAGACTCAGGCCCAGCACAGGCACCAAAATGAGTGGACATTTTCCACCCAGGAGGCTGGCTCCCTAGTAAGCCAGTTCACTGGTTTCCTCAGGAAGTTGTTTGTTGTGGTGTTTGGGGTGTGGCCCTATTGTGGCATCGATGGCATTTCTGGGGCTGCACCCACCCCCCTGGTGGAGTCCCTTGGCCATCTTTCCCATCTCACACTCCAGCTCTCCCTGACTGTGTTGGATATAGAGGTTGGGGAGGGAAGGAGACCAGGGAAGGTGCGTCCAGTCTCGTAGGCACCCCGCTGGCTGCTTGGACCAGAGAGGTGGGGCTCTGGTCATCCTGCCCACCACCCATGCTCCGCCTTGGTGGATCGGTCACAGACCCTCCAGGGGTGCCACCAGAGCGCTGCAGAAGAGCCACCCTGCTCTGGCACCTCTGGCCTGGGGATTCTGCCCCCATCCCTCAGCAAGGCCAGCTGCTCCACCTCCAGAGCCTTCCCAGGCTCCTGGCTTCTCTCCATGTTCTGGGTCCAAGCCTCTGTCCCCTCCTGCTGATCCCCTCCAGGGCCTTCTACCCAGTCCTCGCTACCACCTTGTGCACAGCAGCTTAGGTCACCTTGTGAACACAAGTCAGACCCTGACCCACATGGCTACAGTCACCTGTGAAGCCCTTGTCTGGGTCCACGCCTGTGCCCGCTTGTTCCCAGCAGCCACACTAGCTTTCCTGCTGCTTCTGGAGCCCTCCACGCTCCATTCTGCCTTGGGCCCCTGGCTGTGAACTCTGCCTGACCTGCTCTTTCCTCTGCTCACTGCTGCCCCCAGCTCAAATGTCATGATGAGGAGGGCCACCCTAGCCAAGGCAGGGCCTTCCAGTCACTCTGAGACACGTCGTCATGCTTTCTTTGGAAGAGATGGGGTCTTGCTATGCTGCCCAGGCTGGATTCAAACCCCTGTGCTCAAGTGATCCTCCTGCCTCGGCCTCCCCAGTAACTGGGACTACAGGCTTGTGTCACTACACCCCACATACTTGAAATGTTATCATCAGTTTCCTCCTGGGTCTGTGGGCTCCCCTTCAAGTGTAACTCACTCGATCACCTGCCGTGCCCAGCACCTGAAACCATGCATGCCTGAGAGATGGTTGTGGTTTCAGTGTCTGAGGGCTGGGACTCCCTAGGTCACCCTGGCTCCTGGCTGTGAGGACATCCCCAGCCAGGTCTCCTGTCAAGTAACACTGCTGGCCCCCGATCACCCTGAGCTCTTCACCATAGCCCCCCTGCAGACCTGGGTCCAAGCTCAGCGGCAGCGACTCCCGCAGACCCAGAGCCAGCTGGTTCTAAAACATGGAAGCGTGTGGCTGGAGGAACTAGTGTTTTGGAAGCTGTGACAATGATTTTTAAATCTATGGCTGTTGAACTCATGACTTGTCGGATATTTTTCTTTGACTCTGGAGGGGAAGACTCAGGCCCAGCATCTCCCACCTCCCCCGGGAGTTGCTCACTCTCAGCAGTGGATTCTTGTTTCCCATGCAGTGGTGGGGGGGGGAGGGGTTTGCCGGTGGTGGGGAGGGGTTTGCCCCAGCCAGCACTGGCATTGAGGCAGGTGTCTGAGCCAGCTCCCAGGAGGAAGGCAGGGTGGGTGCCTCTTCTGGTTTGGGGACCAGAAGCTGCCAGATTCTCCTGGGAGTTGGGGTGGCTGGTCGAAGCCAGGGTTCAAGAGCTGGTGGGATGAGGCCTCAGATTCCAGCTCTGAGCATTAGCTGAGTGGTCTTGGACAAGCCAGTTAACCTTCTCCTTGGTATGCCCACTTATAGAATGGGGACATCCACTGCCTACCTCATAGAGGGTTATTATGAGGAACAGTGAGACAGTGCATGTGGAACATTTAGGTCACAGTGCCCAGCACATAATAGGTGCCCAATAAACTGTGGCTGGTGTAATTAGCACCAGCCAAGGGGACAGCTGTTCTGCCTTCTCCAAGGAAATGCTTCTGATGCTTGAACCCTTAGCCAGTAAGCCCAGGAGAGTGGGAGGCTTCGTGGGAGGAGGGCTGTGAAGCCCAAGGCAGGGCTGGAGGGAGGCAGGAGAGGGGATCAGAAAATGTGGCTCTAAGACCTCTTAGGGCCACTACTGGGCTGGCAACTTCCCTGCCTCATTGGCCTAGCTTTTCCTCAATCACAGACAAAGCTTGTGACCAGACTGGGCAGTGTCTGAACCAGGCGCCGTCACTGCTCTGGCCCCCGTGACAGTTGGCCCTAGCTGTGTGCCTGTCTTAGGCCTGCTCCCTCAGGTTCAGGGGCCAGGAGAGAGTGACAGTCATGATTCCCAAAGGCTGTGACTTTTTAGCCTGCACCCCTACCCCTTTGGAAACATGGTTTGTGGGGCGGGGTGGGGGGGGTTCCCAGGGAGCCTGATTGTATTTCACATTCTTTTCTGGGAGGAGGGAGGCAAAGTGACCAGCACACTTTGTCCAGTGGCTTCACCAGTGGGTTATTCATTCTCATTCCAAGTTGATCAGGTAGTAAGATTCATCTGTTATTTTATCAGTTCATTCAGTCACTCATCCATCATCCATTCATCCACCCACCCATCCACCCATCCATTTATTTACCACCCACATCTACCTATCTATCCACAAAACCAATAATTCACCAAACACCTATTATCAACCCATATCCATATCCATCCATCCATTCTTCCTACCCACCATTCATCCATGCACCATCCATCCATGCTTCCCACCATTCACCATCCATCCATCCATCATCCAATCCATCCATCCTTCCATCCATGCATCTGTGTATTTACCTGCTCACCCACATCTACCCATCTACCCACAAAATCAACCAAGTAACCATTGACCATCAACCATATGTATATCCATCCGTCCATCTGTTCTTGTTCTTCCTATCCACTATTCATCCATGCACTATCTGTCCATGCATCCCACCATTCATCCATCCATCCATCCACCATCCATTCATCTGTCCATTCACCATCCATCCACCTGTCCATCCATCCACCATTCATTCTTCCGTCCATCCGCCATCCATCCATCTTCCCATCCACCATTCATGCATCCATCCATTCATCCGCCCACCCACCATCCATTCATCCACCATCCACTCATCCACCCAACATCCATCCACCATCCATCCACCCACCATCCATCCATACATCCATCCACCAACCACTCATCCATTCACCCACCATCCATTCATCCACCCAACATTCATCCACTATCCATTCATCCATCCACCGTCCACCCACCATCCATTCATCCATCCACCCACCCACCATCCATCCATCCATCCATCCATCCATCATCCATCCATCTATTCACCATCCATCCACCATCCATCCATCCATCATCCATCCATTCATCCATCCACCATACATCCACCATCTATCCATCCATCCATTCATCATCCGTCCATCCACCCACCATCTATCCATCCATCTATTCACCATCCATTCACCATCCATCCATCCATCCATCCATGCATCTATGCATCCAACCACTCATCCATTCATCCACCATCCATTCATCCATCCACCTACCCACCATCCATCCATCCATCCATCCATCATCCATTCATCCACCACCATACATCCATCAACCAACCACTCATCCATTTACCCGCCATCCATTCATACACCCAACATTCATCCACCATCCATTCATCCATCCACCCACCATCCATCCATCCACCATCCACCAACCACTCACCCATTCATCCACCCACTATCCATCCATCCACCATTGACCCACCATCCATCCATCATCCATCCATCTACTCACCATCCATCTACCATCCATCCATCCATCATCCATCCATCCATCCCCCATCCATCCATGCATCTATCCATCCAACCACTCATCCATTCATCCACCATCCATTCATCCACCCAACATTCATCCACCATCCCTTCATCCATCCACCCATCCACCATCCATCCATGCATCCATTGACCAACCACTCATCCATTCATCCACTCCTTATATCCATCCATCCACCATCCATCCATTCATCCATCATTCATCCACCATCCATCCACCCATCCACCATCTATCCATCCATCTATCCATTCATCTTTCATCCATCCATCATTCATCCACCATCCGTCCATCCACCATCCACTCACGCATCTATCCATTCTCCATTTTCCACCCTCATCCATCCATCCACCATCTATTGATCCATTCATCATCCATCCATCTATTCACTATCCATCCACCATCCATTCATCCATCCACCCATTCACCATCCACCGTGCATCTAGTCACTATAAATTTATCAATCCACCCATCAGAGACTTCTGGAATATCTTCTCTGAGCTGGGTACAGAACACAATGCGTGTTGTCTAACTTTCTGGGGCTTTTGCTTACCTCTGTGGCTCTGTCCTTATGTCACTCTCCTTCCCTGTCTCTCTCTCCCCCTCTGTCCCTGTGTCTGTCGGTTTTTGTCTCCCCCAAGGTCATGCCCCTGCCTCTCCCTTTCTGTCTGGCTGTTTCTCTCTCTTTTGTCCCTCCCTGTCCCTCCAGGTGGTCTCCCCCTTCCCTCCACTTCTCACCACTCTGTCCTCCTCCTCCTCACCCATGCCCTGGGGCCTCTCCCTGCCTGCCCTACACTCCCATGCTCACTCTTTCCTAGCCCCAGTCACTTGGGGTAAATGCCTCATCTATGCTCGTCTCTTCCTTCCACTCCCCTCTCAGGACTGACACTTTCTTTTGATGTGACACCAATGAGGTGATGTCCAGATTTTGTGAAATGTTGTAAATAAATTATGAATGCCCTCTTAGGTGGGTGTACTGTCCCCCTTTGCCAGCATAAGGCCTGTGTCTTGGGGGAAGGTTCAAGGACTGACGGCAGCCTTGGCCTAAGCACTCTTTCTTGGCCAGCTTCTTGGGTGGCCCTGAGAACCCCTGGCCCAGCAGTGCCCAAACTAGAGACCACCGCCCTCCGCACTGCCGCGCTGGCCTTCCTGGGTCTCGCTGGGCTCTGCCTGCTATTGCTGAGTACCTGCAGGCATCTCGTGGGCGCTTTGTATTCACAGTTTCTGCTGCTCCCTATCGCCCTGGAGAAAGGCTGCTATATCAGGTCCATTTCATAGATGAAGAGAGAGGCTCAGTGTGGAGGGGACTTGCTGGGGTGACCCTCCAGGAAGGGTGGTGCAAAGCTTCTGCCGCCCCTGTTGCTCCCTCCTGACCTCCAGGTGGCCTTGTTCTCTGCTTGGTGCTGGTTTTTGGGGAAGTCCAGGTGGGGAATAGAAGGAGCCTGTCTCCAGGTCCTAGCAGATGTTGAGTGGGATCCCTATCGTTGGCAGGTTTGCCGGCCGTGTAACCTGGTGATGGTGCTCTCATCCCAGCTCTTGGCTTGGCCCCCGCAAAACCTTTGACCACCCAGAATCCGATGACCTAACCTTCCCTCCACAGTCACGCGCCTTCCCCTTGTTTTGATCACCTTGTGTTTGCCAAGCGAGTGGTGGCTGCGTTCTTGCTGTGCTGCCACCCCTCCCCAGAGGAGCAGGGGGCTGGAGCCTGGGCCTGGCAGAGCTGTCGGGCTGTGTGCAGGGGGACTAGTGTGGTGAACCAGCCTTGACCCCCCGAGGGACCTGTGACCTTCCAGAACACAGGCCAGCCTAAGTCACCTCAGTGTCCCCCAGGCATACACCGAGCCGATCTACACAGCGTGGGCTGTCAGTGCTCACTTCTAGGAGAGTGTACTCGGGGAGGGTGTGCTGGGGGAGGGTGTGCTGGGGAGGGTGTGCTGGGGGAGGGTGTGCTGGGG
>NW_016107460.1:8152039-8155468 GCF_001604975.1 Cebus imitator | reverse complement strand
GGGAGGGTGTGCTGGGGGAGGGTGTGCTGGGGGAGGGTGTGCTGGGGGAGGGTGTACTGGGAGCCGACTGCCTGCACTCAAACCTGGCGTCACCACTGCCAGCTGTAGGACTGAGGTGTGGGTAAATGATGAGGTCCTCTGAGCCTCGGTTTTCCAATCTGCAGATGGGGAAAAGCATAGAAGCCATCTCTGAGCCAGGCGAGGTGGTCGTGCTTGTTGTCCCAGCTACTCAGGAGGCTGAGGTGGGAGGGTCACTGGAGCCCAGAAGGTCAAGGCTGCAGTGAGCCATGATCACAACACTGCACTCCAGCCAGCGGCCCTGTCTCAAAAAAGAAAGCTAAAAACCAGAAAGAACAGTGCCCCTCTCCCAGTTGCTCTGTTGAAGTGATGCAAATTACTCAGTGCTAGGTGCTTTGGGCCTGGCACGAGCCTGGCAGGTGGTGTGCAGGTATCAGCCACTGCTGCTATTGTAATGCACTAACCCGAGAAGGGCCACCTCGCCAGCCTGGGTGCAGCTGCAGTGGCTCAGCCTTGGTCAGCCTGGGGTCCTGCAGGGCTGAGCTGGCGTGTACCGGGAGGGAGCGAGGGGCTGGGGTTGCTGTGGAGGAAGCAGCAAAGGTGCCTCTCCTCTCTCTGGTTGACTTCGGCCCACCCTGCCTCCGGCCCAGGAGGTGGGAGATCACAGGGTACTGGGTCCTAATTAGAGCAGGTTTGGATCCGTGGAGCCTCAGGAGGGGTAGGGCTGGTGCACTGCCAGGCGGGCCAGGAGGGCAGATGGACAGCCACGAGGGGCCAGGAGCTGGCATGACAAGGAGTTCTGAGGTGAAGTTGCTCCTCCCCAGAGCCCCTCACTCTGGCCGGGCGGGACCCTCCTTAGCACTGGCTGCATGGTCTGCGTCTTGGACCCCTCTGGGCCTCTGCTCTGTCCTCATCAGATGGGGCCATAGGGAGGAGGGACTGGTGAGCTCAAGGGCACAGGCTGGGGCTTGGGGAAGGGCTGACTGGGGTTGCTTGGATGGTGACCCCCCAGGTCTGGTTTTAGAAAGCTTAGGGCCTGCTGCAGGGACAGAGCGTGTCTGAGGGTGGGAAGGGGCTAGGGGTTGGCTGAGGAAAAGAGTGTGTGGGGTGGTGGGGGGCATTGTCACAGAATCAGGTGTTGGGTGACCTCAGGGCCACACAACAGAAGCCATCCGGGGAGAGGAAGGGCCCGTCAGAGACAGGGATAGGCAGGGCTGAGTCCGTGTCCCCATGGGCCAGCTCCAGAGACTTCTCAGAAGAGGATGTCACAAGGCAGAGGCCCTGGGCTGTGAGGTCTTCTGGGAATGGAGTGGGGGGGTCTGTCCATGGGCAGAGGGTCTGGGGCCTTGTCCTCGAAGGCTTGTTCTGGGCCTGGGTTAGGGCCAGAGCAAGGGTCCCCTTTGCCATCCCCTCCCCATGGGCAGATCCTGGGCTTCCTTCTGGAACCTCCAGCAGCACCTGTGCATGCCCTCGTCCGTCGTGTGGTCGGGTGACTGGTGAGTGACCATGTGCTGGGCTGGCCTTCCGAAGTCTGGGACCACCCTGCTGGAAGGGGACAGCTGGGAGGAAGCAGGAGGGAGAGGCCCCCCCTTGAGATTGCATCAGCCAGAGCCTGTTACATAAGCAATGTTGGGCACCGCCAGGGTGTGGGGGTGGCTGTGCCCAGGCGGTCTCCCGCGGTGGCGGGGGAGGCGGAGGCTGGGTGGGGAGCCGGCAGGTGTGGACTGGCATCCCATCGGCTGCCCCACCACAGACACTTCCTGCCAGCCCAGCCCCTGCCCCTGGCTGTGTTGGGTCTGACCCACATAAACCCCCTCGGGGCGGCTCTTGCTGCCGGCTCCCGTGTGCACCCTGGCCTTCCACAGGGTGCCCTCCCTCGGTGGGAGCCCCAAGCACCTGGCCACCCTCGAGGAAGGCCCTGGTGCAGAGAGGCACCAAGACAGTGGTACAGCTCCCACCTTCCCCTGGTGCAAACTGGCCCTGTGGGATGCAGGGGCTGGAGGGGCGTCTGCTCAGCCACCAGAGCCACCAGTGCCCTGAGGAGTGGGGACAGTGGGGCTAGTGCTGCACCCATAGTGTGGGCAGTGAGAGCCCCAGAGACCCAGGGTGGGACCCCTGCTGTCTCCCTTTCCAGGCTTTGGGACTCTCTGGGGGCCCCAAGCCGGGCGGTGGGCCTGTGTGGAGGGTGAGAGGTGGGTGTTGGGTGTGTCCTGGGTGTGCATGCGTGTCCGTGCATCTGCACGTGGCTGGTGTGTCTGAGCCTGTGGGCCAACCTGGGGGATGCCTTGAGGCCTTTTTGTTGACCCACGGAGGTTATGATCAAAAACTTCCTTGACGGAAGGGGCAGTCTGTCTCTAAACTTGATCCAGCGGGGATGCTCTGCCCCCTTCCTGGATGAAAGCCTCCTGGTTGCCCTGGGACCTCTCTTCCTCCTCAGGGTCACCTGGGGTCCCACTCAAGGGGACCTTCAGACTCTGAGTGACACTCCCTGTTGTGTCTCCGCTGTCACAGAGGGTCAGGCCTGGGGGGTCCAGGGCAGAAGGTCTGAGGCTGAGGGGGTTCTCTTTGCCCCTCGGCTTCCCCAGCTGCTCCTGAGTGCACAGGGGATGGTGGAGAGGGGCAGGACAAGCTGGCTGGAGTGCTGGGGCCGCAGGCTGGCATGAACGGCCGGCTCTCTCTTGGGCTCTTGTAGAGGACTCTTGGAGGTTCTTCCCTTCTGGAAGCCTCCTTTGCCCCCACAGGCAGCAGTGTCTCTACTTTAGATGGTTTGATTCTTGCTGCTGTGCCTGCCAAGAAGACACTCCCCCCCCACCCCTCCACACCCATGTCTGGTTCGTGGGAACTCCAGGCTCAGATGCCCTCTCTCTCCCCTGATTTCTCAAATGAGGATCAGACCCCAGGTCACTGCCCCCACACAGGGGTCTCACATCACACCTCGAAGGACACGTGGCAGCCCTTCCTCTGAGTTGGAGGTTGGGTGGGGCAGACCTGGAGCTGCGGCCAGCGTCTTCAAAGATATCCCCTTTCCCCGTCCACTCTGCCAGGGCTCCTCGGCCTTTTGAGTCTCAGTGCAGGTGAGGGCAGCTCCTGAACACCCACCTGTGCTGGGCGCAGCGTCTCTCTGTGGACTGTCACAGCTTTCTAGTGCCCAGCTGGAATGCGCTTGGCTTCCCGTTATGAGCTTGTTGGAGGTGGGGGAGTGTGGACCTGTGTGCCTGTGTGTGCACAGGGGCGGGGTCCAGGAGATTCGATAGGGTCTTGGATTCTCCATTAAGGCAGCATCCTGTCAAACCCATGGGATATCCGGGCATCCCGCTTGCTGGATTTGTCCTGCAAACCCCTGGGGTCCTCAGGTATGGGAACTGAGTGTCCTTGTGGTCCACAATTCTCTTTTTTTTTTTTTTTTTTTTT
>NW_016107460.1:8140505-8151670 GCF_001604975.1 Cebus imitator | reverse complement strand
TATTTTTAGTAGAGACGGGGTTTCACCACGTTGACCAGGATGGTCTCGATCTCTTGACCTCGTGATCCGCCTGCCTCGGCCTCCCAAAGTGCTGGGATTACAGGCGTGAGCCACCGCGCCCGGCATTTTTTGTATTTTTAGAAGAGATGGGTTTCATCATGTTGGCCAGGCTGGTCTCAGACTCCTGACCTCAGGTTATCCGCGTGCCCCAGTCTCCCAAAGTGCTGCGATTACAGGCATGAGCCACTGTGCCCGGCAGATCCAGCATTCTTGGGCCGCCTCCTGGTTACACTGTGGTCCTCTCTCTGGAGGGCAGAGATAGGCCTCCCTGAGGTCTGTGCTCTGCTCTGTTGGCCCTGACTCCTCCGCTGTGTTTCTCAGGGAGCTACGGCAACAAGGCTATTAGGTTGTTGCTCACGGAGGTTCAGTTTTCTGAACACTGCCTGTCGGGCAGGTGGTTACTGTCGCATTTACAGAGGAGGGAAGGAAAGGCCAGGAGGTGAGGGGATATCACAGTCCCCAGAGCTGCAGTTCCTGTCCTGTGTTCTCCCACTTCACCAGGTCTGGGAAGGGCAGGGTGGCTGTGACCTGGCACAGTTGGGTGTCCGTGGAGCCGGGGACCCCAGCTTCCCCAGGGCTGGCTCTGTGTCCCTGGAAGAAGCTCAGAAGTAACCGCTGCCACTTTCTGATTCTTCCAGAAGAAGAAGATGGTGGTCTTGAAGCTTTCGATGACTTTTTCCCTGTGGAGCCCGTGAGCCTTCCTAAGAAGAAGAAACCCAAGAAGCTCAAGGAAAACAAGTGCAAAGGGAAGCGGAAGAAGAAAGAGGTGAGGGGCAGCGCCCGCCCGGTGAGCTGGGGGCGGGGGGTTGTGGCTGCGTCTGCCTGGCTGCAGAGGAGGGCTAAGCCCCAGGACCCTGGGGTTTGAGGGTTTCCAAGAACTGAGTTTGATGAAAAACACTGTGACCAGTTCTCATGTGAAGCCTTGTGCATGGAAGCCTTTCTGATACGTTGGTGAGCTGTCCTGTTTCTGGAGCAGGATGTCGGAGCCTCATTTTTCCTTCCTCCCGTTGTCCTGTCCTGTGCGGGGACAGGGTGGGATTCCCTCGCCATGGTGCCTCCCTACCTCCCTGCCCCCTCCCTGCTCCGTAGCTGACCTCCATCCCTCTAAACCGAACTGTGATGAAAGTGAAGTGAGTCAGAGAAGAGTAGCAAGGCCCATTTAGGGACAGTCACCTGCAGGTGACCTCCACATTCCTGTAGCTTTCTCCCTGGCTCCTGGCTGGTTCTGGGCGGGCCAGGCTGCCGCACGCTCCGCTGCCTCCGGTTGGCGGGTGTGACGGTGTGAACGTGTCCCTGTCTTCCCACGCTGCTGACACATTCCGGGCGTGCTTCTCTGTGCTTCACGCGGGCTCACTTGATCCTCATGATCAGCCCTGGAAATTGGTGGGATGGGAAGGATGACTGTGGCTTGGCAGATGGGGAAACTGAGGTGGGCTTGCAGCTTAAAGTCCTTCCGACTTGGACTAGGACGTTGCGGTCTCCCTTTTTCTCGCCGTATGCTGCCTGGTTCTTTCTGGGCGTCTCCTCCGATCCTCCAAGTCACCCTACGTCGACAGCAATGGCGGGCACCTCCTTTCACAGATGAGAGCGGGGGCTCAGAGGTGAGCTGGCCCACGGTCACACAGTGGCAGTGCTGAGATCTGAATCCAGGGGTGTCAGCTGTGCCAGCCGCCCCCTGCCAGGCATGTTTCTCCCCTCCTGCCTGCCCCAAGGGGGCCTGAGGCCAGCTCTCCACCTTTCTTTGCCCCTGCCTAGAGGGAACTGGCCTGGCCCCACCTTGCAGGCAAGAGGCCCAGGGAGGCCGCTGGTGAGGTGTAGTGGTGGGGAAGGTGATAATGCCAACGGGGTAGCCTTGGCAGCGCTGGACCTGGATCCAGGCCTCCCTGTAGAGTAAGGTGGGAGGTAGCTGCCAGAAGACCCTAGGGGTGGATGCAGGGAGCTTGTCCCAGGCTGGAGACGCTCCCTACCATGAGAGTTCCAGGAGCACCTGTTTCCGGGGCGCACTCTGGGCCTCTTCTTGTCCCGTGAACAAGGTGAGATCACTGGAAGGCTTTGAGCAGTGGAGGGACGGACGTGATGTGACAGTCTGGCAGGCTCCCCTGGCAGCCCTGGGGCCAGGCCAGAGGCAGGAGTGGAGCCCCGGGAGGGAGAGATGGTGGTGGCAGGGGGCGAGGGTCCCTGTCTTCACCTCTGGGCCTCAGGTCTGTGCCCCATTTCCACCTCCCTGGCTTGTTCGGACACTTGGAGGCATTTTGGGGGGCCCTGAACTCTACCTGCAGCATGTGGCTCCTCCTCTGGTCTGAGCGTCAGCCTGGAGACGTTGGAAGGGCAGAGCCCACCCTGGGTGTGTCCTTGCTCAGGGATGCAGGGAAAGGATGGGGCCGGGAGATGTTGGCCCCCTTCCTCTGGCCAGAGCTGCCCCAGGTGTGTCCTGCCCTGCCTTTCTTTGCTGGGGGCGTCGGTCAGCACCACTCACTCACTTCCCACCCACCCTCCTCTCCCGGCTGCTGCCTCACATGGCCCCTGCAGCCCCTGACTCTCCTGGGAGAGCTTCCTGAGTGTACACTGACCAAGTCCCATGGCCCCCTGGTCCAGAGCCTGTCTGGCGCCCCCACTGCTGCCCTCCAAGCCCCTGCCCCCACCTCCACCTGCTTTGCAGCTGCTCCAGGCCCTTCTGGTTCTCCGTGCACACGCATGTGTGCAGGTGACTGTGTGTGCACTACCCTGTCTTCCCCTGGAGAGCCCCTGGCCCTTCTGGCCGATTCTGTGCGTCTTCTTTGTTGCCCCTCAGCACTGTGCCCCATCTGGCATGGTGTCTGGGATGGATGTGTGTCTGTCCCTTCCCAGGAACTCCCCATTACCACTGGGCCAGCATGGGGGCTGCATGGGGAAGATGTGAGGTGAAGGGGAGGACCCGGGTCCTCGGAGCAGGGTGTGGAGGCTCCTGCCTAGCCCATCAGGCCCCGAGACTCCCAGGCCTATGCTCTGAAGCTTACATCTTCCCCAGGTTCTCAAAAATGGTGAAGCTCCCAGTCCCTGTTAATTGATGGGGAAGTGGAGATAGGAGAGGGGAAGTGGGGATTGAGTGCCTGGAGGCCTCCCTTGTGAAGGAGAGGCTGTGGGCCAGCTTCTTTGGCATGGGGCTCCCTGAATTCCCTGCTGCAGCCCCTGCCCTTCTCTTCCGCTGCCTCAGCCGCTGCCCCCTGGCCCCAGAGGTTGGTCCTTGTGCTGGGCAGAGGGTAGATGGCTCTGGGCTGCCAGGCCCTGGGATGAAGGCACCGAGAGTCTCTGGCAGAGGCTGTGAAATCTTGCTCTGCTGCCATCCTCCACTCAAGCCTCAGACCTGGGCTCCACGGGCTCAGGGTGATGTGGATTTTAGGACCCTGGGGCTCGTGCCCCATGGCAGGGCCTTCTACCTGTGAATCCCCCCCCACCTCCTTGGAATTAGAAGCTGGGTGGGAGTCTAGGCCAAGACAGGCAGTGTCCCCTGGGCCTGGGTCTCAAGGCCACTGGGTTGGGTGGGCCTGGCTCCCCTTCCCTCTCCTGGGCTCAGGGTACAGCAGGGCTGGGAAGGAGGCTGGGGGGTGGGCAGCGTCTGGACAGTGGCGAGGCTTGGGGACTGGGGTCGGTTGGTCTCTGAGCCCTGGGAGGGCTGGTTCTCTCACTCTCATTCCCAGGGCTATGATCCTGCTGAGCCTTCCTTCTTCCGGTCTTCCCTCTTGCCTCTTTCTCTGACAAGATGTTTTTGTTTTTGTCCAGGTCCCTATCTCTCTCTGGCTCTTGTCTGTCTGTCTGTCTCTCCCCGGGTCTCATATTCCATCCCTCTCTCTGGCCTGTGCTTGGTCTTCACCTTGGTAACCTCTCGGCATCTCCTCTCTCTCCTTTGCCCTCTTTTCTCTCGTACCCTCTCCCCTCATTTCCCTCCCTCTCTTTCATTTGCTCCACCCCTGCCTCACCCTTTCTCCTTCTCTCTACTGAGATGCAATCCTGGTTCTTGGAAGGGGTAGGGGGCTGGGGTGGACAAGAGGCCTCCGGAGGTGCTCCCTCCCCTGCATTCGAGAGCCTGGCTTGGGCCAGCTGTCAGATCTTAGGAGGTCTGGAGCATGCTGTGGCCCAGCCGCCGGGTGCCTGCTGCCCACCTGCCTGGCAGACTTGGGGGCCCAGGATATAGGCAAGGGGATTCCACCCCTCTGCCCTTCTCTATCTCCAACCAGGTGGCTCCAAGATCAGGGGCAAAGGGACCAGGGCAGTTGGGCCACAAGCAGCAGTTTGTTGGTGGCGGGAGGCTGGCCGCAAGTGGTGGATTCTGATTTACATAAAATAACCAGGCTGCAGCCGGAACCTGAGCATATGTAGATGAAGCTCCCTGTCAGACCCTAGCTAGCGCAGGAGGGAGAAATGATTTCAACCTGTACTGCAGCGGTTACCATAGCAACCAATTATTCAGTGCTAAATTATAACTGTTTATAACACTCATGAATGGGAAGGCTCCTATTTCATTCTTCCCTTTTCCCTCTCAATCTTGAAGGACCCCAAACGGAGAATGACCCACTCTCCGCACCCTTCCTTTTGAGTTTAAATGTCTCCTTTTTCAGGAGATGTGGTGCGTGTGCGGAGCATCCGGCCAAGAGGGAAGGGAGACGGAGGTGGGAGGCCTCCGCCGAGAAGCGTCTGCGGAGCTGGGAAGGAGGAAGGGTGGCGGGCCTGTCCACTGGGATCCCCAGGGCCGTGATCGTGATCGTATGCTGTGTCCTCAGTAGGGTGGGGGCTCAGAGCACAGACCCCTCCTGCCTGCCTCTGCCTCCTGGCACATATCGGCTGGGCGTTAACAGTCAAGGCAGCTTTGAAGGTGGATTCTGTTTGGGGACTCCACGTCCACTAAGATTCTTCTGCTAGCCGATGGAGCGTCCCTGTAGTCACACCTAGGGCTGCTGCAGCTGAAAGGTCAGTGCCAAGGTTGAAGGCCAGCTGTCATCCGGATATTCATGCCCGCAGTATGGTTTGATTGCTCTCAAGCCTCAGGGCTGGGTTGGTTCGGGGGCTTAGCTAGGGCATCATCGGTTTGTGTCTGTGTCTCCTCCCCTGCACGTGGCCTGGTCTATGAGCCTCTCCGTATGTTTTGAGATACTGAATCGTGCATTTACCTCTGGTTCTTGATTATTTCTTCCCTTCTTGCCCCTGGATGATGCTCCATCCCTCCAGGTCCCACTGATGGGCGCTGCTCTGCTAGGTGTTTTCAGAACTACTTGCAGCTTTCTCTGCAAGGAGAGATTTTGGAAAAACAATACAGAAAGGAGGCCTAGTTCTAGAGTGTAGAAACAGCTGGATGCAGGGTTCCACCCTGTACCCCCACCCTTGGCCCACCCCTGGTAGGGGAGGAGGGTGCAGGTGGGAGGCTCAGCCATGTGGGATCCATGTGGTGGAGGCAGGGCAGAGGCTCAGGGCCGGGGAGGCAGATGGGGACTTGGGAGTCAGACCAGTCTCTTCAACTGGGCTCTCTCTAGTGCAGGTGGATGGAGGAGGGAAAGAAGTGCCCTGCCTCCAAGAAATGAGGGTTTTGTGGCTTGCCTGAGCCCTAGTGGATGACTTCAGGGCTGGGACCACAGATGGGCGACAGACGTGCCTGGTGTCATCTGAGCCCGTTTCATGCTGAGGGTTTGTGCCCTCCTGCTCTCCTGCTTAACCCTGAGCGGTTACTGGGTGAGCCCTCCGTCAGTGCCGGGTCCCCGGCCTTCTGCCAGCCCTGCTCTCCCGAGCTGGTGTGCTCTGCTGCTCCTGCCAGACAGTGGAGGCTGCTGGAGGCGCCTTCCCCTCCCTGTCCCTCCCTCTGCCGGCTCTCCCTGGGCTGCCTCTCCTGGTCTCCCCTGCAGGTTGCTGTCAGATGCTGGGTCGGCTCCTGGCAGACATTGACACAGCAGCCCCTCTTGTCCAGGTCCTGCTCCCTCTGCGCCGTGTTGCCGCCCAGCGGCTGGCAGCCTCTGTGCAGTTAGCTCGAGCCCAATCCCGACAGCAGAAACATGGGGGCAAGGCTGCTGTGTCGTCTCCGGCTTGTCATCCTGGCTGTATCTTTGGCTTCCAAACAGAGCTGGGGTCATCATGGGTCGTTTGGGCATTTTCTGGGCATCATCAGAATCACAGAAGCCTCTAGTGTCTGTGCGTGGGCATGGCGGTGTCAGGGGCAAAGGTTCATTCTGACTGCAGCCTGCTCTGGCTTGGTCCAGTCCCCTGCCCAGGGCGCAACAAGGTGGCCCAGCCCTGGAGACCCGGGTGCGGGACCCACACCCCCGCCCAGCTCAGAGCACTACTTCTCTGTGCTTAGGTTTCTCTCATGTCTGAGATGTTCCAGGCATTTTCTTACACAGTCTCTCTGGTTCCATTCTTCCTGGCATCCCCAGTTCACAGACAATGAAGCTGAGGTTTAGCTGGCTATGGTGACTTGACGAAGTCTCAGGCTTGCAAGGAGGAGAGCCTCCCCAGGGAGCCCAGGACCCCCTGGCAGGCCACCCAGGATTAATCATGGGTCTCCCAACTTCATCCTTGGTGGGTTTGTGGGATTTGTTCTCTGGCAGCTGAAAGCCACCTAGAGCCCCTTCCTCCGGGAGGTCCAGCCTCTGTCCGTGGTGCTGAAGTTCACGGTGGTCTCTCTTCCTTGTCCTTACCTTTGCCTGGGCGAGGGCTGGGGGAGAGCGTGTCTCTCAGGTCTCCTAAAGGGTGGTCTCTTGAAGCTAGCCAGACTCTGGACATGGACATCACTGTCTGACCTCCACCTCCCCAAAGGACCGAGGCCGAGCCTGGGAGCTATGGCCCCCGGGCCCAGCATCTCCTCCAGCCTTGAGAGCAGGCTCCCAGCCAGTGACCACGTCAGTATTCCCGGAAATACCCGGGTTCCGGAAAAGCAAAGAGCACAGAGGCCCTGCTGCCTGCTAGCTGCCAGCGCTGCTGACTCTGGCGGCTTAAGGGGCTAAGAGGTTTGGGAGCAGGGAGGCTGCCGGGCAGGGGAGAGGGAGCGGGGCTTCCAGGGGAGTGGGGAAGTGCAGGCAGTCTGTTGGGGGAGCTTCCCAGCTGGATCTCAGAGGGGGCCTCCAACCTCCCCAGTCAGTGACCATCTCCCCCCCACTAACTGATGGATGTGCCGTTTGGAGCCACTCTCCAGGGAAAAGGCCACACTTGACCCTGTGACCCTATCCAGGCAGGCCAGGCCTCAGCCTTCGCTGCACCCTCATCCTCTTTCCTTCTGCCACCCTCTTCTTTCTTTCTCCCTCTTTCTTCCCTCCCTCCCTCCCTCCCTCCATCCCTCCCTCCCTCTTTCCTCCTTCCTCCCCGCCACTGCTGTTTCCTGAGCTCATTTTTTATCTCTCTGGTTCTCTCTCCGTCTCGTCCCATGCCTCTCCCAGCTCACCCTGAAAACAGTTCATGGCAGTCCTGCGCATGGCCAGCCCCTCGTGGGGGATCATGGCAGGGCTGCCCAGCCCCTCCCTGAGAAGGGGTTGTAGAGGGCTTTGCCAGTCGACTCTTGTCTCTAAAGGCCACAAGTAAACTGCTTTCTCTGAGGGGCAGCACCTCTCTGGTGGGGTGCTCTGGTTGTGGATGCCCTTATCTTCATATAAATGGGCCATTTTCTGCCTGTACAGACAGGAAACTAAATCAAGGAAGCCAAGCTTAAGAGCTGCCTAAATTACCTTGTCTCGTACGGAGAGGAAGCGGCCAGGGTGGGGGTGGGAGTGGGGGAAGGTGAGCATGTGCCTTCCATAGCAGTGTCTGCAGAGTCCGCACACAGAGAAAGCCAGGATGTGCACGCTGCATTGATTACAGATCTCATCTGACGAACGCAGTTCCGTGGAATGTGAACTTAAGTGGAGAGCTGCTGTGCTGGGGCCCGTGATGCAGCGGCTCTTCCCTGGCTGGGGCTCTTTCTTCTCTGGCTGGGACCCTTCCCTGGCTGGGGCTCTTTCTTCTCTGGCTGGGACCCTTCCCTGGCTGGGGCCCTTCCCTGGCTGGGGCTCTTCCTGTGCACTTTGCTTTTTGACTCTGGGATCACATCCTCCACCACCAGCTCCTGCATCCGTGCCCCGGCATGTAACACTGGTTAGACCCCCAAAGTCCGTAGAAGCCTGATGGTGACTGAAGCAGATCCTGAGTTGAGCAGCAGGGCTGTGGGAGTAGGCCCAGCTGAGCTTGCCGGTGGGGAAGTTCTGCTCTCACAAGAGCCTCACTTTGCCTCATCTGCAGGCTCCACTGCTTCCTGCGGTATAGTCCCTGGGGGCGAAACTTGGCTCAGGCTGGCTCGGGGTTGCCCCTTTGGCTGGGCTTTGGGGCTGAGGCATGAGCAGTGGCCCCTGATGCTGAGTAGGGTGACTGATCCCCAGCATGGGTCAGGAGGTGGCTCTCAGGGCCGTCCTGCTGCCCAGGACTCTGGATGTTCCTGGGGCCTCCATTGCCCTCACTGTCCCCCTTCTTTTCCAGGGGAGCAATGATGAGCTATCAGAGAATGAAGATGATCTGGAAGAGAAGTCGGAGAGTGAAGGCAGTGACTACTCCCCGAATAAAAAGAAGAAGAAGAAACTTAAGGACAAGAAGGAGAAGAAAGCCAAGCGAAAAAAGAAGGATGAGGATGAGGATGAAAATGATGATGGATGCTTAAAGGTAACCACGGAGGCCTGGCTGGGGGGACAGAGCGACATCGCCCTTGGAGAGGCTGAGCCTCTTGCCTGTCTGTTCTTTTTTCTTTTTTCTAGATGAGTCGCTCTGTTGCCCAGGCTGGAGTGCCGTGGCTCATGCCTCAGCCTTCCAAATAGCTGGGACTACAGGTGCACATCACCCCACCTGGCTAATTTTTGTATTTTTAGTACAGATGGGGTTTTGCCATGTTGGCCAGGCTGGTCTTGAACTCCTGGCCTCAGGTGATCTGTTTGCTTCGGCCTCCCAAAGAGCTGGGATTACAGGTGTGAGCCACTGCGCTGGCCTGTTCTCTGCCTTCTGACCTGAGAGCCTGAGTCAGAAGGGCCAGAGCGTCCTTTCCCACCTGACCCACAGATGGGGCTGTGAGTGCGTGTGCTCACGTGGGTGCATGTGTGCACGCACAGAAAGGATGGATGAAATTTAGGGCTCAGTGGTGGATCGTGCCGCATCTTGCTGATGTACTGGGTGCTCTGCCAACAGCTTGCCCGCACGAGTGAGCAGCTATTTCTGGCGAGAGTGATAGATAGTACCAGCTCAAGTTTAGTGTCAGGAACCTCTTGCTTGGAGCGATTTGGAAAAATAAAACAACAAATGGAGTCTTTGCCGCAAGAAGTGCTGGACAGCTTTGTTTATGGTAGAAAGGGACCTTGTGTCCTGAAATCCTGCCCAGGTGGGCGTTCCCAGAGTCTCCTACTGGAGGTGGGGCAGAGCAGCTACAGCGATAGGCCAGCTCTTGCCTGGGCCCAGCGTCCCCAGGAACATGGGAAATGATGTGAAGCAAGCCAGGCCTTTATGGCCATGCTGAGGTGCTCCGGAGTCTCCGAAGCTGCACGGTGGGGCTCCTTGGGGAGGGGGAGAGGCCAGGGGTGAGGCTGGTGGACAGGCAGTGGACGAATGACAGTGCCAAGCAGGAACACTGCACTCGCTCCCTTTGTTCTTTTATGAGACACCAAGGCTTAGTTTGGGCTGGCTGTGAATTTAAAGATAAACGCTCTGTAAATATTAGTAGAGCTGCTGTTGGGTGAGGCAGAAATCATGAATGTGCAAGACTGAAGTTGGGAGGTGCCAAAGGAGGAGCAGCTCTTCCTGGCAGTGTCCTGACACCCGGGGTGATTCTGTGAGTCAGTGGGGTGTTGTGAGTCACCGGAGACTGATAATCACCGTGAGGCTGACAGTTCCAAAAGCTTCACGTAAGGGAGTAACTCAGGGTCACCCTGTAACAGTATCATCCCTTCGCTCACCTGCTGCTCCGCTGTCCTGGGTGGGGGCCAAGGGGCCCATGTGCCATCAGGAATGGTCGTATGTGTCCATGGGGGCAATTCAGCTGCGGAGGGGGCCCTGTGTGGGGACTCCCCTGAGCTGTCGCAGAACAGGAGTCAAGAATGGGCTCTGGAGCCCTCCCGCAGCCTGCACAGGCAGGCTGCTTCTCAGTGCTGGTTCTGGCAGCCTTCTGTTGCAGGAGCAGAAGCCCAGCTCCGGGGCATAGGTGGTGGAGGGATATGTGGGATCAGGGCCCTGAGAACTGAGAGGCAAGAGGCATCGGGGCTGTGGGACCCAGTGGTGTTATCGGGCGCTGTTTCTTTGCATCTTTCACTCTGCCTCTGCTGTGTCATCGCTGGGCTCAGGCCACGCACCCTCATGGCTGGTACTCTCATGGCTGAGTCTTGTGGCTGGCACTCTTGTGGCTGGTACTCTTATGGCTGAGAATGGGTGCAGCAGCGCGGGGCATCTTGGCCCCTCCAGGAGGAGGGAGAGCAGGCCTCGCCTGTCCAGGTGTGCAGGCAGGAGACCAGCATTCCCCGTGACTGGACTGGCTTAAGACATGACTGGCCTGACCAGAGACTTTGGCCTAGGGGTAGTGTGTGTGCTGATTGACTTAATGTATTGGGTTGGGTGGGGGCAGCTCAGGGCTGCCTGGAAGAAGTTGGGAGGAAGGCAGGTGGGTTGGGTGCTAACAATTGCTAACACATTTTGACACACCCTGTTCCAAGTCCAAGCTCCTTCATGAATTCATTCTGTTCTGCAAGGCAGGTGGTGCCATTATCTCCATTTTATAGATGGAGAAACTGAGGCAGAAAAGTTCAGTAACTTGTCCACCTCTCACCACTGGTATGTGGCAGAGCCAGGATCAGAACCAGCCCATGCCCATAGCCAGCACCTCTCTTTCTGAGCCCAGCAAGCCTGTGCTGCCTGGTCACCTGGTCACCTGACCCCTGGGCTAGCTCTCCTGAGAACTCACTGTGCCCCTGGGATGTCCCCCCACCCCAGGCCTCAGCAGCTGTTGGACCCTCTCAGGGCTCTGCCCCCAGCTGGGTGCACTTTCCGTTCACTGGAACCTGGCAGTGGCCTGCCCTTTGCAGGGGCTGACCTGGCTATACCTGGGCACCCTGGGGAGGCCTCAGGTCTTTTTTTTTTTTTTTTTTTTG
>NW_016107460.1:8137069-8139989 GCF_001604975.1 Cebus imitator | reverse complement strand
GCCACCACGCCCAGCTAATTTTTGTATTTTTAGTAGAGACAGGGTTTCTTCATGTTGGTCAGGCTGGTCTTGAACTCCTGACCTCAGGTGATCCACCTGCCTTGGCCTCCCAAAATGCTGGAATTATAGGCTTGAGCCACTGTGCCCAGCTGCCTCATGTCTTTCTACAGGGCTCAGGCAGCCCTGTAGCCCTGCACCCTCATCACGGCCATCTTCCTGTCTTCAGGCCACTGTGCTGTCCTGTGGCCCAAATTCCCAGAATGCATTTATTTCCTCCCAGAGGGAGAGCTGTGTGTTATCCTGCTCTGGCGACCTGAGGCCAGTTGGGCAGCCCTATCTCAAGATGAGGGCCTGGTCTCAGGCATCCAGTCTCCTTTCCCACAACTGGCTGGTTTTACTTTCTGGAGGTTCTGGGCATGCACATGACCTCTCCCCAAACCCTGACATTGAACACTTGGCCTGCACCCCCATGAGTGGGCATCAGAGACTCAGTACAGATTGGGCGCTTGGGGGCTTTGGGGCGTGAACGTGTTACCTAGGGTGGCTGAGAACAGTCTGGTTACGTTGCAGGCATGTCCCCTGCTCTCTCCCCTCTGCCGAAGCCTCCTAGGCAGAGACCCTGGGGATGGGGGTGCAGGTTAGAAGGCCCCCCAACAGCTCTGCCTCTGGCCTGGGTCTCTGCAGGAGCCCAAGTCCTCAGGGCAGCTCATGGCCGAGTGGGGCCTGGACGATGTGGACTACCTGTTCTCGGAGGAGGACTACCACACGCTGACCAACTACAAGGCCTTCAGCCAGTTCCTCAGGTGGGCCGGGGCCAGGGCTGCTCTCGAGGCCTGCATACCCTCTGGGTGCCACCAAGTCAGGAGGGAGGCAGAGGAATGAAGCCTGGGCTCCTGGGGTAGGGGTGGGTTCTGTCAGACAGACTCAGCAACCTGGGGGAGCTGGAGGGAGGGTCAGGACCCCCTCATGCTAACAGACCGCCAGGCCTTCCCTTGCGGGGCCTGGCCCTGGGCCCTCAAGTCTCTTCCCCTTGGGGAAGGTGGTTCCAGTCTTTCCTGGAACATCTTTCACCACCATGGCCTCTCAGCTCTGGTAGAGGTGGGATGGGGACTCTGAGGCCACTGTGGCCTCTCAAGTCTTTATTTTTGAGGCGGAGTCTCCCTCTGTCGCCTAGGCTGGAGTGTAGTGGCGCGATCTCGGCTCACCACAACCTCTGCCTCCTGGGTTCAAGCGATTCTCCTGCCTCAGCCTCCTGAGTAGCTGGGATTACAGGCACGCGCCACCATGCCCAGCTAATTTTTTTTTTTTTTAGTAGAGATGCGGTTTCACCATGTTGGTCAGGCTGGTCTTGAACTCCTGACGTCGTGATCTGCCCGCCTCGGCCTCCCAAAGTGCTGGGATTACAGGCGTGAGCTACCATGCCCGGCTGGCCCTTCAATTCTTGCAGCGCCCGAAAACCCGATGAGAAAATAGTCAACTGTGTGGACAGGAAGCTGGGGTGTTTTGCTGGGGGGGGCTGTGGTCAGTGGGTTTCCTTGCCTAGTTTCTCTAATCAGGAACCCAGGGCTCTGCCTCAGCAGGGCAGAGGGGTGGGCCCTGCTGGGGGTTGGGTGGGCTTCTCATCCCACCTGGCCCTGCTCTCACCCTCCTGCCTCTCCCCACACAGGCCACTCATCGCCAAGAAGAACCCGAAGATCCCCATGTCCAAAATGATGACTGTCCTGGGTGCCAAGTGGCGGGAGTTCAGCGCCAACAACCCCTTCAAGGGCAGCTCGGCGGCAGCAGCGGCGGCGGCAGTGGCTGCGGCTGTAGAAACTGTCACCATCTCCCCTCCGCTAGCCGTCAGCCCCCTGCAGGCGCCCCAGCCTGTGCCTATCCGCAAGGCCAAGACCAAGGAGGGCAAGGGTGAGGCTGGGGGCGGGTGGGCACCTAGTCCTGCTGTGCAGAGGCCCCCTCAGACACTGTAGGAGAAGCCATGGGACAGACCTGGGTATAGGGGGCGACTGGGACAGACCCTGACGTGGAGGGGGGTGGCTGGAGCAGACCTGGGCCAGTGGGAGTAGCTGGGGCAGACCTGGGCAGTGAAGGGTGGCTGGGGCAGTCCCTGGTGGTGGGGGGCAGCTGGGGCAGGCCCTGGAAGGGAGGGGCGGCTGGGGCTGACCTGGGCAGGCAGACCCTGGCAGGGAGCGGAGGCTGGCCGCTCATTATTCAGGGCCCTGTGCCTGTGACCTTTGATTGATGGATCCTTTCTCGGCAGTGAGGCAGCATTGTCGCCTCTGTTGTGCCTGCCTACCTTTTGGGGCTGGTGGAGAAGCAGAGGCGGTGATGTGGGCAGAGGTTTGGGAGGTTTGAGCCTGGCCAGCCGGGAGGCCCCCTCGACGGGGCCTGGAGGGAGTGCGGAAACAGAGGTGCACAGAATGGAGCTGCTCTGGGCTTCTGGGAGTTGGCAGGCTCTTGGATTTGAGGCCGTGCCATTCCTGGGGAGAAGGAGGAGGCCGCAGTTGAGCCCGTGTCTCCCTCTTGTCTCCATACCCACCGTGTGCAGGGTGGTTCTCCAGGCCCTCGGCCAGCGTGGAGCATGGAGGCCCTGCCCCTCCAGCTTTAGGATCTGGGAAGCAGGCAGGAGCTGGAGCAGGGACTGGGCATGGCCAGGTCTGGCTTCCCAGGGAGGCTATTCTGGGACAGGCCTGGAAGGAGGTTAGACCCAAATTCTGCCTCAGTGGCAAGGTGTCTGGGTGGGGAGGGTGGGGGCAGCAGAGGCCCCTGTGACTTGCAGGCTGTGGGGAGAGACGTTTCTGGGTAGGGGTTTCTGGCTTCTTGAGGTTGAGGACATTGATCTCCCCAGGGCTGTCAGTCACCAGCAACTCAGCCTGGGTTCCCCGATTTGGGTGTTTTTTTTTTTTTTTTTTTTTTTTTTTTT
>NW_016107460.1:8133626-8137049 GCF_001604975.1 Cebus imitator | reverse complement strand
ACTTTTGCTCTGTTGTCCAGGCTGCAGTGCAGTGGCATGATCTCTGCTCACTGCGACCTCCATCTCCTGGGTTCAAGCAATTCTCCTGCCTCAGCCTCCTGAGTAGCTGGGATTACATGCATACACCACCACACCTGGCTAATTTTTTATATTTTTAGTGGAGATGGGGTTTCGCCATGTTGGCCAGGCTGGTCTTGAACTCCTGATGTCAGGTGATCCACCTACCTTGGCCTTCCAGAATGCTGAGATTGCAGGCGTGAGCCACTGCATCTGGCTAATTTGGGTTTGGATGGAAGGGGCTGAGGGGGCTTTGGGGATCCCTTCTTTCAGCCCCAGAGAGCTTTGGTTTCTGGGGGTTGTGTCTGGTACCATCCTGCCAAGTCTCTGAAGGGAGCCTGGTGGGCAAAATGACAAGGGTCAGAGCCTGTTCCCTGTCCTGCTCCATCCGTCCAGGTCACCGGGATCTCGAAAGGGGCTCCCTGCCCGTCCCCGTCTGCCCAGCCTGCCTTGTTTTCTTGTTTCCTCTCGGGCTCCAGCTGCTGAGCTATCGATTCCTTGAGCTGCTTATTCAGAGCCTGGAAAATTGAAATAGATTTTCCGAGGCGCCACAGAGGGTACAGCTGGGCTTCTTGCTCCATGTCCCTGTGTGTGGTGTGGCCAGAAGAGGGCCTGGGGAGAGGCCGCCTCTGTGGCACATGTATCCCTGCCTCCAGGTCCCGCTTCCTTCCTGGGTCATTACTCCAGGTAGCTATTGCCCTGTGGCCAGCTCCATAAAAGCATCCTTCACCCTGCTGGCCCTTGCTGGGGTTAACTGGCAGAGGTGGCGCGGTCTTGGGTGGGACCAGCATTGTCTGTCGGGCTGGTGGAAAAAGGGCTTTTGGCTCCAGGAGGTCTCAGGCATGGATCACAAGTGGGCAGCTGTGCCTTCAGCGGCTCTGCTGGCTGTGGGGGCCGGCTAGTGCCTCCTTTCGGTGGGTGGGGACAGTACAGGGGCTTGTCCCAAGAGGCCACATTTCTGTGGGTCATGGACGAGGGGCAGTATGGCGGTCAGAGCCGCCTCCGGTCAGAGCTGTTGTCTGGTTTTGGCCTCACTTGCTGTGTGATTTTAAGCGAGGGGTTCACCTCTCCAAGACTCAGGCATCTCATCTGAAAAGGGGTGATGGTAGAAATGACCCTTTCCTTATTGGGTAACTGAGAGCTCAGTGAGATGATGGCAGGAAGTGGCCCTCGGTGGTGGCAGTGGTTGGCTATGGTCACTGCTGTTTTTCAGGGCCTGGAGTGAGGAAGAAGATCAAAGGTTCCAAAGATGGGAAGAAAAAAGGCAAAGGGAAAAAGATGGCCGGGCTCAAGTTCCGCTTTGGAGGGATCAGCAACAAGAGGAAGAAAGGCTCCTCGGTGAGTGTGTGCATGTGTGCTCGTGTTGCATGTGCGCATGTGTGTGCTTGTGTGTGTGTACATGTGTGTGTGCGTGTGTGCTCGTGTTGCATGTGCACATGTGTGTGCTTGTGTGTACGTGTGTGCTCGTGTTGCATGTACGCATGTGTGTGCTTGTGTGTACATGTGTGTGTGCTTGTGTTGCATGTGCGCATGTGTGCTTGTTTGTACATGTGTGCGTGTGTGCTCGTGTTGCATGTGTGCATGTGTGTGCTTGTGTACATGTGAGTGTGTGCTCGTGTTGCATGTGTGCATGTGTGTGCTTGTGTACATGTGAGTGTGTGCTCGTGTTGCATATGCGCACGTGTGTGCTTGTGTGTGTACATGTGTATGTGCGTGTGTGCTTGTGTTGCGTGTGCACTTGTGTGCTTGTGTGTACATGTGTGTATGCGTGTGCTCGTGTTGCATGTGTGCACGTGTACTTGTGTGTACATGTGTGTGTGTGTGTGCTCGTGTTGCATGTGCACACGTGTGTGCTTGTGTGTGTACATGTGGATGTGCGTGTGTGCCCATATTGCATGTGTGCATGTGTGCGCTTGTGTGTGCACACATGTGTGCATGTGTGCTAGTGTGCGTGTGTGCACGTGTGCTCGTTTGCATGTGTGTGTGTGCTCGTGTGCATGTGCGTGTGTGCATGTGTGAGTGTGTGTGCTTGTGTGTGCATTTGCATGCATATGTGTCTGCACATGAGCACACAGGGGCCAAGGGGGGCCTTCAGATCCTTATGAACTAGCTGAGGCAGGTCCTACCCTCCTCCACTCTCCTTCTGTCCTACATGCAGGCGTGCTGGGGCTCAGTTTCTCCATTTGTGTGGTGAGAGGTTTAGACTGAATCCTTCCAAGGGCCCTTTTAGCTTGGACTCTGGGCAGGAGTGCTCCCCTGGCTCACCCTTCTGAGCTGGGAGCTCAGTACTGGCTCCTGTTGTCCACAGCGCAGCTGCATTTGGGCAGCAGGTGGAGGAATCTGTAATGGTGGCCGCTGTCGTCTCCTGTCATGGGGAGGAGCTGCAGGAGGGCTGGAGCCTAGAGAAGTGGCATGTGGGCAGGATCAGGCTGGCCGGAGTCCCAGTTATCTACCCTTGTCCTCAGGGCCAGCTCCGGGCCCAGGCTCAGATGCTAAGCCCAGGTCTCACTCAGCCTTGGGGCCCCCCTTTCTCTGTGAGTGTGGGGGGCATTCGCCCTCCTCACCCCCACGGGTAGTTGCCCCCCTTGCTCACCCCAGCCCTGCAGTTGGGTGGAGTTGGAAGCTCTTTCCCTGGTCCTTGGCAGAAGCCAGTGTCAGGTCTGGAGGGGAGCCTGGAGAGAAGGATTGGCCTGTCCTGGAGCTGACGGTCCAATTCAGTTTAGCAGGTATTTGTTGAGCGCCTACTGTGTGCCAGGCCCTCTGCTCAGCCGTGGTGGGCCCTGGTCCTGTGGCACTTGTCACCTGGCAGGCATGTTCGCTGGTGGAGAGCCTGTGATGTACTAGTCAGACGGGACAGGCCAGACCTGGCACATAGGCAGCCGCAATAGGTCCAGTAAAGTAGAGATCTGGGAAGACTCCTTGGAGGAGGTGTCCCTAGGGTTGCCTCTTGAAGGATGTTTAGCAGTTTGGCAGGACAGAGGGCAGGGCTTGGGCAACTGTTTGGAGGTGGAAATTGTGGGGAGTGTCTGATGCTGGAGAGCAGGACTCTGGGAGGGTGGTAGGACATCAGGCTGGATAAGTGCTGTAATGTCAGGTTTTCAGCTGTGTGGGGGGCTGAGGTGAATCACAGGGAGCACTGTGTCTCCGGAGCCTCTTCTGTGCTTTGTCCCACCCCACACTGCCGAGGCCAGTGAAGCCTGATGAGGCCCTGGGATCACAGGACCCTGTCCTCCCCTGCAGAGTGAAGAAGACGAGAGGGAGGAGTCAGACTTCGACAGTGCCAGCATCCACAGTGCCTCCGTGCGCTCCGAGTGCTCTGCAGCCCTGGGCAAGAAGAGCAAGAGGAGGCGCAAGAAGAAGAGGAGT
>NW_016107460.1:8111738-8133296 GCF_001604975.1 Cebus imitator | reverse complement strand
GCTCTTGGTTTGCTGGGTGGATGTAGGGGGCACAAGCAGAACCCCGTCAGGAGGGCTCTTGGTTTGCTGGGTGGATGTAGGGGGCACAAGCAGAATCCCGTCAGGAGGGTTCTCGGTCTGCCAGGTGGATGTGCGGGGCATGGAACCTCCCTGTGGGAAGCAGGGGAAGAGCATCCTCATGCCTTGGCCAGGTGGGGCCTGTGTTTCCCACACGACCCTGGTCTCTACTGTCTGGGGAGGGGCATCCTGTCCCACTGAGAAAAGAATAAGGAGCTTATGGTGGGAGCTATCCCAGGGCATTTGCATTAGCAGGTGTGGTGACCGGAGAGGAAAGTACTTCGTCCCATCGCCACCCTCCCATTCAGTCACCCCCACCCACTTAACACCCATCTGTCCCATCACCCCCCTTCCCATCCCTCCCTCTCCCTCCTTTCCTCAGTCACTTCCTTTTATCCGTCCATCCATCATCCATCCATCCATCCATCATCCATCATCCATCCATCCTTCATCCATTCATTTGTCCATCCATCATCCATCCATTTGTCCATCCGTTCATCCACCCATCTCTCCATCCATCCATCCATCCATTTGTCCATCCATTTGTCCGTCCATCCATCCATCCATCCACCCATCCATCCATCCATCCATCTTTCTACCCATCCACCTCCTATCCTTCCTTCCTTCCTTCCTTCCTTCCTTCCTTCCTTCCTTCCTTCCTTCCCTTTTATCCATTTTCTATCTCCTCACCCTTTTACTATCTCAACCATCAGTCCATCCACCCACCCACCTATCCATCCACCATCTATTAGACATCTACCCTGTGCCTGTCTGGCCTGGGGTGGTGCAGGTGGTTGTGTGCTGGGAGTTCCTTGACTGACCCTCCCTCACCCTAGTTGATGATGGTGACGGCTATGAGACGGACCACCAGGATTACTGTGAGGTGTGCCAGCAGGGTGGGGAGATCATCCTGTGCGACACCTGCCCACGGGCCTACCATCTCGTGTGCCTGGACCCAGAGCTGGAGAAGGCTCCCGAGGGGAAATGGAGCTGCCCCCACTGTGTAAGCCCTGACAGAGCCCTGGGCTGGGGGCGGGGCCGAGCCTGCTCCCACACCCCTGTGTTCCCTTGTGGGGGCAGAATGTCGAGAGGTGCTGGGGGGGAGGGAGGGAGTCGGGGCCCTGGTGGAGGGGGTACCTGGTCCAGGGTGCCTCCACCTGGCCTCCTCCCGCAGGAGAAGGAGGGGATCCAGTGGGAGCCGAAGGACGACGACGACGAAGAGGAGGAGGGCGGCTGCGAGGAGGAGGAGGACGACCACATGGAGTTCTGCCGCGTGTGCAAGGACGGGGGCGAGCTGCTCTGCTGCGACGCCTGCCCCTCCTCCTACCACCTGCACTGCCTCAACCCGCCGCTGCCCGAGATCCCAAACGGTGAATGGCTCTGCCCGCGCTGTACTGTGAGTGTTCCGCCGGCTCCGCGCCCGACGCCCCTCCCCACCCCAGGGACAGGCCCCGCCCCCCGAGGAAGGCCTGCCCTTCTCGATAGGCCCCGCCCCCGCCGGCTCCGGCCACGTCCCGGTAGCCGATCCCGCAAAGCCCCGCCCGCGCCGCTTGAGACCCCGCCCACTCTAGGCGCTCCGCTCCACCCGCTCGCTGCTCCGCAGCTGACTCCCCTAGAGACGGGAGGCTTGAATGCAAGGAAAAGGCAGACAGGTGTGGTGATCATGCCAACACCACGACCACTGTTCAGTGACCACGTGCTCTGCAAGGGCTCCACATCCGTCACAGTGTCCTTTAACATTACTGGGTGTTCTGGCACCAGGCATTTTATTATTTCTTTTTAGGTGAGAAAGCAGAGTGACCTGCCTAAGGCCACACGAGGGTAGAAGTGTCCACGCAGATTCAGGTCCCTGGAGCCACCCCAGCCAGACCTGGCTCCTGTTCTGAGGCTGGGGTAGGGAGAGGGTAGGAGGCTTTTAGGGCTGGAGCCTCAGTGTCTGCAGGAAGAGGGGCACCCCCATCCCTCGATCCCCAATCACAGTAGACATTGAAAGGCCCCTTGCTCTGAGCTGTCTGCCCTGCCTGCCACAGTGCTAGATCCCCACCCCTCAGGTCCTGGGCTGTGCTGCCGTTAGTCCTGGGCTGTGCCGCCGTTAGTCCTGGGCTGTCCCATGTGCATCTGGGCTTGTGTTGTGTGTGTGTGTATGTGTGTGCGTGCATCTGTGCACATGCCTGTTCGTTTCTGTGTAGGGGCATGGGGAGGACCCTTTTGAAGGGTTCAGCCTTCTGTGCTTTCCTACAACTGATGGAAGGCCTTGGGGATGGGAGGGAGACAGGAGTGAGTTCCTCCAGCTTCTTCTGTGCAGGGTTGGGATGGGTGTGGGAGGGTCCATGGCCTGGGTAGGAAGGGTGCCCATTCACCCTCTCCAGAGCCAGTGGAGGAGCCTCTTCTGCCTCCCACCTCCTCTTCCTCCTCTGCCTCTCGGCCTTTGCTGTCACCAAGGCCAAAGGGAGGCTTGCCGTGTGGGGTACATTGCACCTCCAGCATGCCTTCAGGCGTGAGGAGGCACCACAATCCTGGTAGGTGGAGGAAGGGGTGGGCCATTGTACAGATGAGAAAGCAGGCTCAGGAGGCTTGGACGAGTTTCTGAGGACAGGCAGTAGCAGAGCTGGGACCTGCTCTCCCCAACAGAGCTGTCTTCCTGAATCCGTCACCCCCGACCCTGCCTAGCCAGGCTCAGCACTGCCTCCTTGGAGGGCCGAGGCTGCTCCCACGCCTCTCAGGCAGGGCACAGATGGTGGGGTTTGTGGCTGTTGCATTTCTCGCCTTTGCCAGCTGGTGGCTCACTATCACCCTAGCATTCGTCAGGGCCCCTGCAGTGTGTCTCTGGGCTGCCAGAGACCGGGCCTCATTGTGCCAGCCCAGACGCACCGTGCCTGGTGCAGCCCTGCCTCGGGTGAGGGATGGTGGATGTGGCTGCCGTGTCCTTGAGCTCCAGGCATGGGGCTTATGCTCCCTGAGTGCTGTGGGTCACGCGGTGATGTGACCTCTTTTCAGGGGGCAATGGGCAGACCTAAGATAGGGAAGTCCAGAATCTCAGCTTCTGCTCCCTGCTCTACTGTCCCTTGCTGAGTGGGCCTTAGTTTCCCCCTTTGCCCTATGCACGTGGCAGTCTCACCTACCCTGGCCCAGATGTTCTGGGTGCTGACAAGTTCACCATTGAGTGAAAGGGCTGCGTGGACTCACAGACCCGCACTGCCTGTTCCTGCATGCATGGCCCACGCAGCTCCCGAGGACGGATGGTTGTCATGGTGTCACTGTGGTGCTGTTCTGACTTGGGGATGGCGCCACTGATGGGAGGGAGGCTGCATGGCAGCCCGCTGTCATGGGAGCCTCAGGGTGGGGCCCTGCAGCTGAGCCCCACCTTGGGGACCCTTCTCTGTCCACAGTGCCCCCCACTGAAGGGCAAGGTCCAGCGGATTCTACACTGGAGATGGACGGAGCCCCCTGCCCCCTTCATGGTTGGGCTGCCGGGGCCTGACGTGGAGCCCAGCCTCCCTCCACCCAAGCCGCTGGAGGGAATCCCCGAGAGAGAATTCTTTGTCAAGTGGGCAGGGCTGTCCTACTGGCACTGCTCCTGGGTGAAGGAGCTACAGGTTAGTGTCAGGCAGGGTGGCTGGGCCAAGGCCCATGACCTGGTGAGCCCTGGATCCTCCAGGGCTGGTGGGAAGGGGCGAAGCGCCTCTGACTTAGGGGTGCTGTTGTGAGTCGGGGGACTGCTGAAGGGGAGGATTGTCTTGCCTGGGACCTGGGCTGGGGCTAGGGGAGCTGGATAGGGAGATAGAGGGGGCCACGGCCCCTCTCCCTTCTGTGACTTGTGCCCCCTCTGTGAGCAGCTGGAGCTGTACCACACGGTCATGTATCGCAACTACCAAAGAAAGAATGACATGGACGAGCCGCCGCCCTTTGACTACGGCTCTGGGGATGAGGACGGCAAGAGCGAGAAGAGGAAGAACAAGGACCCCCTCTATGCCAAGATGGAGGAGCGCTTCTACCGCTATGGCATCAAGGCAGAGTGGATGATGATTCACCGAGTCCTGAACCATAGGTGTGTGCCTGCAGACGGCCGCCCTGCCCATTGCTGGGGCCAGGCCGCGTTAGCTCCTTTGCCCTGTAAAATGGGTGCAGGGCAGGGCTCCAGCGTCCTTGCTTTGGGGCTGCCATGCAGAACCACATGTGGGCATGGCAGGGGCACAAGGAAGGGGCCCAGGGCTCCTGCTGCTGGAGATCTGCCTGACCTGCTGGAGGGGCAGCCCCGTGCATGTCGGCACACTCATTTCCACATGTTCACACCCTTGGTGGGTCGGGACTGTCATGCTGGGTTAGTGCTTGTTACCAGCAGGCGGGTTCTAGGATGCGGGAGGCCTGAGGTGTGGGGAGTTTGTCCACATTTCCCCCACGTGTGTAACAGCAGCTAGCACTACTGAGCATGCCTACCCTAGGAGGGAGATGTCTTATTTTCACCTCTGTTTTACTGATGTGAGAATAGGCAGAATCACACAGCCATGGGGCGGAGCTGGGATTTGAACCCCACACTTTCTGATGGCAGGACCTACTTTCTTAGCAGGGCCCCAGGAGCAGGTCTTCCTGGAGCAGTCTGGACATTTCCGGGGATGCCTTAGCAATCAGAGTCTGCTGCAGGGAGCCTGAGGCAGGAGGCCCGTGGGCCTTGGTTTTGATTTGGTGGATGGGGGAACTCCTGCTGATTCTTGAGTTTAGGTGCTTGAGAACTGGTGGTGGCTGACAGATGGGCCTTGGGTCGGGCCCAGAGTACTTGCTGTGTGGTGGCAGCTTGAGCTTGCGCTTCCCACCCCGGTGACCCTGTGGCCTCTGACTTTGAGGGGCTTAGGATCTGGTGGCCTCTGCCACTCAGTGCTTCTGGCTTCAGGCAGCTGTTGGGCAGAGCAGAGGTTCAGAGCCTGAGCCAGATGTTCAGATTTCAATCCTGGCTCTTGACTGGTGGGCTTTGAGGCCCTTGTGGGGAACAGGCTGGTGTGAGGATGGGAGCTTGCCCAAGGCTGGCTGGAGGCGATCTTCAGTAGGAGGGGTGCGGAATTTTAAAAAGCTTCCCCCTTCAACTCTGGGACCCCCTCTTTTCCTCCTCATTCCTCCTGAGAATGGCCCTTCAAGCGTCAGCTCCTATGGGAACCTGAGCCCAGCAGTAAACTGGCTCACGGTTTTCTACCTTTACTAAATTGCATGCTAAAAATATACATGGTAATTTTTCTCTCTGCCCCAAAGTGGGACAGGTGAATTTCCCCCAGATTTATTCCTGCAATCTGCAAAACAATCAATTATGTATTGGAAAACAAACAAATACCGGTTTTCATGGTAACTGGGGATTGGTCTTTCTCTTGGCTCACTGCAACCTCTGCCTCTGGGGTTCAAGCAATTCTCCGGCCTCAGCCTCCCGAGTAGCTGGGACTGCAGGCACACGCCAGCACACCCAGCTAATTTTTGTATTTTTAGTAGAGACGGAGTTTCACCATGTTGGCCAGGATGGTCTCGATCTCTTGACCTCGCTATCTGCCTGCCTTGGCCTCCCAAAATGCTGGGATTACAGGCATGAGCCACCGCGCCCAGTCTGGTCTTTCTCTTAATGGCCCCCAGGCCCGCAGCAGCCGCTTCTCACCTGGTCTGTGCACCTGGGCACTGTGTGTCAGGGATCCATGCCCTGCCCCAGCCCTGCAGCACTCCTCTGGCCTGGTTTCCTTAGCCTGGGTGGGGTGGGAGGCCCTGAGGCCCCTCCCAGTGGCCAGAATCAAGCTGTGTGCTGCCGGGCTTGGTCACTGGGTCCCAGTGTCCCCAGAAGAGACTGCCTCACCTGCAGGAATTGCATCCTTATCTGCTCTGCAGAGACGGCTTCTCATCCTGCATGGGCACTGCAGGAGTCCTCTGGATATTTTAAGTTAGAAAACTGATTCCATGGGCAGGAAAGAGAATTTTCTAACTTAGAAATGCACAACTCCTGTGAAAACCCAGACCCCGTGCCAAATGGGATCATCCCTGCCACAGAGGCTGCAAAGGATGCTGGAGGCTGGCCCGTTGCTTCTCTGTTAGCTGGCTTCAGTGTCCCTCTCGGTCTCTGTCCCATCCGCCTCTCATTCACCGTGTGGTCTCAGGCAAGCTGCTGTGCCTCCCTGGAGCTTCTGCCCTAGTACCCTCCTCCTGGCTGGGCCTGGGATCTGAGGGCACCCTGGGTGTGGAGGCTCTGCATCCTGGGAGGTGCCCTTCATCAAACCCGTGTGGTGGCCACTGCCCTGAGTGACCCACATCTGTTCACTGTGTTGCAGCTTTGACAAAAAGGGGGATGTGCACTACCTGATCAAGTGGAAAGACCTGCCCTACGACCAGTGCACCTGGGAGATCGATGACATCGACATACCCTACTACGACAACCTCAAGCAGGCTTACTGGGGCCACAGGTGGGCCTCGGGGATCCGGCTGCTGGGCACGGGCTGCCGGGGCCTGCTCCTGGGCTGCGCCCTGCTCACCTGCGTCCAATGCCTTTTCCCAGGGAGCTGATGCTGGGAGAAGACAGCAGGCTGCCCAAGAGGCTGCTCAAGAAGGGCAAGAAGCTGAGGGATGACAAGCAGGAGAAGCCTCCGGACACGCCCATTGTTGATGTGAGTGGGGAGGGCGGGGCAGCAGTGGGCGGGGTTGCCAGGGCCTGCCCATCCTAGACTTGAACGCGCAGTGGGCGTGTGTTCTCAAAAGGACGTTTTCTTGGGCCCTCATGGCTTATGCACACAGCGTCGTGCCCATGTAGGCTAGGACAGCTGGAAGGTCCCTCCTAGCACTGCAGCACTCTCAGCGGGGAGGAGACCCAGGGCAACTCACTCAGCAGAGCTCCCTGGGTGTCCGCTAGTGCCTGGCCCTGGCTTGGCCCTCAGTAGAAGAGGGACAGTGAGCCCTGGGCAGCTGTTTCAGAAGACACATTGTCTTCTAGGGGCCTGTGGCAGGTATCCACAGAACTCGGAGGGCCTGGCCTGGGACTATCCCGCGCCTGTCAGATGCTGGGGAAAGGCGGGTGGGTCTGGTCCATGGGGAGGACTGCATAGGGGCCATGACCTTGAGCAGTATCAAGAGGCAAATGGGCCAGGCACAGTGGCTCAGGCCTGTAATCCCAGCACTGTGGGGCGTGGGAGGACCGCTTGAACCCAGAAGTTTGAGGCAACATAGTGAGATCCCACCTCTGCAAAAAATTAAAAAATTAGCCAGGCATGGTGGTGTTCTTGTGGTCGCAGCTACTAGGGAGGCTGAGGTAGGAGAATCCCTTGAGCCCAGGATATTGAGGCTGCAGTGAGCCACGATCGTGGCACCGCACTCCAGCCTGGGCAACAAAGACTCTGTCTCAAAAAAAAAAAAAAAAAAAAAAAAAAGCAAACGTCTGGATCGAGTGGAGGAGCCAGTTACTGGGGCCATTGAGAGTGCCCCAGATAGACATTTGTTTTTGTTGTTCACCCAACAAATAGTGAAGAAGTGACCACATGACCCAGTCCCTGTATGGGGCTCTAGAGGAGGCAGTGAACAGGACCAAGGTGGTGATGACAACCTGGGCTCAAAGTCAGAGACTTCAGCAGTTGGGAAATTTCCCTGAGAAGGAGAAGTATAGGGCCGCCATGGGAGGACATTGTGGGAACACTTCAGCCGGGGTGGGAGTCCGGGAGAGCTTCCTGGAGGAAGAGGCATTCCATCCAAGATATGAAGAGGAGTTAGAAAGACAGGGAAGAGTGGGAAGAGTGTTCCAGGCAGAAGGAATTGCATGTGCAGAGGCCTCTAGGGTGGACTCTGGTGGCCCAGGATTTGGGGCATGTCTGAACTGCTGCCCCTCCTGCAGCCCACGGTCAAGTTCGACAAGCAGCCGTGGTACATCGACTCCACGGGCGGCACGCTGCACCCGTACCAGCTGGAGGGCCTCAACTGGCTGCGCTTCTCCTGGGCCCAGGGCACTGACACCATCCTGGCCGATGAGATGGGTTTGGGCAAGACGGTGCAGACCATCGTGTTCCTCTACTCCCTGTACAAGGAGGTGGGCAGGTGGGGTGGGTGGCCAGGAGGTGGGGGCCGGTCCTGGCCGAGGGTGGGCAGTCTCACGGTATTGGCCCCTCTCTCCAGGGCCATTCCAAGGGGCCCTACCTGGTGAGTGCGCCCCTCTCCACCATCATCAACTGGGAACGCGAGTTTGAGATGTGGGCGCCCGACTTCTACGTGGTCACCTACACGGGGGACAAGGAAAGCCGCTCTGTGATCCGGGAGAACGAATTTTCCTTTGAGGACAATGCCATTCGGAGTGGGAAGAAGGTGTTCCGCATGAAGGTGGGGGCTCGCCATCCTTGGAAGGACGGTAGGGAGGCCCCGGGTCTGGTTTGGGGACCACAGGTGCCCTGCCCTCCTTTGGGGTCCCTCAGCCGGGAGGGCTGCTGAGGCCGGCAGGCTCTGAAGGGCTTGTCCTAGAGGCAGAATTACCACCGTGTCAGTTTTCTGGGCCTCCTGTAACAAGTGTCACAAATGGAGTGGCTTCAAACAGCAGAAATGCATTCTGTCACAGTTCTGGAGGGCCTTCTGCCTCTGAAGGCTGTAGGGGAGGACTCTTCCTTCCTCCTTCCAGCTTCCTGGTGGCAGCAGACGTTCATTGGCCTACAGCTGTGTCACATCAGTTTCTGCCTCTGTTAGCACATGGGGTTTTCCCCTTCGTGTCTCTCTTGTCCTAGAAAGACATCATTCATACTGGATTTAGGGCCCACCCCAATCCAGTGTGACCTCATCTTAGCTAATTATTATTTAATTTATGTATTTATTTTTCTGAGACAGGATGTCACTGTGTTACCCCGGCTGGAGTGCAGTGGGACCATCTCGACTCACTGTAATCTCCCCCTCCCGGGTTCAAGTGATTCTCCCACTTCAGCTTTGTGAGTAGCTGGGTCTCCAGGAGCACACCATCACACCTGGCTAATTTTTGTATTTTTTGGTAGAGACAGGTTTCACCATGTTGGACAGGCTGGTCTTGAACCCCTGACCTCAAGTGATCTGCCCTTCTCAGCCTCCCAGAGTGCTGGGATTACAGGAGTGAGCCACCGCACCTGGCTCCAATTAGTTATTATTATTTTTTGAGACGGAATCTCACTCTGTTGCCCAGGCTGGAGTGCCGTATGGCACAATCTCAGGTTACTGCAACCTCTGCCTCCAGGTTCAAGCAATTCCCATGCCTCAGCTTTTTAGAGTGGCTGGGATTACAGGCATGCGACACCATGCCCAGCACATTTTTTTTTTGTATTTTAATAGAGACATTTGGTTTCCTTGTTCTCCACACCACCCTTCTCCTCCACACATGACCCATGTTGTCCAGGCTAGCCTTAAATTCCTGAGATTAGGCGATCTGCCTGCATCGGCTTCCCAAAGTGTTAGGATTACAGGCGTGAACCACCATGCCTGGCCTGAGCGTCTACATTGCTAAACACTCTCCACATTGAGGAGCAAGGACTTGCAGCCGTTGGCCCCTGGAAAACATGAGCGCTGCGGCCTTGGGGGCTGGTAGACCCTCTCACAGGCCCTTGGGCTTTCCCATGGCGGCTTTCTCCACCGTCTCCTGGCAGTTGTGGCATTTAGGAGATGCTTGGAAACTGCTGAATGAGTGAACGAGTCCGTGATCCCACAGGTGACTTTGTAGATGGATGAGCCCCTGGATCAGACAGACATAAAAAGAACCTCCCCTGAGCCCACACGGGATCCTGCTGTGTGCCAAGCACTCCGCTGATTTGGCTTTTCTATTATATATTTACTGTTTAATTATTTTATTGTTAAAAGTTGTGGTAAAAAAACACATGATGTAAAATTGACTGTTTTAACCATTTTTAAGAGGACAGTTGAGCTGGGCGTGGTGGTGTGTACCTGTAGTCTTGGCTACTTGGGAGGCTGAGGCAGGAGGATTGCTTGAGCCCAGGAGTTCGAGGCTGTAGTGTGCTATGACCGCATCTGTGAACAGCCATTATACTCTTCCCCAGGCAACACAGTGAGACTCCGTCTCTTAAAAACAAAAACAAAAACAGCCAGGCGTGGTGGTGGCTCATGCCTGTAATCCCAGCACTTTGGGAGGCTGAGGCAGGCAGGTCACCTGAGGTCAGGAGTTTGAGACCAGCCTGGCCAACATGGTGAAACCCCATCTCTACTAAAAATAACAAAAATTAGCCAGGTGTGGTGGTGCATGTCTGTAATCCCAGCTACTCAGGACGCTGAGGCAGGAGAATTGCTTGAACCTGGGAGGTGGAGACTGTAGTGAGCCAAGATTACGCCATTGCACTCCAGCCTGGGTGACAAGAGAGAAACTCTGTCTCAAAAACACAAAACAAAAAACCCAACCAGAAAAAAAAAAAAGTTCAATAGTGTTAAGTACATTCACATTTTTTTTTCTTTTTTTTTTTTTAAACAATAACTCCGGAGAATATACCAAGTAACAGTCACATTATTATGCAGCCTATCTCTAGAAATCTTTTCGTCTTGCAAAATGGAAACGCTGCCCCCATTAGACATGAGCATCCTCCGCCACCTCCAGCCCCTGCAGCCACCATTCCACTGTCTCTACGAGGTTGACCACTCTGGGTACTTCATATGAGTAGAATCAAGAAGCATTTGTCTTTTTGTGACTGGCTCATTTTACTGAGCAGAATGTCCTTGGGGTCCATGCATGTTGTAGCACGGGTCAGAATTTCCTTCCAAGGCTGGAGAACATTCCATCACACGGACAGACCACGTTTTGTCTATTTGTCTGTTGAGGGGCACATGGGTTGCTTCTGGCTTTTAGGGAAGCAGTATGGATGTGCAGACATCCCTTTGGGTCCCTGCTTTCACTTCTTTTGTGTGGAACTGCCGGATCATATGGAAATTCTTGTTTTGATTTTTTGAGGCGCAGGCTTAGCTCTTTGAGTTCTCGTTGCAGGTGAGCCGTGATGGCACCCCTGCACTCCAGGCTTGGGGGTGGGAGTGAGACCCTGTCTCATTGCTGCTGTTAGGAGTGGAGGCCATCGCCACTGTAGTCTGTTTCCTTCTCCTCCACACCACCCTCTCCCAGGGCTGTGCTCTGGGCCTCGGTGGATGCCCCTCTGCTCGGTGGCCAGCATCTGCCCCTCTGGTCCAAGGCTGGCTGGCCTGGGGCTCCCTGGAGCCTGTGTGGGTTCATGTGCCCACCTCCTTCTTGGCTCTGTGTCCTCGGACTGTGATCCGCCTGCTCTGCTCCCAGCCGTCTCCTCCCCAATGCCCCTCTTTTCTCCAGAAAGAAGTGCAGATCAAATTCCATGTGCTGCTCACCTCCTACGAGCTCATCACCATCGACCAGGCCATCCTGGGTTCCATCGAGTGGGCCTGCCTGGTGGTGGATGAGGCCCACCGCCTCAAGAATAACCAATCCAAGGTAGGTCGCACCAGCCGCCAGACCCCAGAGCCGCCCGGGGTGAGGGGCCGCCCAGAGCCCCCTGACAGGCCCCCTTCTCCTCTCCTCAGTTTTTTAGGGTCTTAAACAGCTACAAGATTGATTACAAGCTGCTGCTGACAGGGACACCCCTTCAGAACAACCTGGAGGAGCTGTTCCATCTCCTCAACTTCCTGACTCCAGAGAGGTTCAAGTGAGTCATGTGGATCCGGCTGGGGGAGGTGGTGGTGGGGCTGGGGTGGCCCCAGTGAAGACGGATCAATAGCCCATCCCGGCTGTGAGATCTGCTTGGCTGTAGCTTCCTCATTAGTAAAATGAGAGCGTTAAGTGATGTCCCTGCTTTGACCTCCTGCAGGAGCAGGGTGTTGGGGTGGGTGGCACAGGCAGACAGGGATGTTTGATAAATAGAAACTGCTGCCAAGATCGCGACTTTTCTTTTTTTTTTTTTTTGAGACGGAGTTTCACTCATGTTACCCAGGCTGGAGTGCAATGGCGTGATCTCGGCTCACCGCAACCTCTGCCTCCTGGGTTCAGGCAATTCTCCTGCCTCAGCCTCCTGAGTAGCTGGGATTACAGGCACGCACCACCATGCCCAGCTAATTTTTCGTATTTTTAGTAGAGACGGGGTTTCACCATGTTGACCAGGATGGTCTCGATCTCTTGACCTCGTGATCCACCCGCCTCGGCCTCCCAAAGTGCTGGGATTACAGGCTTGAGCCACCGCGCCCGGCGCGCGACTTTTCTTTAGCTCTGCCCTAGATCACCCGGGGCCCCTTCCGGGCTCCTATCCCTGCCTCTACTCCCCTGGCAGGTTCCCTTCCCTCTGCTGAGACCCAGGTGACTAACATGGGCAACTGTGGTAGAGGCAGAGGCAAGCACCTGGGGGCCGGAACCCACTGCCCCAGCTTCCTAATCTTCACCTACCTCCGTTTTCCTGCTCAGAATTGGGGGTTCAGGGTGCAGAGTGCCGAGTTTGGAATCAGGCGATGTAGATTTATTTATTAATTTATTTTTTAGAAAGAGTCTCGCTCTGTTCCCCAGGCCGGAGTGCAGTGGCTTGATCACAGCTCACTGCAACCTCTGCCTCCTGGGCTCAAGCGATTCTCCTGCCTCAGCCTCCCGAGTAGCTGGGATGACAGGCGAGTGCCACCATGCTCGGCTAATTTTTGTGTGTTTTTGGTAGAGACGGGTTTCACCATATTGGACAGGCTGGTGTCGACCTCCCAATCTCAGGTGACCCACCTTGTCTCTGCCTCCCAAAGTGCTGGGATTACAGGTGTGAGCAACCAGGAGATGTAGATTTGATGGCAGGTTTTGGCACAGCTGGACTGTATCAACTCAGGCACTCATCAGACTCAGTTTCCTCATCTGTTATCTGGGTAACAGAGAGCTCCTGTCCAGGACGGTTTTGAGGGTGGAAAGGTGTCCAGTGTCGCCGAGGAAGAGAGGGCTGTGATGTGTGGGGGCGACACAGGCTTAGACCGAAGTTCAGAAGAAAGGCAGGGCAATGCCAGGGCTCCCTGGCCCACCAGCCAGCCGGCCGACACGGGCTGGGCGCTCAGCACCCTGCCTCTTCTGCCCCGGTTCTCTGCTACTGCTTGTTATCTCAGCTCTTTGTTGCAGCAACCTGGAGGGCTTCCTGGAGGAGTTTGCTGACATCTCCAAGGAAGACCAGATCAAGAAGCTGCATGACCTGCTGGGGCCGCACATGCTCAGGCGGCTGAAGGCTGACGTGTTCAAGAACATGCCGGCCAAGACTGAGCTCATTGTCCGCGTGGAGCTGAGCCAGATGCAGAAGTGAGTGGCGGGCTGACCTGGAGCCGCCTGTGTGCCCCTTCCACTGGCCTGGTCTCCTGGGTTGCTTCCCAGGTGGGCTCTTCAGCCTCACTGAGGCCTGGGCTCATGCTTTGCATACGCTTTCTTCTTGGGGCCTCCTCTCAGGTTTTAGTGACCAGAGTTTGGGCCACTTGAGTTCTAGCAGTGTCCCCGAATCATTTGCAGGGGGACTCCAGGCCAGTGGCTTCCCTTCTTGGGGCTCCCTTAAGTCTCCCTATAAACGGGTGCTTGGCCACCAGCTTCCAGCCCTGCTACAGGGCAGAGAGAGCCCCCTCAGAGGCGGGTCTGATCAGGTGCACCCAGCCTGCCTTTCCCCGTTCTCCGCTGCAGGAAGTACTACAAGTTCATCCTCACGCGGAACTTCGAGGCGCTGAACTCCAAGGGAGGCGGGAACCAAGTGTCGCTGCTCAACATCATGATGGACCTGAAGAAGTGCTGCAACCACCCCTACCTCTTTCCTGTGGCCGCCGTGGTAGGTTCCCCCCGGCCATCATGGCGGGTTCTCCATGGCCGCTGTGGTAGGTGCCTGTGGCAGCTGTGGTAGGTCCCTGTGGCCGTTGTGATAGATTCTCTGGCCATCGTGGCGGGTTCTCTGTGGCTGCCGTGGTAGATTTCCCTGGCCATCATGGTAGGTTGCCTGGGGCCGCTGTGGTAGGTTCCCCCCGGCCATCATGGCAGGTTCTCCATGGCCGCTGTGGTAGGTGCCTGTGGCCGCTGTGGTAGGTGCTGGGGAACCTACCATGGAACCCACTGCTGTGGTAGGGCTGGTGTGGCTGTGAGCCCTGCCTGGGGACAGGGGGCCTGGAGCCAGGGCCATGGGACCCACAGTCTACCCCACACTGTGGAGCCTGGCCTGGCTCAGGTGTGGGTCTTATATTCAGTGGGTCAGACAGGCCGTCACCCCATTGCTTGGCACCTGTCTGTTCCCTGCGGCCCCTTTGGTGCAGAGTCAGAGAGGAGAGGGAAGCCCACCAATGCCCCACCTCCTGCTATGTCTGCAGGAGGCCCCCGTCTTGCCCAATGGCTCCTACGATGGAAGCTCCCTAGTCAAGTCTTCAGGGAAGCTCATGCTGCTGCAGAAGATGCTGAAGAAGCTGCGGGACGAGGGGCACCGCGTGCTCATCTTCTCTCAGGTGCATGTCCCCGCCCCCTCTGCCCTGGCTCCATGCCCCACAGAGAGCGTCCTGCCCTGATGCTTGGGGGCGCAATCTTGCTGGCATCTTTCAGGGCTCAGTGCTGGTCCCATGTGGGTCATGTGACTGTGTGTCAGGGGTCACTCCCATGCCCTGGCGTGGTGCAGCTGAGGAGCTAAGAGCACATTTGCTGTAAGGAGCACCTGCCCTTCTGGTCTGCCTGTCCAGGCTGGTTGGACAGCTCCCTCCTCCCCTGGCCCTCTCCCCTGCAGCCTGGCTTCTCATTAAGGGGGGGGCCCTGGGGTGGGGTCGGGAGGATCCCGTCTCTAACAGGTCCTGAGGGGCCACTGGCACCTGGCTTTTTGGCTTGGCGGCAGGGCTGCTGGCCTCTGATGTGTTCATTTCTTCCTCCATCCCTTTGTTTGCATCTGTCATAGTCAGGCTCTGTGCTGGCACATGGGTGCAGGGACCAGTGATCTAGTCCTTTGTCCTCCAGCTGCTCAGTCTACTGTAGGAGACAGTCACGGGACAGGCACCCAGCCCTGTAGTCAGCTCTGTGTTGGAGGCCACAGTGATGACCCTGCAGAGTCACGGGATTAAAAATACCCCTCTCGGCCAGGCGCGGTGGCTCACGCCTGTAATCCCAGCACTTTGGGAGGCCAAGGCAGGTGGATCACAAGGTCAAGGTATCGAGACCATCCTGGTCAACATGGTGAAACCCCGTCTCTACTAAAAATACAAAAAATTAGCTGGGCATGGTGGCGCATGCCTGTAATCCCAGCTACTCAGGAGGCTGAGGCGGGAGAATTGCCTGAACCCAGGTGGCGGAGGTTGCGGTGAGCCGAGATTGTGTTGTTGCACTCCAGCCTGGGTAACGAGAGCGAAACTCCGTCTCAAAAAAAAAAAAAAAAATACCCCTCTCGTGGCTGACTGAGCCAGGCCCTTGCTCAAAGCCAGAGTCTGGGCTATGGCTCCTCGTGCACAAACATCAACTGAAAGCGGCGTCCACAGCCTGTAGCCTCAGGTCACAGTATTCCGAAGAATGCTGGAAAGCAGGGCAAACTTGAGACCAGGGGCTGAGCCAAGGAGTCTCCTGGAGTGGAGATGGCTCCACATCCCCCCCACACCTTGGTACCAACACGAGACACAAATCTGGTCAGAGGCCTTGAGAGATCAAGTAACGGGAACCACACAGCTTCCAGAAATGTGCACACAGGGCAAGCGACAGAGACGGGTCCCTCCTGCCCAAAATGAGCCTATGAACTCTAATTCCAAACCCATAGAAAAGCGAATGCCAAGACATCCCCCAAAGTGATAAATAGAATCCAAATTAAAAAATAAGGGCTGGGTGCAGTGGCTCACCCTGTAATCTCAATGATTTGGGAGGTTGAGGTGGAAGGATTGCTTGAGCCCAGGAGTTCACTGTTGCAGTGAGCTATGATCTTGCCAATTGACTCCAGTCTGAGTGACAGAGCAAGATCGTGTCTCTTTTTTTATCTTTTCTTTTGAGACGGAGTCTTGCTCTGTTGCCCGGGCTGGAGTGCAGTGGCGCAATCTCAATTTACTGCAACCTCTGCCTCCTGGGTTCAAATGATTCTCCTGCCTCAGCCTCCTGAGTAGCTGGGACTACAGGCGCATGTCACCACGCCCAGCTAATTTTTTTGTATTTTTAGTAGAGACAGAGTTTCACCATGTTAGCCAGGGTGGTCTCGATCTCCTGACCTTGTGATCCACCTGCCTCCATCTCCCAAAGTGCTGGAATTACAGGTGTGAGCCACAGTACCCGGCCCTGACCCTGTCTCTTAAAAGATAGAGAGAGAAAAATAATAAGATAACCTGAAAAGACTTTATATAGATGTGATTAAGATCCTCAAAAATAATGGAGTAATTGACACCCTAAAATAAGAAATTAAGCAAAATCAGGAAGAGCTGAAATAGGAACAATTGGATGGAAACATGATATGCGTGAAATTGAAATAAAAACATTTCAACAGACTGGACAAACTGAACACTGTTGAAGAGAACATTGATGAACTGAAACCTGGTGCTGAGGCATTTCCCCAGAATGCACTGTACAGGGACAGAGATAAAACAGAGAAAATATGGAAGATACCTTGAGATGCTCCAACAATCATCCAATTGGAGTTGCAGAAAAAAATAGAAAAAATGGTGAAGAAGTTGGATTTGTTGAGAGTTTGCAAACCTAGAGAGATTTGAGGTCTCAGATCTGGAGTGCATTCTGGAGTACCAAGCAAGATAAATACAAATAAATGAACCCCTAGACACTTTAGAACCCCTAGGTACTTTAGATCTAGCATCTACAAAATAAGGGCAACCAGATTGTTCTCAGACTTCTCAGCAACAACAGGTGGCAAAGACCATGGCAAAATCTCCAGTGCCCTGAGGGAACATATGTGCTGATAGTTTTATACCCAGCTAAACTATCCCTCAAGAATAAAGGGAATTACACGGGGTGATGGAGCTCAGAAAGGACTGCTTTTCTTTTCTCATGGAGAGGAGTGAAATCAGGGAAGACATCACAGAGGTGATGTTTGTGTTTTCCAGGAACAGAGTCAGGTAGTTTGGAATGGCTGGGGGCTGTAAAGGAGCATTAGTCCTGCAGAGCTTTGAATGCAGGGCAAGGAGATGGAACTTAATTCTGTGTGGTGGGAGCAGGGAAGCTCATGTCAGAGCCCTGATTTAGGCAGGTCACTGTGGGGGTGGTTGGGAGGATGGATTGACTCTGAGGGGTGAGGGTGGAAACTATGTTCTTCCCCAGAGTCCTGCATTGGGTCTGCCTGGATCTCAGCTGTCTCCCTACCCAGCAGGCGGCTCTCTGGGACCGTGGGGTCCCTGCCCATGGCCTATTAGGACCCTTGCTCCTTGGCAGTTCCTCACGTGCCTGTCTCCCCCGCAGATGACCAAGATGTTGGACCTGCTGGAGGACTTCCTGGAGTACGAAGGCTACAAGTATGAGCGGATTGACGGCGGCATCACTGGGGGCCTCCGACAGGAGGCGATCGACAGATTCAATGGTACCCCATCCTGCCCAGGGGCTCTGATTGGGACCCCTTTTTGGCCTCTTCTCCCAGGCCAGGTTCTTAGCCAGGCCACCCAGCCAGTGTTGTGTCATCAGCCCCACACATAGCTGAAGACAGCAGGCTAGTCCTGAGGTCACGGTAGCTTCCCCTGAGCTTCCAGTGTTAAAAGGATTCTTCCCATGGAATCGGAGTTCCGAGGGGCCCAGTAGATAACACCTGTTGGGAACAGAGTGAGAAACAGACAATGCAGATGGGGGCCTCTAATACTGACACCAGGTAAGCCCCAGTTATAAGCGGTGCTGGACAGAGCCTGCTGTATGGTGAATGGTGGCAGGAGGTACAGAGATGCACGTGCTGCCTGGGGCCACTTCCAGAGGCAGGACAGAGTGAAGGGGCCGGGCCACACATGATCAGGTTCTTCGCCAGAATCACCCATGCTTGGTCTTCCCCATCTGGGAGGGAGAGGCAAGGGTGGAGGCCAGGAGGGTCTTGCCCATGGAGCTCCCTCTGTAGCAAAGGAAACTTCTGGAGCGGGGAGCACTCAGCTGCAAGCTTTAGGAGCAAGTTTGCAGCAAATAGCAACAAGCTTTGTTTCCCTGGGGCTTTGGGCCTTAGAAAGAGGCTGGGGCCACGCTACCCAAACACCCAAAGCAGTGCTTCCTCTCACACACTCATGCCAGAGAGCCAGGAGAAATAGCAAGTTCAGAGTTTTGGGGTCTAGACGTGGCCCAGCCACATGTGGAAGCAGGAGTGGCTGGGGGGCGGGGGGCCTGTTTGCAGCTCCAGTGGGGGCTGTGGTCAGTCCCAGGTCACTGAAGGGCCCTGAGAGGCTGAGAATCAGCCGTCCTGTGACAGGGTTGCCCAGCAGGGTGGCACCCCAGGCCCCAGAGCTGTGCCTGAGTGTTCCCTGGCCACTCTGGTGGCATTGATGGGCTAAGGGAAGCCGGGGTGGGGAGCTGGGGGGACATGGAGGACTGAGCTTTCTGGAGGCTCTGCGTGCACTTGCTGGCTGCTTGCACTTTTTTTTTTTTTGAGACGGAGTTTCGCTCTTCTTACCGAGGCTGGAGTGCAGTGGAGTGATCTCGGCTATGCCCAGCTAATTTTATATTTTTAGTAGAGACAGGGTTTCTCCATGTTGGTCAAGCTGGTCTTGAACTCCCAACCTCAGGTGATCCGCCTGCCTCAGCCTCCCAAAATGCTGGGATTACAGGCATGAGGCACTGTGCCTGGCCAAACAACCACTTTATTTTTTGCTCATCTGGGATTTGAAAATTGACCTCCTCTTCATTCTAGCACCCTCCCATTGGGCCAGGGCTCAGAGCACCGCCGGGGCTAAGTGGGCTTGAGCGGGCCTTCTCTGGTTCCCCTGAGTGCAGCTGTGGCCTCTCATCTCTGATGGGGTCTCTTGCTTTGTAATTCTCTGCCAGGGACCTGTTGCTGCAGTTCCTTCCCTCTGTTCTCCCCGCTGCTTCTTTCTGCCACCCGCTTCTCCCCACCCAAGGTGTACTCCCTCAAACACCCCATCTGCTGGCCTCTCTTTTTCAGCCCCTGGGGCCCAGCAGTTCTGCTTCCTCCTCTCAACCCGGGCAGGTGGCCTGGGTATCAACCTGGCCACGGCGGACACTGTCATCATCTACGACTCGGACTGGAACCCGCACAATGACATTCAGGTCTGTGTCACTGCCGCCACCCTCCCAGGGCTCTCTCACCCCAGGCCTTGGGCAGGTTCTCCTGTCCTTCATGGCCTCCTGGGCACAACCTCCACACCTCCTGGTGCTGTGGGCCTCCCTCCCTCGTGGAGTCTCGGCCCCACAAGGGGCCCTGGGAATGAGTGGAAGCTTGGCCCCCATCCCTCCAGCTCTGTCCTCATCCAGAGGAGGAAACGGGCTTGGAGAGGGCAGGGGAAGTGTCCAAGGGCACACCGCAGTCCGTGGTGGCCACTGATTCTGGTCTTTCCCATCACCGTCAGGACCAAGGCCATGGAGGGAGGCAGGATGAGGGAGTCCTGGGACCCAGAGGGGCATCCATTTTGGAGGGGATGGGGAGCATAGAGTGGGCCTGTCGGAGGTGGGGGGAGGATGAGATGGTGCAAGGGGCAAATGGGGTTGACAAGGAAGGATGGGAGGGATGTGGGGGGTGGGCCTATGGGAATAGAGCTACCCTGATGGCCCTGGCCACCCCACTCGGGGCCTAGGACACACACATGGAACGTTTACACACGTAGGGGAACATATAAAAAGTGATGTCTCTCATTCATATGTGTATGCACCCATGCACACACACAGATATTCATGGTCACATCTGGGTCACCTCATGCAGGGCTGCAGAGAGTCTCTGGGACTTCCCTGTATTACACTGGGCAGATTCAGCTCCTTGCTGCCCTCGGAAGGTGGCTGTGCATCTCCAGCACGTGGTCTTGTGGTTCCATTAGTGGCTGGCTCATAGAGAAATGCAGCCCCCTACCTCCCCAGGGCCCCCATGAAGTTCTGGGTGGTGTCAGTTACACCCAGCACACGGCTGTGTCATCCCTCACACACCCTTGCACACCTGCAGTCCTGGCTGCTTCCACTGGGAGCTTTTCCACTCCCAACCCAGCCCAGCACCCAGGCTCGTGGGAGGCTTCGCAGTCGGGGAGGGAGCCCAGCTGCAGTGGTGCATGCACCACATGCCTCTCCCTACCGTCATGCAGCCCATTCCATGCTCTTGAGCTCATGGGTGTGACCCCCTCCATTGCCTGGAGCCCTGGGTGAGCCACGGGTGCTGAGCTGCAGGTCTCCCCAGGCCTTCAGCCGTGCCCACCGCATCGGGCAGAACAAGAAGGTGATGATCTACCGCTTCGTGACTCGGGCCTCAGTGGAGGAGCGCATCACGCAGGTAGCCAAGCGCAAGATGATGCTCACCCACCTAGTGGTGCGGCCTGGTCTCGGCTCCAAGTCAGGCTCCATGACTAAGCAGGAGTTGGACGACATCCTCAAGTTCGGCACGGAGGAGCTCTTCAAGGACGACGTGGAGGGTGGGCCTCTGTCCCGAGGGAGCGTGGTGGGGCCTGGGGTCATGCTGCTGAGACACCCATCCATGGCTTGATGGGGTCCCTGCCCGTTCCAACACGCACAGCCTCTCTCCTGCACGCCCACCGGTGTCTCTTGGCCAGGGCAGCCCAGGGTGGTGTCTCTGGGCACTGCCCATCCACCCTGTAGCCCTCTGTGCTCCTGCACCAGCGCCCTCCTCTCTGCCCAACAGGCATGATGTCTCAGGGCCAGAGGCCGGTCACGCCCATCCCTGATGTCCAGTCCTCCAAAGGGGGAAACTTGGCTGCCAGTGCAAAGAAGAAGCACGGTAGCACCCCGCCAGGTAGGGGCCAACCCACCCCAACCCCAGCTCCTCCTCCAACCAGGCGGCTGCTCCTGGAGAGGAGGGGTTCCCCGACACACCCTCACTTGGGTGTCCTGGGACTGCCGGGTGGGCGGGGAGTGGGGCTGTTGCAGCCCGATTTCCTCTGTCGGGTCAACACGCCCCTCAGCTGCAGCCCCTGGGGGGGATGGGAAGGGCCACTGTTGGGAGTCTGTTCCCAGGTCCCCCGGGGTGGACCAGGGCAGTCTTTGTCCCCACACCGCACTTGCCTGCTCCCCAGGTGACAACAAGGATGTGGAGGACAGCAGTGTGATCCACTATGACGATGCGGCCATCTCCAAGCTGCTGGACCGGAACCAGGACGCCACAGACGACACGGAACTACAGAACATGAACGAGTACCTGAGCTCTTTCAAGGTGGCGCAGTACGTGGTGCGCGAGGAGGACGGCGTGGTAAGGTCCCCGGCCCGCCCTCCAGCCGCAGCCCCGCTCTCCACCGTGACCACGCCCTCCACTGTGATCCCGCCGTACCGCCGCAGCCCCGCTCCCGCCGCAGCCCCGCCCTCCACACTGTAACCCCGCCCTCCAGCCTCAGCCCCGCCCTCCAAGCTTTAACCCCGCCCTCCAGCCTCAGCCCCGCCCCAACCACAACCCCGCTCTCTGCGTTATGATCCCGCCCTCCAGCCTCAGCCCCGCCCCAGCTGCAGCCCCCTCC
>NW_016107460.1:8103278-8111531 GCF_001604975.1 Cebus imitator | reverse complement strand
CCAGCTGCAGCCCCCTCCACGCTGTGACCCCGCCCTCCAGCCGCAGCCCGGCCCCAGCCGCAGCCCCTCTCCACGCTGTGACCCTGCCCTCCACGCTGTAACTCCGCCCTCCAGCCGCAGCCCCGCCCCAGCCGCAGCCCCCCCTCCGCGCTGTCACCCCGCCCTCCACGCTGTAACTCCGCCCTCCAGCCGCAGCTCCGCCCCAGCCGCAGCCCCCCTCCACACTGTGACCCCGCCCTTCACGCTGTAACTCCGCCCTCCAGCCTCAGCCACGCGGTCCCTGCGGTTACCAAGGCATCCTGGCCGCCGCAACCGCGGGCTCAGCACTAGACACAACAGTGAGGGAAGGGACAGAGGCAGTGCTGAGGGCAGTACAGCCACGTGGGCCGGCCACTGCCCTTGCACACATCTTCAGCCGCCTGCTCCCTGGCGTCGTCCTAGCTCCAGTCCAGCTTCCCCACGTTCTGAAGTGCAAGCCGACCTGCCACCCCGCTGCGCAGAGCCCTGTCCCCCGGGTCTAGTGTCAGTCCCTTCCGGGGTGCGGTGTGCCCTCCTGCCCCTGCCTCAAGGCCTACATGTCCGCTCTGCACCTGGACGGCTAGTGTTCCAGAACGCCACGCCCTTTTCTTTCTTTTTTTTCTTTAATTAGAGTCTCGCTCTGTCGCCCAGGCTGGAGTGCAGTGGCGCGATGTCGCTCACTGCAACTGCCGCCTCCCAGGATCAAGCGATTCTCGTGCCTCAGCCTCCCGAGTAGCTGGGATTACTGGCGTGTGCCACCATGCCCAGCTAATTTTTGTATTTTTAGTAGAGACGGGGTCTTGCCATGTTGGCCAGGCTGGTCTTGAACTCCTGACCTCGTGATCCGCCCGCCTGGTCCTCCCAAAGTGCTGGAATTACAGGCGTGAGCCACCATGTCTGCACTTTTCTCCCTTCTCCACCCGGCAAACCCTAGCTATCCCCAGGGAACTACTCGGATCTCTCCTGGGGGCCTTTCCCTTTCCTCCTCGGCTTCTCCACCCTCTGTGCAGACCTGGTGAGCTCATGACCTTTTCCTCTGAAACCAGGAGCTTCCTGAGGGCAGGCATCGGGGCTTATTCAACTCAGTACCCCAGTGTTTGGCATGAGGCCAGAAAATTCTTGCATTGTGAATAGATAAATAAGGAAATGATTGGCTGGACAGGGGCAGGGAGAGGAAGCCCAGCTGGGGCTGGGGTGATCAGAGAAGGCTCCCTGGAGTAGACAGTGCCTCCCATTAATCCTTGAGCCCCAAAGAAGCAAAAGGCCAGGTTGGGTGGAGGCAGCCTGAGGCTTCCAGGAGGGCAAGGATGGCCCTGTCCATGGAGCCCGTGGAACCTGCGTCCCCAGGAGGAGGTGGAGCGGGAAATCATCAAGCAGGAGGAGAATGTGGACCCCGACTACTGGGAGAAGCTGCTGCGGCACCACTACGAGCAGCAGCAGGAGGACCTGGCCCGCAACCTGGGCAAGGGCAAGCGCATCCGCAAGCAGGTCAACTACAACGACGCCTCCCAAGAGGACCAGGGTGCGTGCGGGGCGGGAGGGATGGGTGCCCCTCACCAAAAGCGGAGGGTTGTCCCTGTGCGGGACTCCCGGGAGGTGCAGGCCGGGAGACCTGGGTGATCATGCCAGGAGGGACCGGTGCTCCATACCTGGAGGCAAAGGGTGGGGCAGGATTCTGTCAGGGCATCCCTGTGCAGGACCCCAGGAGGTGTGGGCTGGGAATGCTGGGCAGTGCTGGATGGAGCGGGGAGGCAGCTGCTTGGAGGAAAGGGGACTGGGGGCAGGTGCAGGGGTGCTAGGTGTTTGGAGGAATAGGTGTGGAACCAGTTCAGTGACTTCACCACTGCTCGTGACATGGCCTTGGGCAAGCCCCTTGCACACAGCACAGCGTGTGTAATGTGTGGGTGTGCGTAGTACCCTTAGTGTACTACTAGGTGGTGCTGGGATTATTAAATGAGCCCACAGGAAGTACCTAGGCCATTGTCATTGTCACTGCTTTCTTACCAGCTGGGGTGCAAGGGCTTGGCATGGCCCTGGGCATGCTTGAACTTGAGGGTGGGCTTAGCTTGCACAGCTCACTCCATGCCCCTCTGCCTCGCCCCTGCAGAGTGGCAGGATGAGCTCTCCGATAACCAGTCAGAATATTCCATTGGCTCCGAGGATGAGGATGAGGACTTCGAAGAGAGGCCAGAAGGGCAGAGTGAGTCTCAGTGTTGGTGGCCTGGGCTGCCACTGAGGCCGTGTCAGGGGAGCTGATGGTGTCAGGGGCGGGGCTGGCCTGGGGTCCCGCTGCCCTTGGGGTCAGAAGAGGGGGGTCAGGAATCTCTGGGCTCCCACCTGAGGAGCTGTGGCGGGCTGCTCCCCAGGTGGACGACGACAATCCCGGAGGCAGCTGAAGAGCGACAGGGACAAGCCCCTGCCACCTCTTCTTGCCCGAGTTGGTGGCAACATCGAGGTGGGGCCTGTCTGTTCCCATATGTCTTTCTGCTCCCAATTCCTGCTGCCCCTGGGGTACGGAGGAGGGCTGGGGGACTGCCGAGGGCCTCATGCCAGGTAGAGGTGGGGCTGGTCTGGTCTTTGTCACCAGGGTCCTGCTCCAGGTGGCAGCCCCTGCCTTCTCTGTGCCCCTTCCTGCCTTCTCCTCCTCCCGTACCTTTCTTCCTCATCCCAGAATCCTCCACTCCTACCCCGTCTCTGCCCTGGGCTCACACTCCCGTGCTCCACCCGCCCAGGTGCTGGGCTTCAATGCCCGACAGCGGAAGGCCTTTCTGAACGCCATCATGCGCTGGGGCATGCCCCCGCAGGACGCCTTCAACTCCCACTGGCTGGTGCGGGACCTTCGAGGGAAGAGCGAGAAGGAGTTTAGGTAAAGGGGCTAGGTGGTAGCCCAGGGCATGACCACCTGCCTCTGAGGAGGGCAGGCTCCCACGGGTGAGCCTCACAGAGGGCAGTGTCTGCTTCCGCCAGGATGAGGCCTTCTGGAAAGTTCACTGCCATTTGGTCTTTGGGTGGCTAGAGTCCTGGTGCCGGGCAGGGCTGATGTGCAGAAAACACTGACCATCCGCCCCTGCCCAAACCAGCTGGTGTTACAGCAGCGAGGAAGATCCCAGTCAGGGCTGTTCTAGCCGGTCCCCTCGCCAGGGAGGCCCTCTCTGTCCTTTCCCAGGCCTGGCCCTGGAGCCCTGACTGGGAGGTGGGCGATGGTTGATGATCAGCCAGGAGGTCCCCTGGGGTCCTGCCAGCCCTCTCAGAGGGTTCTTGCCGGCCCCCCACTCCCTGAGCCCCGGCCCCCCCCACCCCAGAGCCTATGTGTCCCTCTTCATGCGGCACCTGTGTGAGCCGGGGGCGGATGGCGCAGAGACCTTCGCGGATGGCGTGCCCCGGGAGGGCCTCTCCAGGCAGCACGTGCTGACCCGCATTGGGGTCATGTCACTAGTTAGGAAGAAGGTGGGTGAGTAACTCTCTGTAGGGCCCTTCCTGGTGACTGCCTGGGGTCCTGGCACTGTCCCTTGGGGGTCAGTGGTCAGAGAACAAGTGCCTGGCTCAGGCCACACAGCTGCCCAGGGTCTGAGTCAGGCCAGAGGGACTGACCTGGAAAGCCTTTCTGGGTGAGGGGCCTGAGGGTGGAGGCCAGGATGGTGGATTACAGTTGGGGGACACACAGTGGGTGGGATGGCAGGCAGGGGAGCATTGTGGTCAGGAGGGGCACGCCTTGGCCAGCCTTGGGCAGAGGCAGCAGCTACCCCAAGCCTGTGACACCCGAAGTCCCTGTGGCTGCCCCGAGGCCCTTAGGGCTGAGCCGCAACCACCACCCTCCCTCTTTCGCTCCCACCTTCCCTCCCACCACCCCAGGTTCAAGAGTTTGAGCATGTCAACGGGAAATACAGCACCCCAGACTTGATCCCCGAGGGGCCCGAGGGCAAGAAGCCGGGCGAGGTGATCTCCTCAGACCCCAACACGCCAGTGCCCGCCAGCCCTGCCCACCTCCCGCCAGCCCCGCTGGGCCTGACAGGTCTGTGGGCTGGGCGGGCCAGAGAGGGCACTGGGGTTATGGAAAGTGTCAAGGTCACAGCAATCCCCAGTCTAACCCGCACCCCTTAGAAGACGGCCCCTCCTTCCCCCATGGCCCCTGTTGGCTGAAATGTCACTCTCTAGAGTTTTTCATTTTAATGACAATTTTGAGATATAACTTACATACATACTGCAGTATTTACTCTTAAAAAATTGGCTGGGCCTGGTAGCTCATGCCTGTAGTACCAGCACTTTAGGAGGCCAAGGCGAGGGGATCACCTGAGCTCAGGAGTTTGAGACCAACCTGGCCAACATGGCAAAATCCTGTCTTGGGCCGGATGTGGTGTCTCAAGCCTGTAATCCCAGCACTTTGGGAGGCCGAGGGGTAGATCACAAGGTCAGGAGATCGACACCATCCTGGCTAACACGGTGAAACCCTGTCTCTACTAAAAATATAAAAAATTAGTTGGGCATGGTGGCATGCGCCTGTAGTCCTAGCTACTCGGGAGGCTGAGGCAGGAGAATTGCTTGAACCTGGGAGGCGGAGGGTTGCAGTGAACCGAGATCTCACCACTGCACCCCAGCCTGGGGTCACAGAGCAAGACTCTGTCTCAAAAAAAAAAAAAAAAAAAAAAAAAAAGTGCTATTCAGTGATTTCTAGCATATTCACAGGGTGTACAACCAGCACCACTACCTAAGGCCAGAATATCTTCATTCACCTCGAAAAAGAAACCCCTTACCCATTAGCAGCTACTCCCTTCCTGTGTGTGTGGATTTCGCAATGCTGGACATTTTGTGTATGTGGCACCGCATGGAATGTGACCCTTTGGGTGTCACTTCTGTCACTCAGTGCGGGGGTTCCAGGTTCATCCACATTGCTGTGTGCATCCGTGCTTCATTCATTCCTCATTATGGCTGATTACGTTTTCTTTTCCTTTTTTGAGACGGAGTTTTGCTTTTGTCACCCAGGCTGGAGTGCAATGGCACGATCTCAGTCCACTGCAACCTCCACCTCTCAGGTTCAAGCAATTCTCCTGCCTCAGCCTTCCAAGTAACTGGGATTACAGGCACACACCACCATACCCAGATAATTTTTGTATTTTTAGTAGAGACAGGGTTTCCCCATATTGGCCAGGCTGGTCTTGAACTCCTGACCTCAGGTGATCCACTTGCCTTGTCCTCCCAAAGTGCTGGGATCACAGGTATGAGCCACCTCGCCTGGCTGATAACGTTTTCTTGTATGGATTTACTGCATTTTGCTTATCTATTGCTCTGTCAATAGATTTTGGGTTGTTTCTACTTTTTGGCTACTGTGGGTTACGCTGCTGTGAATTGGTGCATTTTACGTTTTTGTGTGGACATAGGTTTTTAGTTGTTTTGGGCAGATATCTGGGAATGGAATTGCCAGGTCATGTGATAGCTCTGTTTTCCCTTTTGAGAAACTACTAGACTGCTTTCCAAAGTAGCTGTACCATTTTACGTTCCTGCCGGTGTTGTACAAGAGCTCCGGCCCCTCTGAGTCTTCCTCAGTGCTTGCTGTCTGCCTTCGTGGTCCTAGCCGTCGTGGTGAGCGTGAGGTGGCATCTCACTGTGGTTCTGATGGGCATTTCCCTGCCACCAGGGATGTTGCGTGTTGTTTGGTGTGCTTATTGGCTATTTGCAGACTTGTAGGAATGTCTTTTCAGACTCTTTACACACTTTTAATTGGGTCATTTGTGCCTAGGTGTCTCTTTGGTGACCCAGGTATTTATTTGGGTGAAGCAAATCCCTGGTAAATACCTGGTCCCTCCGTTGGGGCTCACAGGCCTGGGGCAGGCATAGCTATCCCCTGCTGATGGCTGAGGCCAGGCCCTGAGATGCTCAGCACCTCCAAGCACAAGTGAACCCTTGGAGGTGGACACGCCTTGGTTTGCTTCTTGGCTTTGCCCTCAACTCTGTCTAATCTTGGGCAAGTTACCTAACCTCTGTGAGTCTCCGCTTTCCCAGCTGTGATGCACCTACCTCCCAGGGCTTCTCAGAGCCACGTAAGTGACTAGCACTTTGCGGCATCTGAATTAGCAGACAGGAAACTCACTCTGTCCAGAGGCACATGGCCAGCCAGCCTGTCCGAAAGCTGGGACCAGGCCAGGCGTCGTGGCTCCCAATCTGTGCCTCCATCTGCCTCACCTCCTTCCCTCCAGATGAGCAGCCACTGCTGTGTGCGGCCCCCTCCTGACTGCCCCTCTTTTTGGTCTCACTGGGTTCAAGGGTCCTCCAAGCACCCCCGAGTCTTAGGCCCGACCTGTCCTCTCTGGCTTAGCTGGGGATCCTGCCAGTCTCTCCAGGAGATGCTTGGTCTCGATGGAGCCTCCTGAAGGCGAAGCCCCTCCTCTCCTCTCTGCCACCCGCCTCCCTGCCCTAGCCCTTCCCGTCTGAGTCCACCTGTCTCACCTGTCTCACCTCTTTCTCTTGTTCTTTCAGACAAAATGGAAGCCCAGCTGGGCTACATGGATGAGAAGGACCCGGGGCTGCAGAAGCCAAAGAAACCCCTGGAGGTCCAGGTGTGGAACTTGCTGGCGTCTGGGTCTGTGGTGCGTGTGGGGTGGAGGTTGGGTCTTGGGACCTTCTCAGGCCTTGCACAGCCAGGTGGAACCCAGAACTCCTGGGTCCCTTTTCAAGCCTCTGGGTCTTGGGGAGCAGGCTGGGAGCAAGCGATGGAAGCCAGGAGAGTGGGTTCCCAGCCCAGCGCACGTTCCCTGCCCTCTGTTCCTGGTGAGGCCCCAGGCCCTGCAGCTTACCTGGTTTCCCCTCTGCAGGCCCTGCCAGCTGCCTTGGACAGAGTGGAGGGCGAGGGCATGCACGAGAGCCCAGCCAGCAAGGAGAGAGCCCGCGAGGAGCGGCCAGAGGAGAAGGAGAAGGCCCCGCCCTCCCCAGAACAGCTGCCTAGAGGTTGGGGCTTCCCGCAGGCCGCCCACTCCAGTGCCATGTCTGGCCTCAGCAGGCCCGGGTCAGGGAAGGGCAGGTGGCTGTACTTCAGCTCATTTCTCGCTGGCAGAGGGGCAGACTCCATCGCTCTGCAGGCCCCCTGGTGAGGGGAGGGCAGGCGCTCAGCTCTCCATACATGGACTTATGGACTGGAGAAAGGGTCTTACTCTGTCACCCAGGCTGGAATGCAATGGCACAATCTTGGCTCATTGCAACCTCTGCCTACCGGGTTCAAGGGATTCTTATGCCTCAGTCTCCCGAGTAGCTGGGAGTACCATGTGCCACCACACCCAGCTAATGTTTTTTCTTTGATTTTTAGTAGAGATGGAATTTAACCCTGTTGGTCAGGCTGGTCTCGAACTCCTGACCTCAAGTGACCCACTCACCTTGGCCTCCCACACCTTGGGGATTATAGGCGTGAGCCACCTCGCCCGATGGTCTTTAACTTTTCTTTATCATACAGAGATTGGGGCTTATTGGACTACTTTCTTATTTGTGATTTCTGACTCAGTTGCATTGTGGTCTGAAAATAATAGTCTGTATGAGGTTGTTGAAACCTGCTTTCTGGCTTGATATAGTCAGATTTTGCAAATGCTGTATATGTGCTTGAAGAGAATGTCTGCTCCCTAATGGCTGGGTTTAAGGTTCTAAATATATGTATTAGGGCCAGGCATGGTGGCTCACGCCTGTCATCCCAGCACTTTGGGAGGCTGAGATGGGTGGATCATCTCAGGTCAGGAGTTTGAGACCAGCCTGGCCAACATGGCAAAACCCCATCTCTACTAACGATAGAAAACTTAGTTGGGTGTGTTGGTGGGCGGCTGTAGTCTCAGCTACTCAGGAGACTGAGTCAGGAGAATCGCTTGAACCCAGGAGGCAGCGGTTGCAGTGAGCCAAGAACATGCCATCGCACTCCAGCCTGGGCGACAGAGTGAGACTCCATTGCAAAAAAAAAAATATATATATATATATATATAATATATATATACACATATATATATTATATATATGCATTAAATCAGTAGATAATGGATGCTAATTATGTTGTTCAAGTTTTTAATATCTTTACTAGTATTTGGTTTGCTTTGATCAGTCAGTTTCTGAGAGACTTGTGTTAAAATCTCTCATTTTGGTTACAGATTAATCTCTTTCTTCTTATAATGCCAGATTTTGCTTCATCTCATTTGAGACTGAGTTGTCAGGTGCATATTTGTTTAGGTTTTTTTTTTTTTTTTTTTTTGTTGAACAAAATCTACAAAT
>NW_016107460.1:8101252-8102827 GCF_001604975.1 Cebus imitator | reverse complement strand
CTCTGTTGCCCAGGCTGGAGTACAGTGGTATAATCTCAGCTCACTGCAACCTCTGCCTCCTGGGTTCAAGTGATTATCCTGCCTCGGCCTCCTGAGTAGCTGAGACTACAGGCACATGCCATCGCACCTGGCTAATTTTTTGTATTTTTAGTAAAGATGGGGTTTCACCATGTTAGCCAGGATGGTCTCAATGTCTGCCCACCTTGTCCTCCCAAAGTGCTGAGATTACAGGTGTGAGCCACCTCACCCAGCCGAGCCATTTAAAATATACCATTCAGGCTGACAGCGGTGGCTCACGCCTATAATCCCAGCACTTTGGGAGGCCAAGGCAGGTGGATCACCTGAGGTCAGGAGTTCGAGATCAGCCTGGCCAACATGATAAAACCCCATCTCTACCAAAAATACAAAAATTAGCTGGGCATGGTGGCAGGTGCCTGTAATCCCAGCTACTCAGGAGGCTGAGGCAGAGGAATCATTTGAACCCAGGAGGCAGAGGTTTCAGTGAGCCGAGATGGTGCCACTGCACTCCAGTGTGGGCGATGAGATAGAAACTGTGTCTCAATAAATAAATAAATAAAGTATACCATTTGTGGCTGGGTGCAGTGGATCATGCCTGTAACCCCAGCACTTTGGGAGGCCAAGGTGGACAGATCATGAGGTCAGGAGTTTGAGACCAGCTTGGCCAGCATGGTGAAACCCTGTCTCTACTAAAAGTTTAAAAAATTAGCCAGGCATGGTGTCGTGTACCTGTAGTCCCAGCTACTTGGGAGGCTGAGGCAGGAGAATTGCTTGAACCTGGCAGGCGGAGGCTGCAGTGAACCGAGGAGATCGTGCCATTGCACTCCAGCCTGGGCGACAGAGCAAGACTCTGTTTCAAAAAAAAAAAAAAAAAGGATGCCATTTGTTATTTTTAGCACATGCAGAGTTGTGCAACCATCACTATTATCTAATTCCAGAACATTTTCCTCACTCCAAAAAGAAATTCTTCTTACCTATTGGCAACCACTCCCCATTCTTCCTCCTCCCCCCAGCCCCTGTCAATCACAAATGTACTTCTGTCTCTATGGATTGGCCTATTCCGAACATTTCATATCAGTGTAATAATACAATACATTGGCCTTTGTGTCTGACTTCTTTCACTTAGCATGGTGTTTTTATTTTATTTTATTTATTTTGAGACAGAGTTTTGTTCTTGTTGCCCAGGCTGGAGTGCAATGGCGCGATCTCGGCTCACTGCAACCTTTGCCTTCCTGGTTCAAGTTTTCTCCTGCCTCAGCCTCCTGAGTAGCTGGGATTACAGGCATGTGCCATCACACCTGGCAAATTTTGTGTTTTTAGTAGGGATGGAATTTCTTCATGTTGGTCAGGCTGGTCTCGAACTCCCCACCACTGGGGATCCACTGCCTTGGCCTCCCAAAATGCTGGGATTACAGGTGTGAGCCACCATGCCTGACCCTTTTTTTTTTTTTTTTTTTTGACGGAATTTTTGGCTCTTGTCGCCCATTTTGGGCGACATCTCGGCTCACTGTAACCTCTGCCTCCCAAGTTCAATTTTTTTTTTTGCCTTAGCCTTCC
>NW_016107460.1:8091088-8101133 GCF_001604975.1 Cebus imitator | reverse complement strand
TTTCAAAAATAACATTTAATATATTTTGTTTCTTTTTTTTGAGACGAGCTCTTGCTCTGTCATCCAGGCTGGAGTGCAGTGGCATGATCTTACCTTACTACAGCCTTAACCTACTGGGTGCAAGCAATCTTTCCACCTCAGCCTCCCAAGTAGCTGGGACTACAGGTGTATATGCTGACACATCTGGCTTATTTTTGTATTTTTTCTAGAGATGGGGTTTTGCCATGTTGCCCAGGCTGGTGTTGAACTCCTGGGCTCAAGCGACCTTCCCACCTTGACCTCCTGGGATTACAGGCAGTATTTCATTTCTTTTTATGCCCAAATAATATTCTGTTGTACAGATCTACTATGTTTTATTTATCAATTCATAGTGATACATTTGAGTTTTGTTTCTGCTTTTTGGCTACTGTACACATTTGTGTACACATAAGGTTTTCAGTTCTTGTGGGTATATATCTAGGATTAGAATTGCTGGAGCATATGGTAATTCTCTGTAACATTTTGAGAAACTGCTGGATTGTTTTCCATGTGTATTGCATCAGTTCACATTCCTACCAGCATGTGTGAGGGTTTCGTTTTGTTCACATCCTTGCCAATACTTGTTATTATCTGTCTTTTTGATTATAGTCATCCTAGTGGGTAAGAAGTGGTATCTCATTGTCATTTTGATTTGTATTTCCTTTGTGCATAAAGATGTTGAATGTTTTTCATGTGATTATGGCTCATTTTGTATATAATATGTTGAAGAAACATCTTTTCAGATCCTTTGTCTATTTTAAAATTGGATTATCTTTTTATTATTGAATTATAAGAGTTCTTTTTAGTTAATTAATTTAACACTTTTAGAGACAGGATCTTACTCTGTTGACCAGGTGGGCTTTGAAGTCCTGGGCCCAAGTAATTCTCTGGCATTAGCCTCTTGAGTAGCTAGGATCACATGGGTGTACCACTGTGCCTGACTTATATGAGGTCTTTCTATAGATTCATGTTCCTCATCAGATATATGATTTACAAATATTTTCTTTCATTTCTTCACTTTTAATCTCTTTGTAATGTTTTAGGTCTATCTTTTGTAGACAGTGTATAGGGGATTCGTCATTTAAAATCTAATTATAGGGTCCCTGTCTTTTAGATGGCAAGTTTATTCTCTTTACATTTATTGTAATAACAAGATATGTGGTGGATTTCTGCTGTCTTATTTTATACTTTATATTTTCCTTCTCTTTTCTCCTCTTTCCTCTTTTCCTGGCATCTCTTGGATTGATCAAATTTGCTTTATATCTATATATTTTTTATATCTCCTCTTTTCCCCCTCAACTCATTTGGAAGGCTTATAGTCAATTCTATTCTGTACTCTTAAATTTTTCTGAATAATATGAGGACTTTAGATAGCTTTAGTTCGAACTCACTTCCCTTTCATCTGCCATGTTGCTATTGCCCAGTATTTTAGTTTCAGTTTGTTTTTACTTTCCCAAATTTGTTGTTATGCTTATTTCTAAATCTTTAATCCTTTTTTAGATCTCCTCACATTCTTAACAGTTTGTGTTTGCTTATTTGTTCATTATTGCTTCATTCAAATCCTTCCTAAAGCACACCTTTAATGGTGCTTTCGGCACATTTTTGGGAATGGTAAATTCTCTCACTGTTTGTTAGTTCTTTTACTCTTGAATAGTTATTACAATTCTAGATGGGATAGGGATCTTCCCTCAGCACTTTGAAGATACTCTTCCTTTTTTCTTTGGCATTCATTATGCCAAGAAGGCTACTGAGAAGCTGAGAAGGCTGCTGTTGGTGTAATTGCTGCTCCTGTGTAGGAAATTTCTCATTTCTATCTTTTCTCACATAGAAAAACTGCATTTAAGACATTCTCTTTGTCTTTGGTGATATGTGGCTTCACTACAATGGAGGGTATTTTTGTTTTGTTTTTAGAGTGAAGTTTTTAATTATCTTGTGTGTGACTCACTGTGATTCTTAAAGCTGAATATTTATGTTCTGCATCAATTGTGGGAAAATTCTCATTCGCTCGTTGAATATTTTCTTTGCCCCCATTATGTTTATTTCCTCCTTCTGGAATTCCTATTACTCATTGATTGGTTCATTCATCCAACTAACATATATATATATATATGTATGAAGCCTGCTGAGTATCAGATGCTGTCCCAGGCACTGGGGACACAAGCAGTGAACCAAAACAGCTGAAAGCTTCATTCATGGAGTTTGTATTCCAGTGTAGAATACAGGCAATCAACAATAAACAAAAATATGTGTTGTTCAACCACAGACTCCAAATGCTCTGGGGAAGAAAGCAGAGTACAAGGTTAGCAAAAGATGGGGGCTGACACAGTTTTTATAGCTTGTGCTTCCTTTTTGTTTATTTATCTGCCAGGCTTTTTGAGTAATCCTTGGATCAAGCTTCCATGTATATTTTCTTTGCACAGCTGTTTTTTAAACCATTCCCATTTGTATTATTTTGCATGGCTGTGTCACAAGTTACTGCATACATAGTAGCTTAAAACAGCACTCAGCACGAGCTCACAGTTGTGCGGGGCCGACGCCTGGAGTGGTGTTTTTGGGTGTTCTGCTGAGGATATCACAAGGTTGAGGACATCAAAGTATCGACTAGGTTAAGTTCTCATCTGGAGGCCCTGGGGAAAAGTCCACATCCATGCTCACTCTTTCTTGTTGGCAGAATTCAGTTCCATGAGGCTGGAGGACTGAGGTCCCATTTCCTTGCTGGCTGTCAGCTGGATGCATTTTCGGCCGCATTCCTGCCATGTAGTATGGTCTGTCTTCAAGCCAGCAATGGTGAACAGAAACCCTTCCATGCTTCGAATATCTGACTTCCTTTTCTGTGACTGGCCAGAGAAAAGGGCTCATGTGGTCAGGTTAGGCCTACTCAGGTCCTCTCTCGATTTTAAGCTCACCTGTGCCACAAAACGGAAGCTGCTCTAGGGAGTCCAGTCCATCCTCTTCACTGTCCAGGGGTTTTTGCAGGGCATGGACACCAAGGGCCAGAAGTCTTGGATCACATCTTAGAATTCTGCAATTAAAATGTCAATGATTGTGCATTTCATTTCTTCTATTTTTTTTCTTGAGACGGAGTCTTGCTCTGTCACCCAGGCTAGAGTACAATGGCGTGATCTTGGCTCACTACAGCCTCTGCCTCCCGGGTTCAACCGATTCTCCTGCCTCAGCCTCCCTAGTAGCCAGCATTATAGGCATCCACCACTACACCGGGCTAATTTTTTTTTTTTTTTGAGACGGAGTTTCGCTCTTGTTACCCAGGCTGGAGTGCAATGGCGTGATCTCGGCTCACCGCAACCTCCGCCTCCTGGGTTCAGGCAATTCTCCTGCCTCAGCCTCCTGAGTAGCTGGGATTACAGGCACGCACCACCATGCCCAGCTAATTTTTTGTAGTTTTAGTAGAGACGGGGTTCACCATGTTGGTTAGGCTGGTCTCAAACTCCTGACCTCAAGTGATCTGCCCACATTTCTAAAAATTTTATCTGTTTATTTCTAGTTTTGAGGGAGTCTTATTCTTTCCCTGTGGATTCTCTTCCTTCTTTTTCTTTTTTCTCTGTCTTTGGTCACTCTAGATATATTTATTTTAGAGCAAGCTTTTTCAGTCTGTGGCCCATGGGCCAGATGTGGCCCAGGATGGCTTTGAATGTGGCCCAACACAAATTCGTAAATTTTCTTAAGACATTTTGAGATTTTTTTGGTGATATATATAACCGATGTGTATATATCATATATGATTCTCTCTCTCTCTGTATGTAATATATATGTATTTTAGCTCATCAGCTGTCATTAGTGTTTAGTGTATTTTATGTATGGCCCAAGGCCATTCTTCTTCCAGTGTGGCCCAGGGAACCCAAAAGATTGGACACCCCTGTTTGAGCGTCTCTGACGCTGTCCTATTGCCCCAGGGTGCTGGTCTGCTTCCTGTGTGCCTGCTGGTGGGGGTATCATTGTTTTCTGGGTTTGGATTGGTGCATCCTTGGGCAACTTTTATCTGTAGGAGCCCCGTGTCCTCTGGGGAGTGGGAGTGTCCCCCTCTTTTGCTTCTGGTGGCTCAGGCCAGGAGGCTTCACAGGCAGTCTTGTCCTGGGAGCAGTTTTATGACGCTGTCTCTGCGTAGGGTGGTCCAGTTCAGATACCACCCACATGAGGATGAGGCTTTGGGTATGGGTTCCTGATGGGAGACCTTCTTTTCTTTGATCCCATGGTGGAGACGGGCCTTCTCACTCCCATGGCTGGTGGCAAGAACTTTCCTTCACAGAGACCATGGTATCGGAGGCCGTTGGTATCATGCCAGTTCTCTGCATCTTTTGGGCTTGAGGCCTCACCTGTCCTGCCTGGGTGTCGAGACACAGCCAGTTCTAAGCTCTCCAGGCCTCTTCCTGGTGTCTGATCACCCCAGCCTGGGGCACCGGATGCCGGCTCCTGCCTCTCTAGCTTCAGTTTCCCCTTCCTTCCTGTCACCTGGTGATTTCCTTCTCTTCTTGGGAACTCATCTTCTGTGGGCTTTTTATTTTTCTGGAAACAGGCTTTTGCTCTGTCACTCAGGCTGGAGTGCAGTGGTGGGATCCCAGCTCATGGGAGCTTTGACCTTCTAGGCTCAGCAGTCCTCCCGTCTCAGCCTCCTGAATAGCTGGGACCATAGGCGTGTGCCACCAAGCCCAGCTAATTTGTTGTATTTTTTTGTAGAGATGGGGTCTCACTATGTTGCCCAGGCTGGTCTTGAACTCCTGGTCTCAAGTGATCCTCCCGCCTTGGCCTCCCAAAGTGCTGGGGTTACAGGCTTGAGCCACTGCACCCGGTTGAGGGGAGTTCTTTTTGGTGTCAGCTGTTGGACTCTGCAGAACATGTGAATGGGTAGGGTTCTTCGGTGGAAAACCAGCAGCCCAGAGTCCTCTCTGCTTTCTGGGACCCCGCCCCACACCGTGAACCTTCTTGTCTTGCAGAGGAGGTGCTTCCTGAGAAGGAGAAGATCCTGGACAAGCTGGAGCTGAGCTTAATCCACAGCAGAAGGGATGGTGCTGACCTCAGGCCAGGTCTGGGGCTCTTCTCTGTTCTCTGCCCATGCCCTGTGGTCCCTTGAGGGTGCCCTCTGGACACTGTTCAGCCTCCCACAGTCTCCGAGGCACCGTCCCCTTGGCCCCAGGCCTGATTGGAGCTAGCATCTGGGAGTCTGGACTTGCCAGCCCCTCAGAGCGAATGCCAGGGGACAGGCTCCCCTCCTCTCCCCTGAGCCCTGCTGTGCCCAGCTGCTGAGAGAGAGGAGGCTGGTTATAGAGCCTGGCCTGGGGGATTTGGGACTCAGCCAGAAGCTTTGCATACCTCTAGGCACTGGAATGTTCTGGAACACTTGTCCTCAGATCAGCCCCCTCAGGCAGCTCTGCGTCTTTGAACTTGAGCTGTACTTTCATAACACTCTCCTGCCTTGCTCCTGGGTGGTCCTGATGTGCTGGGGGAGGAGCACTGGGCTTGGAGCAACCTCCCTGCTCAGGACGCAGAGAGGGACCGTTGGCTTGTTAAAAACCCTTCTGCGTGGCGAGCCCCCTGAGGACAAGGAGATGCTCTTTCTACTTGCCTCCTGGGTCCCCAGTGCTTGGCAGAGAGAGGCCCTGGGCACTGCTTTTGGGATGGATGAATGAATGTGATGTATCCCCAGCAGATGACAATAAGGCTGAGGAGAAGGAGCCCATTGAAACACAGCAAAATGGTGACAAAGAGGAAGAGGACGAGGGGAAGAAGGAGGACAAGAAGGGGAAATTCAAGTTCATGTTCAACATTGCGGATGGGGGCTTCACAGGTACTGGGGCTGGGGGTGGGCAGAGAGCTGAGGCTTCCTGACTGTGGATCCCAGGAGTCTAGACCAATGGTAACTTTATACTAGAGTGTGACTGGTTGCTAAAAGTCCATTGTATAACCTTTCTTAGCAACACTGGCTCACTGGACCTCTATGGGTGGAGGCAGGGGCAGGGAGGGAGGGAGCGGCTGTCCAGTCCTGCCCGCGTGTCACAGCCGGGGCACTTCTCATCCTGCTCACCTTGGCTGTTTTCCCAGAGTTACACACGCTGTGGCAGAATGAGGAGCGGGCTGCAGTGTCCTCGGGGAAAATCTACGACATCTGGCACCGGCGCCACGACTACTGGCTGCTGGCGGGCATTGTGACGTATCCTTAGTCAGGCCGGGCTGGGCAGGCACTCACCTGTTCTTCTGTGGACCTTGGGCAGAGCGCTCTCAGGGCTCCAGGGAAGCCTTCCTTGTTCTTCCTCACTCTTCCATGCTCTTCCTCGATTCTGGCAGTGGCTAGGAATCCTTGGCATTGCTGTGTCGCCGCTGTCATCACGGCTTCTTCCCTGTGTGTCTCTGGGTCCACATTTCCCTCTTTTTTTTTTTTTGAGATGGAGGTTTACCCTGTTGCCCAGGCTGGAGTGCAGCGCCTCAATCTCAACTCACTGCAACCTCTGCCTCCCAGGTTCAAGTGATTCTCCTGCCTCAACCTCCTGAGTAGCTTGGATTACAGGTATCTGCCACCACCTCTGGCTAATTTTTGTATTTTTGGTAGAGACGGGGTTTCATCATGTTGGCCAGGCTGGTCTCGAACTCCTGACCTCAAGTGATCCACCCGCCTCGGCCTCCCAAAGTGCTGGGATTACAGGCATGAGCGACTGTGTGCAACCTTTTTCTTTCTTTCTTTCTTTCTTTTTTTTTTTGTGATGGAGTCTCGCTCTGTGGCTCAGGCTGGAATGCAGTGGTGTGATCTCAGCTCACTGCAGCCTCCACCTCCCAGGTTCAAGTGATTCTTCTGCCTCAGCCCCTCGAATAGCTGAGATTGAGGTGTGCACCACCACGCCTGACTAGTTTTTGTAATTTTAGTAGAGACGGGGTTTCGCCATATTGGTCAGGCTGGTCTCAAGCTCCTGGCCTCAGGTGATCCACCTGCCTTGGCCTCCCAAAGTGCTGGGATTACAGGCGTGAGCCACCGTGTCCAGCCCCAAATTTTACTCTTCTTATGAGGATACCAGTCACTGGGTTTGGGGCCCACCCTCATCAGGTATGACCCTTTCTTAACTTGATTACATCTGCAAATACCCTCTTTCCAAAAAAGGTACCCATTCTCAGGTGCTGGGGCAGCACTTAAACATATCACCCAGGTTGTTGGGTAAAGAGTTAACCCTCTGAAGCCCCGGGCTGTGGCTGGTGTGCCCAGGGCACCCGTCAGTGTCTGCTGATGCTGTCGCTGTCCTGTTGTCGATATGCTCATCTAGCAGCCGGGCTTGAGGACTCACCTGAGAGTGTACAGCCAGGATACTGACCCCCGGCTGGCCCCTCCCCCTGCCCAAGTTGCCTCCTCCTGCGGCCCCATCTCTTCTCATGGCCAGGTTTGTCCTTAACAGTGCCCCACCCAGGCACGGCTACGCTCGCTGGCAGGACATCCAGAATGACCCGAGGTACATGATCCTCAACGAGCCCTTCAAGTCTGAGATTCACAAGGGCAACTACCTGGAGATGAAGAACAAGTTCCTGGCCCGCAGGTTCAAGGTTAGTTTTCTGCAGGGCCAGGGGCTACAAGCAGGGGGGAGAGACGGGTGTCAGGAGGGTCCTGGGCAAAGGAATTAGAGAGCAGCCACCCCCGCCACATACCTGGGTCACACTGCCACGAAGCAGTCAGTAAGTCCATCAACTAACAGTGGTGGCTCCTTGCTCTGGCCCCGGCTGGGGAGCGTCTGCTGCCCTGGGTTGATGGGTACAGAGAACCCAGCTTGGTGACCGCTCCAAGAGTTGGCCACCACCAGGCCAGGGTGGGCAGCAGACGGGAGTATGTCCTGTTTCCCTCCTTTCTGCTGGGAGCCTTGGCCTGGTGTGGGTGCTGATGGAGGATGGAGGGTGGCCATTCAGGGGGAGGGGCTGGGCCAACACTGTCCCCTGCCCCCAGCTGCTGGAGCAGGCGCTGGTCATTGAGGAACAGCTCCGGAGGGCTGCCTACCTGAACATGACCCAGGACCCCAACCACCCCGCCATGGCCCTCAATGCCCGCCTGGCTGAAGTAGAGTGCCTTGCCGAGAGCCACCAGCACCTGTCCAAGGAGTCCCTTGCTGGGAACAAGCCTGCCAATGCCGTCCTGCACAAGGGTGAGTGAGCCCTGCCCCCCGCGGTGTGGCCCATGCAGCTTCCTCCTGCCTGGTGAGCGCTCTTGGCTGTAGGTAAGGGGGCTCTGGGGTAGGGGCTGGGGACAGATGTCAGCCCAGAGTATGGTAGACTTCTGGGCCAGTATGGGATGGTCCTGTCATCAGACTCCTCATCTCCCCTGCAGGGAAACTGAGGCTGCTTGCTTCTCCAGCCTGTTTCTCAAGCCTGCTCTGTGCAGGCCCTGGCCCAGACTATCAACACAGAAAACCGCGAAACTGCAAAGGCTTCTGAGTCCTGACAGCATGCCTAAAATGCATTGTGTCTTTTTTTTTTGTTTTTTTGAGATGGAGTTTCACTCTGTCGCCCAGGCTGGAGTGCAGTGACTCAATCTCGGCTCACTGCAACCTCTGCCTCCTGGGTTCAAGCAATTCTCCTGCCTCAGCCTCCCGAGTAGCTGGGACTACAGGCAATGCTGCCACACCCGGCTCATTTGTTGTATTTTAGTAGAGATGGGGTTTCACTGTGTTGGCCAGGCTGGTGGTGAACTCCTGAGCTCAGGCAGTGTGCCCGCCTCAGCCTCCAAAAGCTCTGGGACCACAGGCGTGAGCCACCGCACCCAGCCTCGTTGTGTCTTTAGCCCTGGCAACACCCGTCGGCCTGGAGCCCTCTCACCGGCCCTGTGCGGGAAGGGAGGACTCTGGCTGAGATCTCCGTCAGTTCAGACCTCTGGTGCTTGCTGCACATCTCTGCTGGGTCACGGGGCACACTTCTGCCCTCGGGGGTCCCGGCTGGCTGTGGGAGGGTGGCCCTGTGGCGAGAGTTGCTGGACCCATCCCCATGCCCTGCAGTCCTCTCTGGTGTGCTCCGACCCTCTGCCTAGCTGGGCCTGGGACTGCAGGCCTCCCCGAGGACTCTTGGGAGGGAAGCCCTGTGTCGGCCGGTGTTTCTGGCTTGCTCGTCTACAGCCTGGGGGCCCCTGTCCAGCCCAGAGGGACCCCTAGGAGGAGTTCTTTGGAAGCCCCTGTTGTGTCTCCACTTGGCAGCGCTACTTGGCAGCGCTGCCTGGCAGCCTGGGAGGGCCTGGTGCACAGCACCCCCTGGTGCCCACTTCTGGCCGAGTGCAGTCATACACCCTTGCAAATAAGCCCCAGCTCTCGTGCTGCATCCCTGGCACAGCCCTCCATCCCTCCACTCCTCCATCCCTCCATCATCCCTCCATCCCTCCATCCCTCCACCCCTCCATCCCTTCATCATCCCTCCATTCCTCCATCCCTTCATCCCTCCATCCCTCCATCATCCCTCCATCCCTTTACCTCTCCATTCCTGCACCCCTTCATTCCCCCATCCCTCCATCATCCCCCATCCCTCCATCATCCCCCATCCCTCCATCATCCCTCATCCCTCCATCATCCCTCCATCCCTCCGTCATCCCTCCATTCCTCTGTTATCCCTCCATCATCCCTCCATCCCTCCATCATTCCTCCATCCCTTCCTCATTCTTCCATCCCTCCGTCATCCCCCATCCCTCCATCATCCCTCCATCTCTCCATCATTCCTCATCCCTCCCTCATCCCTCCATCCCTCCCTCATCCCTTCATTCTTCCATCGTCCCTCCATCCCTTTACCTCTCCGTTCCTGCACCCCTTCATTCCTCCACCCCTCCACTCCTCTATCCCCTCCATCATCCCCCATCCCTCCCATCATCCCTCCATCATCGCCATCTCTCCATCATCCCTCCATCATCCCCCATCCCTCCATCATCCCTCATCCCTCCATCATCCCTCCATCCCTCCATCTCTCCATCATCCCTCCATCCCTCCATCATCCCCCATCCTCCATCATCCTCCATCCCTCCATCATACCCCCACCCCTCCACCCCTCCACCCCTCTACCCTTCCACCCC
>NW_016107460.1:8069544-8090710 GCF_001604975.1 Cebus imitator | reverse complement strand
CCCTCCATCCCTCCATCCTTCCTTCCATCCCTCCACCCCTCCACCCTTCCACCCTTCCACCCCTCCACCCCTCCACCCCTTCACCCCTCCATCCTGCCATCCCTCTGCCTCCTGCCACAGTCCTGAACCAGCTGGAGGAGCTGCTGAGTGACATGAAGGCTGATGTGACCCGGCTGCCATCCATGCTGTCCCGAATCCCCCCTGTGGCAGCCCGCCTACAGATGTCAGAGCGCAGCATCCTGAGCCGCCTGACCAACCGTGCCGGGGACCCCACCATCCAGCAGGTCAGGTTCGGCCTGTGCACCCCGGCCCGAACCCCCTGGCGTGCCCCTGGGTGGAGGCTGGGTGGGGGGCCTGAGGCCACCTGTGAAGCTGAGTCCTTGCCTCCAGGGCGCTTTCGGCTCCTCCCAGATGTACAGCAACAACTTTGGGCCCAACTTCCGGGGCCCTGGACCGGGAGGGATTGTCAACTACAACCAGATGCCCCTGGGGCCCTATGTGACCGGTAGGTGCCCGTCCGCTCCGGGCAGCATGCACACGGGTGCCCGCCGGGCCCGGCCTGCCTGCTGCCGCCGACGCCAGGCAAGCCCGGCTCCCCTCTCTTTCTGACAGATATCTAGCCGTCCCCGAGACTTCCCTGTGCCGCAGCGCTCATTTCCAGCTGAGGTGAGGGCTGCCGGGCCCGCTGTTCCTCCCGCCACCCCACTGCTGGCCAGTCAGGCCTGGCCACAGTCAGCCCCACCCTGTCCTTGACTCCTCTCCCTAAGTCCTGGAGACTTTACTGCCTCTGGTGGCCTTGGGAGCCACCCTCCTGTCTGGAGCCCCTCTACCCTGCCCTCTTGGCCCTGGGACCACCTTGTGGCCAGTGTGTCTGTCCGCTGGGAGGCTGGAGTGGCAGGACATGAAGGGGTCGGTGGACTTGGGTGAGCTCCTGTGTGCACGTGTGCTCCCGTTTCACACGTGTTCCCGGTGGAAGTCAGAGGACTGCTGCCCCGGCCTGGAGCCCTGTCCTGTCCCTGCTGTCCTGCTGGTGGCAGACATCACATCTCATCTTACACCTCACTCCCTGCCCACGACCAGGAGGGTGGCTGAGGGTTTTGCGGGGGTTATTGGCCAGGAGAGGGGGCTTATTTCAGAGGAACTGCCAGTTCAGTCTGGCCTTCTCTGGGGCCTCCAGCCTCCACCATGCTGTGTCTGTCCCTGTGGGAACTATGGCTTGCCAGCAGAGGCTCCAGAGGGGCTTCCTGGCTCACTGTCCCTGCCAGCTGTTGCTTCCTGGGTGCTCTTGGCACTCTGGGTGTAGCTCATGGCCTGGCCTGACAGCCTGTGGCTGGGAAGCCCCCGGTCCTAGCTGGTTGTGATAGGCAGTGGGGGGAGCAGCTGCAGGCTGTGGGTGCCACCCTGGTGCCCCTGTAACTGGAAGCCTGGCCGCCTACCTGCATGACCCACTTACTTGCCTTTTGCAGCCACGCCTGCCGGGTCACCTGCCTGACCCCCATGGGAGAGAAAAGCTGCCACCTTTTTAGGAGCCAGCACCACCTTGGGACAAAAAGGGAAACCGACTCATGGCATCACATGGAGGACGAGGCCCAGCCCGGCGCGGCCAGAGCCCAGAAGTGCCACGTCATCATAATTCAAGTGTTCTTCCACACAGTGTCGCCCCCACAACCACGCCGGACGTGCTCCCTCGCCACCTTTTCCAGACGACTCTTAGAAGAGATTTCATTTATTTGTACATCTTTTGCACTTTCCTATTGAAGACTTGAACACATTTGTCTTGATAAAAGTCAGATGACATATGGAAGATTCGAACCTGCAGTACTGACATCTCTCTTTACCGATGGGTTCCAGATGCAAGGAAGCCCTGGCACTGCCCTGTGGGCTCGGCCCAGCCGGGAGGACACGGAGCCCGGTGCCCTGGGAGCCCTCAGCGTCTCCTGCCTGTCCTGTCTACACCTGTGTGACTGCTCCTTCTGCTCCAGCCCCCTGCCTACTTGGAGCCTCCCCGCACCAGGCAGGGCAGGTTGGGGAGCAGATGTCCAGCCCGATGGTGAGACCCGGGCTGACATTTCCCCTCCTTCCTGCTGAGGCTGGAGGCTGCTAGGCGTTTGCTGTCTCCTTGCGGGGAGGGGGTCCTCTGCCAGCAGCCGTCTGTTCCCGGCCCCATGCCTCTTGAAGGCTCTGAACTCTGTTACCAGTGGGATGCCTGTGGCCCCAGCTGTTGTGTTCATGGCAGGCAGAAGCGTGTGACCCCAGGGAGGGGGTGCCGGGAGGGCCAGCGCTTGCCTCAGAGCCACTGCTGCGTTTGGGGTTTGCTTTCTGCCGGAGGTGTGGTTAAGTGACAGCAGATGCCCCAGCAAAGGAGGGTCATGGTCCCTGAGCTGGCCCAAGAGACCCTGGCCCTGCCCTGTGCTCTGGGATGCCTGCCCTGCCCACCTCTGGGGGTGGAGCTGGGCTGCCCCTGGGAGCCTGGACTTGTCCCATTCTCCTGTCCCTGAGAGGCCTTCCTGGGGCACTTCCTGCCTGAGGCTGCCCTCTTGGAGAGCGTGGGGAGAGCTCTGCCTGGAGGGGACTGGGCCCAGTGCCCTCTGCAGACCCCTCCCAGCCGCCACACCGAGGGCTTGCTGCCTTGTTTCCTGCTTGAGTGCCCTGGAGTCCCAAAACCATCTTCCCACATGTGGGCTGTTGGAATCCCACCCACTCCCCTGCCCCTGCCCCTCCAAGCTGGGGATGGAGATGGGGAGCAGGTCAGGCCCTCCCTAGGCCTGTCTGTGTCTGATCCTCTTCCTGGTCCCAGGTCAGCCTGGAAGGCATTTCTGAGTCTTGAACTGGGAGCTTCCTAGGGAAGGTGCCTTGGGGTGCAGAATCCTGGGAGTGTTAGGAAGGGGCTCCGTGAGAAACCCAGCTGGGTCTGGGATGGGAGTGCCACAGGGGCTGGGACTCTGCTCCCTGGAGAGGGCCTGCCTGGGACTGGCGGGGCCAAGGCTGGGTCAGGACTCGCCGGCTTGTGTTGCAGACAATGGAGAGATTCCCTAAGCCCCAGATGCTTCCCTCATAATGAGGATCTCTCTGAGGGTGGGACCCCAAGACTCCTCCATCTTGGTGCATTCCCACACTCCAGGCTGGATCCAGGTCTGCAAGGCCAGCCCGACCCTGAGGTTGCAGTTGGGCATAGTGGGGAGAACGCGGGGGTGGAGATGATTGTCAGCAGGCTCACATGCAGCCCGGACTCCGCCATGCGTGGGCAGCACCCAACGTTGCCTCCAGGAAGGGAAGCCCTGAACGAGCCATTGTGGTTTCTCCACGTGCGCGTTGTGTGCTTTGCCGTGCCTCCCAGCAAAGGCTCCTGGCTTGGGTCACAGGCGAGGTGACCTGCCATAAGCTCACTCCTGTGCCCCTGTCCCCAAACAAGCAGTGGCCAGCACTGGCTTGGCCCTCTTTGGGAGCAGTGCCCACCTCCCTTGGCCCACAGCAGATAGGTCCCTAGTGGCAGGCCTGGAGGTGTGTGGGAGTCAGGGCAGGAGTCCGTGTCTCCATCCCAAGGGCTGATGGCCCCTCCCCTGTGAGCCCCTCCTCCCAGGCAGCCTTGCTGTCCCTTCCTCTCCGCTTCCCTCCCAGGCCTCGCCAGGGCTCCCTTCTCCTCTGCCTGGTTAGACTTGGGCACCTAGGAAAGCCTGGCCAGAGCTCCTTCGGGCCCAGGCCCCCTGCACTGCCTGGTCCAGAAGAGGTGGTGCGCTCTGTGGCTGGCAGCCTGGTGGCCTGGGAGCGGTGGGCTGCTGGAGTCAGAGCGGGTTTGGGGCTGACCAGTTTGGAGAGGAGAAAAGATCTTCGAGTGTCTTCTTGGCTTGTCAATCATCTCTGCCAAAAGTGGTGATGGTGGTATTGGTATCTTTGGCATCTCTGGGCTGGGTTTGGTTTTTGCTGCTGGCAGAATTAGGGGCCTGGGGCATGAGTGTGAGCCCAAAGTACCAGTCTGTGATTGGAGATTTCCAGCCACTTTATTTAAACCAATGCTGAGTAGGGCTTCTGCAGAGCCACCTTTGGGCCACAGTCTTGGAAGGCATTGCCCCGTGGCCTCAGGTGACTCGGGGTGGAGTGAGCAGGTCTGTGGGGTCCTCATACACGCCTGAGGCGGAAGCAACATCCTCCTGAAAGCCACCTTCCAAAGCTCCTGTGTTTCCTGCAAACTTGGCTTTTGCCAGGGGCGGGCTGGACTTTCCCTGCCCCAAACGATGGAAGTCCTCCTGCTTTTGGGGCTGCCTTCTCAGAGTTCCCCGGGTGCTCCCCCGCCCAAGTCAGGGGCTGACCAAGCCTTGGCCCCATGACACCGGCAGCCCTCACCGGCAACTCCTGTCATCCTGGGACACTTGAGGGCCCAAGGAGGTGGACTGGAGAGGGGGCTTGGGGACGTGGGAGCTGGAAGCCGGTGGAGTTGGTCAACTGTGGGTCACTTGGAGCCTCCAGTGTGTGCCAGGGTCTGTGGGCAGGGGACGGGGCGTGGGTGGGGGCCGAGGCCGGCATGCCATCTTGGTGACCTGGCCTCGGCCCCTCCTGCAGGGCTCTCCTGTGGCAGGCCCGGCATCAGTTGTGGAGGCCGCCTCCTGCCTGTTTTGCGTGTCTGGAAGTTTACAGGTTGTGGTGGTCAGCCCAGTCATTGGCATTGTTTTTGTTTTCTTTTTCTTAATTTTCAGATTTTTTTTTTAACAAAGTATTTTTTTAGGTGCGATAACCCAGAAAGGGCCCGTTGGGTGTGTGTGTGTGTCCTGAATTCCTCAAGCCGAGATTGGAGCCCAAGCACCCTGGAGAGGAGGAAGGGGTCCCACTGGCCTGTGGGGTCTGAGTTCAGGGGTATGGAGGGAGCAGACCCCACTGGCCCAGGCCCGGCTAAGAGGGGGCCGACCCCTTTCCCAGGCACAGCCCCAGGCTGGCAAAGGGAGGGTCCTGGGCTGGGTGCAGGGCACGTCAGGAGTCCCAGCCAGGGTGGCCCTGGTGGGGGTGGGGTCGAGCTTTGGAAGCCGAGCTCTCCTGTGAGCCGTGGCTTGTCCGGTCTTCACCCGCGGGAGGCCGGACAGAGACCGAACAACACAATCACCTTTACTTTGTACTCTGTGTGTATGTTTTGGTTTTCTGTGTTTTAATAAATCCTTTGGGAAAGGATTTAATCAGAGTTTTTTTTTCCCTTAAGATTCAAGATTTAGAATAGGAATGGGGGCTGTGGCCAGGGAGGCGTGGTGGGGGCTGGGGACGTCTCCAGAAGCCTTCTTCTCTTGCCTGGGATGGTCATTTCACGAGGCTCAGGGCTCACTGGGAAGGAGGGGAGCCCAAAGCAGGGGTGTGCTGGGGTGAGGCCCCTCTCACCTGCACCCCAAACACGTACCATGAGGGCTTTCCCAGGCCTTGATCTCTGTCTCCATGAGAACAGCAGCCTCCCAGCAAGTAGCTCTGACCCTTGGTGCTGGTGAAAGAATGTGTTGGGGGCGGCAGGGGAGGCACCCACCCTCTGTGGGCCCCTGGGCGGACTCGCTTGGGAGAGATCTTCTGACCACCTTGTCCGCAACCTCTGTCCCTGATCTCTCTCTCTCCACGGGCCCTTTCCAACCCACCCGCCCTCAGCTGCAGGCTCAGGTTCTGGGGCGGCCCCAGCCCCTGGGGCCCTGGGGCCAGCAGCCTCTTCCTCCCCTCCTCACCCCGGCCCAGCCCTGACCCCGAGGACATGAGAGGAGCAGAAAGGCGCAGAGTCCGATGGGTTTGGGCTTTATTTTGCCATTCCATAAATACGGTGGCTGAGTCGTGGTCTGAGTCTTGTTTGGAAGCTCAAGGCATAGGACAGTCTCTGCCTAGGTAGGGAATGCAATTAGCTGAGGAACCACAGTTGGTTAAAAAAAAGGAAAAAGCACATTATTTACATGACTGGACAAGGACAAAAGATGGGCGGAAGCCCCTGTCACTCCTTGGGACCTGGGGTCTGGCCACAAGGCTGAGTGGGAGAGAAACAGTGGGGGCCCTGCAGCGGCCAGCAGGGCCAGCGCCGCCCTTTCTAGACCCCACTGGCCTTGGCCTTCTGTACTTCCTCCGATGGTGCCACCCAACACCCCCCTCCCGAGTGGGGGGACCTGGCCCCAGGAGGCAGAGCCCTCACACCCTCGCTGCGGTTTGGTGTGGAGCAAACAGGACACCCAGGAGCCAGACTGTGGGAAGAGCTGTGCCCCAGGCTGCCTGCATCCTGGCACCAGGGCCTTGGGCCTCGGCCAAGCTCACCAGGGGCCCGGCCTCCCTGTGTTTGGCAAACTCGCAGCCTTCGAGGGCTCAGCTGCCCCAGGTGTGGCTTGTATTAAGCAGCAGTGCCCACCCTGGGCACCACCTCGTGCGCCCATCCCTCTTCCAACAGTGGGTGGGGCTGGGGTGGCAGTGGGGATGGGGCCAGCCACCCTCCCTGAAGGCAAGGGGGGGCCACCTGCCCTCCGGCACCACAGGCCACTGCAGGACCTAGTCGTGGAAGGAAGCAGGCGACTCCTACCTGGACCTGGGCCACAGGCTGGGACCTCCATTGGGAGGAGACTTCCCTGCCCCACACCTGCAGGGCTGCTTCTGGTGAAGCCGGCAGCAGGACTGGTGGAGACCTCGGGAGTTGGTCTACGAGAAGGGGCCCGGGTTTAGACGCCAGGGCAGCGTGAAGGGGGGTTGGGAATGGCAGAAGCTGTGTCCCTCTCCTCCTCTCAACCCGGCCTCTCCCCGCTGGTTTTTGTGGCTTTCACACATAGCTTCCCAGGCCTCGGCCCGGCCAGGACAGGACAGCAGTCCCTGCAGGATGGCAGGGTGGAGCCTTCTGGAACAGCGGCTCCGGTGGGAACAGAGGAGCCCCAGCTGAGGTTCGCCCTGGGGGCAGGAGGCACAGGCTTCCCCGTGGGGCCTGCTGGCAAGGGGTGGGGGCGGCTTTGGGAGAACCCTGCCCCACACAGTCAGCAAAGCCTGGGTACTTCTCAGGACACAGGCCTGGGACTCTAGACGGCACCTCAGCACCTGCAGGCTCCTTGGCATCCCCAGCCCTCTGGCCCAGGCTGCACAGGGGCGTCACTCTGGCTTGCCCTGCCCTCCCTCCCCCTCCCCGGTCTGTTGCAGGCACTGGGCAGTGGGAAGGGCTCACCTGTCCTGGCCATCTTTCCAGGGAGAGGTTCCCTGAGGTCTTTGCCTACATTATGGGGGCTGCAGACCCCCAGTCCTGGGCACACAGCACAGAAAACCCCAAGGACCTTTCTTTACTGAAAAGGTCCAAGCATGCTCTCTGCAAAACCCAAGCCCACCACCTTGGCGCAGAACAGCAGCCTGGGGTTGAGGTGGCTTTAGAGGAGGTCTACAGGGGCCAAGAGGAATGTGTCCTTGTGCACAGGGCCCTCCTGCTGCCACATGTCGTGATGTAGCCAGCAGCCACCATCCAACTAAGAGCACATGACCACAGGGCCTTCCGGGGCCAGGACAGAGGGGTGGCGGACAGAGGGGTGGCCGGACAGAGGGGCCTGCCCCCACTGGGACCTCTCCCAAGTGCTCTGGGCCTCGCTGGTGTGAGGCTCATCACTGGTGTGTGGACGGAAGGCGGTGGGATGCTGAGCTGGAAATCAGACCCCTACACTTTTTGTGGCTCCCAGACTGCGGAGCCAATCCCCCTGGGTCCCTGCCCCTGCCAGCAAGGGTGGGGGTGGGTGGGGGTCAAGGGCCAGCTCGAGCTTGGTAGGCAAGACTCCTGCGGGGACCCAGTGGGAAGGGTTGGAGCAGAGAAGGTTGGGGGAGGAATCTGGGGTCAGGCCCCCGAGACTGTACCTGGAGTCCTTGGCAAGTGGGAGATGGAGGAAGACCCCCAGTGGGGAGGCTCTGCCCCAGCAAACAAGGCCCTGGAAGAGGGACCCCTCGATGGGCCAGACCCCTCTCCCCCTCCCCCCACACCAGGTAGGGATTCTCAGCGGAGGAGAGGCCGGCCCTGCCTGTCCCAAGGACCCAACCGGGCCTTGGCCTGGCCTTGACTTTGGGACTCGTGGCTGTGGCTGGCAGAAAGCTGGGTGGTCTCTTCTTGGAGGATGAGAGGACGTGACAGGCTGGGGTGGGACGGCTGGGACGTCCTTCCTAACCAATGCCATTCCCGGCACAGGTGGGACTTCGACATGGTCTGGCGAAGCAGTGGGCGGTGTCTGGCAGCGACTTGGGAGATGGTTTCCCGATGACATCACAGTGTGGTGTTTCTCTTTGATGCAAACCACACTCTTTACTTGGCTTCGAAACAGCTTAAGCGAGCGAACAGAGACTAGGAGGGAACAGGAACTGTCCGAGCAGGCGGGGGCGGCTTAGGATCTGTAGTCCTTTTTGCTGTAGGGTTTATTGCCCAAAATACTATCAATCTCGTGGATAATGGAAGACGACAGCTTTGGAAGGACCTGCGCGCAAGAATAAGAACGAATCAGAATCCCGCCCACCACGGGCCTGGCCGGGGGCGGAGGTGGGCGAGGCTCCTCCAGGTGGTCTGTGGGCCAGGCCCGAGTTACCCCATCACACCTGGGCTCCATCTGAGGCAGATGGAGGCTGTGCTGCTTTTGTGTTCCCGAAGGTTCGGGGCAGACAGGAAGCATGCCTGGGTCTGGGCACTACCCCTCAAATGCCAGGGCGCTCTAGAACCTTCCTGTAAGGGTGGAGGCAGCAGTGCCATAAAACGCAGACTCCAAGGCCAGATGCTGGACTTCCACATCCGACTGTCCTTTCCGGCTGTGCGTGCCCCGGCTGGCAGCACCGACAGCCTTCCCGGCGATACAGCCAGGGCCCGGCTTCCACCTCGATTTCTCACCCCCAAACTGACAAACAGCAGGTGGTCAGCCAACCCCACTTCCCCGCCTTCCCAGCCGTCCAGGATCCTACCACCATTCCCGTCTTGGAACTGCAGCGCCTCGTCCCACCAGGGCCCTCTGCCTTGGACTGTGCTTCCCAAAGCCTCCAGGATGGGGCAGCCAGAGAGCAGGCTCCCTTTCCAGGCTGAGCTGCAGCTCGCCCTCCTCTGCCCAAATTTTGCCCAGGGTCCCACCTCACTCAACGGCAGCATGCCAGTCCCCGGAGGGGTGCAGTGCCTTTCGGATCTGCCTCTCTGCCCCACGCCTTCTCGGGCCTTTGCATTGACGGTTTCTGCTGATGGAAGTCAGCCATTTGCATGGCTTACTCTGCGCTTCTTCAAGGCTTTGCTTGAGCATGACCTTCTCAACAAGCCCACCCCACGGGCCTCCTTGAACCTCGGTCTGCAGTGCCACTGTCCCTGGCCCCAGCTCCCCACCCCTCCCCTCCAGGTTCTCCCGTGGCGCCCCTCCACTCCCAGCACACATTGTAACCTCCTTGTTCCTTGCAGTCAGTGTGTATGTCTGTTCCTGCTGGAAAGCAAGGTCTCCAGGAGCAGAGCTCTGATGGTTCACGGACACATCCTGAGTGCCTGGAACAGAGCCTGGCACGCAGGATGAGCCTGGGAGGATGCACTGGACGGGCACAGCTGGGATGGGGACTCTGCCCAGCACGGCCTCTCGCACTCACCTGTATTGCCCCAATGTTCTCCATGAGCTGGTCTGCGTTGGAGGCCCCCAGGAGCACGGAGCTAACGCCCTCGTTCCTCAGGCACCAGGCTGTGTCAGCGAGACCCGAGGTGAGGAAGAGACAATCACTGCAGGGGTCCCTGATGGCTCCGCCTTGCCCCTGACTGGGCCCCAGCGTCTTAGTCTCGGGGCTGAGGGTGCTTAGGAAGCCTAGCAGTGCTGGGCAGGGGCTGTGCCTAAGAGGAGGCTGGAGGGGGCGTGGGGCTCCCTGGTGGAGAGGTGGCCCAAGTGCCCAACGCTCCCCATCCTCTTCCCGTAAAAGTGGGAGCCCCATTACCATGGCTGTCGGATGGAGGGGGTGGCCCAGGTCCTCAGGAACTCCTGACATCCCCCTAGAGGCACGGGGTCCCAACCATTCCCCTTAGAGCCCTGTCACCTGTGGCCAGCTGGGGGCTGATGTCCAGGGATCCCTCCCCTCTCTCCCCAGGGACACTGGTCCATTGGTGCCCCCAGGCTTGTTACCTATGGCCAGCTGGGGCAGGGTGCAGCCCAGGCGCTCGGCGAGGGCCTGCAGCTCCTTCAGCTTGGCCTGCTGGCGCCGGCCCTCCTCACTCAGGATCTTGTCCTTCAGCCACTGGTAGCCCTGGTTGAGGGGAGGGGAGCAGGTCACTGGACCCCAAGCGCAGGGGGCCAATGGGCTCATTCCTTCTGGACCCTTTGCCCTCATAGGGCTCATCTCATCATGAAGCCAGGACAGTGCCCCTGCCCCAGGCCTCTCAAGCAGGGAGAGTGGACAGTGGGCTGGGCACGGGCAGGTGGATGAGCGGGGCCTGTCCAGGCTCTGGAATGCAGAGACTGTGGTGCTGGCCCAATCCCCAGCCAGGACAAGGAGGCGAGGTGCCGGCTTTCCTTCTCTTAGGGAGCTTGGCAGCCTGGGGCCTTGGCGGCCTCCTGCGGCCCAGAAGAACCTCCCGGCCCTAGGGGAGTGCCTTCTCCCCAGCCATCCCTCCCAGAGGATTGCAGGGCCTCCTGGGGGGTGTCCTGCCCTTGCCGTGGGATGGGAGGAGTGGGGGGCCGGGCCGTGCTGCTGGTGGGGGCCCCAGTGCGGAGTCTGCTGGCTGGGCAGGCTTTCTTGGCCTGCTCCTCATTCCGCAGATCCTGTAGAATGGGGACCCTCCTGAGTCCCCACCAGGAGGTTGTGTGGAGGGAAGAGGCGCCTGTCCCAGGGTCACCTCCGTGTGGCTCTGCAACCCCTATCCCTGCGCCCAGGCCCAGGGGTCTCAGTAGTGGCGGATCAGTGAATGCTGAACTGTGGTGAGGGGCAAAGGTGGGGGGATATGTGAAAGGGCCTCCTCACTGGGGCCTGTGCCAAAGGCGGGGCAGCCCCTCTAGACATGGGGTCTGGCCAGAAGGGGCTCCATGTTCTCATGCCAAGGATCCCGTCCCCAGCAGACCGAGGTGGGAGCAGCTTCAGCACCCGAAGCCCCACCCAGCACCAATGTGGTTGGCCCAAAGGTCCCTCCCCTCCAAAACGCCTGTCCTCTGCCCGTCCCTCCCCACCAGGCCGCTCCTTCACCTTCAGGGAGGCTCTTGAGTAGGGCGGGATGCCACTGTCGTATTTGCCAGAAACGATGCCGCAGGCCAGAGGCGACCAGGTCATGGCACCCACTCCTGAGAGAGGAAAAGCAGGTGGAGTCAAGCCCTGGGCCGGAGGGTGGGGGGTGGGGCGGGGCGAGGGCCCGAGGGTGGGGGTGGGGCGGGTGAGGGCCTGGGGTGCCCACCTATCTTGTGGAACAGCTCTGGCAGCTGGACCTCCACCTTCTCGCGCTGGAACATATGGTACTCAGCCTGCTCGCAGATGGGCGGGGTCAGGTTGAACTGCCGGGCCACCGAGTAGGCCTCCTGTGAAGGCAGAAATGGACCCCAGTGGCCCCTGACCTTGAGCGGGTAGGGGGCTTCTGGGGTAGCCAGGGAGGGGGCACCAAGGCGTGCCCGGGACAGGCTGGTCTGGCAGCTGCAGCCTGGGTTGCAGCAGTGGGTCTCCCCGCTGCTCACACTCCTACTTCTCCTGGGAGCCAACGAGGCCCTGGTAAGCTGGGAAAAGAGGGTGGATGGTGGGATGTCTAGGCTGGAGGGTCCAGTTATGAGCAGCCCAGGCTCTGAGCCACACAGCCTGGATGCCAATCTTGGCCCAAGCTGTGTGACCTTGGCACGTTACTGAACCTCTCTGTGCTGCAACATCCACATCTGAAAAATGGGCTGCCTGTGGCATCACCTGGTAAGGCACTGTGAAGATGGCATTCGAGTGGGTCCCTGTGCAGCCCTTGAACCTAACAGCGCCTGGCACATAGTGGAAGTGGCCGGTGTTGTTATTACCCCCGAGTGCTCCCTGAACTCTAGGATGTCTGCTAAGAGCTTCACATTGGCTCTCTCAGGGACTCCTCAGGTTGCCCCATGAGGACTCACCCAGCAGACGTGTTCTACAGATGGGTAAACAAGCTCAGAGAGGTTAAGCCATTTGTCCAGGGCCACACAGCGCTGGGATTCACGTGGAATCCCGGTCTTCGAGGACTGCATACATAACCACCACACTCCACCATCCTGTCCCTCCCTTAGCTCCTGGGCATTGGTGCAGTTGGGACCAAAGGCACAGACCCTGCCAGAGCCTTGGGGTCTCCGTGGGCAGCCTATGCCAGGAGCCCGTGCCTGGACACACACACACTGCGCGGTCGCCGTACCATGATCTCCATGGAGCTCCAGCGTGACGTGCCCCAGTACATGGCCATCCCCTGGTTGATGACGTGGGTCATGGCGCGGACGGTCTCTGTCGTGAGAGAAGGCGAAATTGCAGGTGGGGGGTGGCTGGGGCTCTGGGCCAGCCTCGGGACATTCTGCAGATGCAGGCAGGAGGCTGGGAGGAGGGACAGGGGCTGCGAACATGTCTTGCAAGCAGTGTACTTCTGGCTCCGAAGTTGGGTGTGGGAGGGGTTTTTTGGGATGAAAGAGAAAAATAAACCACAATCCTAGAAGCTGGTCTTGAAAACCATTTCCCTGACTGGTTACAGGCCTATGGAAATGTTGAAAAATGGGTTATGGATGGACTGTGATGTTTCTATGGCAGATTAGAGGGGACATCAAAGAATGAAGGTGGCTGTGGACTCTAGAATTGGGGCTTCTCTGGTCTCGGGAAGACTCTGGCGCCTTGATCACTTAGGAAGGACCAGGTGAATGCATTCAAGCTACCGTCCGATTGGCAGCAGGAGGGAGACGTGTTTTCGCCTGTTTCTGGATTCCTATTTTGGGCTATCCCAAATTCTCACTGGAATAGACAGCAGACTGGAGAAGGGGAAGCGGCAGGACTGGGGTGCCGTGTGGTCCTGGAGGACAGGGCTTCGAGCCGAGCTTCTCTCATGTCCAGGAGACTGAGAAGCAGGCTTGGAAAGCCCAGGTTCTCAAAGCAGCCCAGCACCAGGCCAGAGTCCCAACCTGCCTGTCCCTGACAAGGAGAGATCCCAGGGCCACAGGGGTCTGGGTGCTCCTCCTGTAAGGGGCCATGGCCTGGAGTGGAACAGTTTTGATGCTCCACAAGCCCTGGGAACAACCTGAATCGTGGATGGCAGAGACACCTAAGCCCTGAGGACAAAATCTCAGAGACTCCATGCTGGCTTTTTAAAGAAGAGAGGAGGGACCCTCGCCCCAGCGACACGGCGGATTCTTCCCAGTATTCAAAAATGTTTTTGAGACATAACAATTTGGTGGTTATAGCTCCCTCAGCCTCATGGGGATGTGATTTTAAAAACAGAACTTGGCCTCAACATTTCGGATTTCAGAAGCCTCTTAGCTTTGCGGGGTGACGGACTGTGCCTCCAGTTTCTCACGGGTCTGATACAGTGCTTGCAAGTTGGACTGCCAAAGGCAGTGTGGGAGTGAAGTGGGGTGCAAGTGTTTCTAAAAACAGCAATGACATTGACCCTGGAAAAGCCCCGGCTCTCCCTAAGTGCCTGCTTGTTCTCTGCCCATGTTTCGGGGAAGCTGAGGTCCTGAAAATGGCTGGGAGTGGGGCCGATGGGAAGGAAGGAAGGATGGAGGATGCTGGGCTTGCTCTGCAGGCGCCACCTCGGAATGGCAATGAGGCCATGGAGTGGCAGCGCTGGCTTCCTGTCGACTTCTGTTTTTGGGGTTGCTCCTAAGCGCCCCTTTATTGAGATCCACCCTGAACAGAACCTGGGGCCTCCTAAAGGCTAGAGCTGAGGCCACTGGGGTTTCTGGAGCGGTGGTCTCGGCAGACTCACCCAAGACCCCTGGCAAACCCCCCTCGGCTTCCACGCTTGCAGGCCCAGCCCTGCTTTCTGCTTCCTTCCAAGGTCAGAGGTTGTTCCCAGAGGCTCCTGGGAACCGTCTCTGTCCCCTCCTGGGGGTGGAGATCTGGGAGGGAGTCTGACCTTTCAGGGCCACCTCCCTGGACCACCTGCTTTAACAGCCAACACCAATAGGTCTGCTGGGGAAGGTCTGAGGAGAACCTGAGGCTCCCAGGAGGATCTCCGACTACATCCTGCCCCGGTCCAGGCTCTGGGCCTGGCGGCCTCGTGAAGATTTTTAGAAACACTCTCGGGGCACCTGTGACCATGCAGCACGAGTTCCCGGGTCTGTTCAGCCAAGGCTAAGGTCCACATGCTCGAGAGAGGGAAGCCAAGGCCCCCAGGCCAGCCTGTTCCCTCACTCTCCCTCCCCGCCAGCTGTCTCAGGTCACCAAGGTCCCAGCCAGTGAAACCGCACACTGCCCTGGGGCGCCCCTTCCATGCAGCGACGGGGAGACAGGGCTGACGGGCAGGAGCCTGCAGGAACCCCTGGCTGTCCTGGGGTGGGGGGTCCTAGGCAAAGGCCCCTGGGCTCCCTGGAGGATCTGGGCAGAAGCAGGCTGGACAGGGGCCACACCAGGGAACACCCAGCGCTTGTGCCCAAGCGTGGTATCAGTGGCCCCAGGTGCAGGGACAATTAGGGACAACTTTCCTTCACCTCAATATTTAATGCTGCTGAACAGAAGTAGGAGGACTTAATCTTTCTAGCTGCTGCCAAAACCCATGGTAACTCCTGCCATGTCACAAATAATACATGGGAGGTCAGGTGGCAGTGCCAGTTGGCAGACAGGGGCCCAGGCCCAGGAGACCAACGCCCGCCCTTGGGGTGGGGTCCTTGGGCCCTTAGCTGTGGAAAGGGCAGAGAGGCCACATGTGGCCCGAGGCTGCTCCCTGGTTTCAGAAGTCCCTGGTTATTCTTCCAGGAGGAAAACGACTTCATGTTGATGGAGAGATTTGGCCACCTGGTGAGAGGCAGGGGCCCTGCCCGCCGAGGGGACACACAGCCAGCATGCCGTCCGAGGAGCAGCGTGCTGTGGATGGGGCAGCCTGCCAAGCCAGGTGTTCTTTGCCTCCAGAAGAGACAGGAGCTTAGTGAATGCAAACCGTGGAGGAGCTAAGACTCAGTGAGGGCTACATGTTCTGGGGTCCCTGACAGGTTTGCGCCTTGTGGAAACCTGGTCTTCCCCAACCCTTCCCATGGCACCATCCAGGGTCAAGGCTCCAGGTGGGGATCGCAGCATCCTCCGATCAGGAGGACCCCCGGCCGCCACGGAGCACAGCAGTCAAGCCCAGGGGTGGGGACATGCGCAGGAACGGAGAGGAGGAGGAATGAGATGACGGGGGTTGGGGGCTGGGGGCTCCAACACCACTTTGCTTTCCTTCACTTGCAAGGTGTTCTCACAGGGTGCTCTTTCCCCGTTTTATGCATTTTATGGAGAAGTTTGTCATGGGGTGAAAGAATCATGTACTTAAAAATACTGTCTCATAAAATGCAGCTCAGAAGTCAATAGTCAGGCCGGGGGCACTGTGTACCTTCTATGATGAATGTCCTTGACTTGGAGGAACTAAATGGGTCCCCTGGTGATAAAAGAAAGATTTAAAGAGACCAGAGTTGATAGCTGGGAGCACTGAGAGGCGGGGCACGACAAAGGCGCAGAGGGAAGCACAAAGCCCCGCGCGGAGCACGAGTTTAGTTAAAAAGGAAAAAATATATCCACGCTCGCACGTGCGCGCTCACATGAGCATATGAAAACAATAACTGGAACACAACTTAATTTTCAGGTCCCTGAAGCAGCAAAGCAGACATAGAAGGACACCTGTAGCAGGAGGATGGGGGAGCGGAGGGGCGGAGGTCACAGGAGGAGAAAGAATAAAAACCGCCAAAGTAACCAAAACCATGAAAAGCACAGAATTTTTTTCCCTCTATTTATCCCCAGAGCAAAAAAAGACCCCTAAGCCTCTCCACGGATCATGAATGGAGAGAATACCGCAGTTGGAGTCCCCACGAGTGACTTCACTTAGCTGCAAAACAGCAGCTGCAGGGGGAGGGGACATTTCCAGTGCGGCTTTGACTGGGAGGGTGGGGCAGGGTGGTGGGGATCCGCTGGGGTACAAAGCAAGGACAGGGACTCGGGCTGGAGGTGGTTGGCAGCCAGAGGCTGAGCTCACCCCCACTGTGGGGAAGCCTGGCCCCTCGACCCCCACCCGGACCCAGCCTCCTCTCATGGCTCACCCAGATGCCCAGCAGGGCCCATGCTGGCCGCCTCCACAACCGAAGGTTCAGACCCTTTGGATGCCGCCCAGGCCTGACCTGCAGCGCCACCGCAGACCACCTACCTTCCATCGGGGTGTTGGGGTCCGGGCGGTTGGCAAATACCACGTCCACATACTCCAGCTGCAGCCGCTCCAGAGAAGCTTTCAGACCTGGGGGAGGACCGGGCGGGGGCATCACCGCTGTGGCTGCACCTCCACAGACACCCGGGCCGCTCCATTCCATGCCCAGCTCAGGGAACAAGAGATGGAGAAGAGGCCCCTGGCATCTGGAAGCTCCGGAAGCTTCTGGAGGTGGTGAAATGCCTCAGCACAGGTGGAGAGTGGGGTGGGAGGGTCTCGCCTTCAGGAGGATGTCGGGGGCCACAGGCCGCACGTCCTCAACTAAGTGAGGGGAGCCCCTCCTCCCCCTAGACAGCACGCCCTCCTCTGAGGCCACTGTGTTACAACAGGGAGAGCACGTCATCTAGCACATGTGGAGGGAGGAAGGCTACACCTGCTGCCCCTCCCACCAAAGGCAATAGTGTCTATGGCCAGGCACGGGGGCTCTTGCCTGTAATCCCAGCATTCTGGGAGGCAGAGGTGGGCGGATCACTTGAGGTCAGGGGTTCGAGACCAGCCTGGCCAACATGGTAAAATGCTGTCTCTACTAAAAATACAAAAAAAAAAAAAAAAAAAAAAAAAAAAAGAATTTGCCAGATGTGGTGGCGGGCACCTGTAATCCCAGCTACTCAGTAGGCTGAGGCAGGAGAATCGCTTGAACTCGGGAGGCGGAGGTTGTGGTGAGCCGAGATTGTGCCACTGTACTCCAGTCTGGGCGACAAGAGTGCAACTCCGTTTCAAAAACAAAAACAATGGCAATGGTGTCTAAAACGCCCAAGCCGCCCGTGAGTGCTTAGGGCAGCTTAGGACACACAGTTGGCAGAGTGAAATTCTGGGTTGGGGATGGGGAGGATGGGAGCGGGTGGCAAGCCCCCTAGGTGATTATCAATGGAGTGGTCTATTACCTTGAAGAAAATGCACACAGAGGGCAAAGGCATGAAGATAATAAAAATGCAGCAAGAGCCGGATGCCCGCCGCCTCGCTCCCGTGCCCGGGAGTGCTGAGTTGGGGCTGTGTGGCGTGCACCTTTTCCTGGGCACTGTGGGCATCCCAGCCACCCTCGCTGGGGTGTGCTCTTACTGTCCCCACTGCACAGTACTGTGGGAGAGGCGGGGGCAGGGTGCCCCTTGCTGAAGACCCACTCAGCCAATGTGGGCCGAACCTGGACTGAAACCCAGGCTGGTCTGTGCTCAGCCACCAGCTGCCCTCGTTCCCGACAGGGTCCCCCTGTGCTGCCTGGGGTGGAAGCAGAGGGTCAGGCCAGAGCACTGGGTGCCTCGGGATTGGGCGCTCGGTCGGGTAACTGAGGGGTCGGGCACTGTGCTGTCTTCATGTTGGCCTCTGCTGATGATCCCACAGGTGTGGGCCCTGAGGTGCCCAAGCACATCCTCACCTTCAATTATGTGCTTCCTGGACAGGCCCCGCTCCGTCTCCGCCCTGAAAAACAGGCCGACAGCGTGTGATATTGCCAGCGGTTTTGGTGCCTTGACCCCTCCCAGAAAACATTTATGATGTGATGTTAGGTGCTAAAACTGGGTCAGCAAATGCCATGTGCAGTCGGATTTCATATCGGAGGTAGGTACCCGAGGCTACAGAGTTGAATTCCCAGAGGCCCGGGGGAAGCCTGATCACAGGGCTTAGAGGGGAGGTGGGCAGCCGTAGGGGATGAGGGAGCTTTTGTTTTTCAACTTAACCTGTCTGTTTGATTTGGACTTAATTTTTTTAGAAAATTAAGAATGAATCAGGCTGGGTACAGTGGCTCGTGCCTGTAATCCCAGCACTTTGGGAGTCTAAGGCAGGAGGATCATTTGAGCCCAGAAGTTCAAGACCAGCCTGGGCAACATAGTGAGACCCCTTATCTTAAAAAAGGACAAATTAAGGCCAGATGTGGTGGCTCACACCTGTAATCCTAGTGCTTTGGGAGGCTGAGGTGGGCAGATTACTTGAGCTCAGGAGTTTGAGACCAGCCTGGACAACATGATGAAACCCATCTCTACAAAATACACACAAAACAAAAAAATTAGCTGGGCATGGTGGCATGTGCCTGTTGAACCAGCTACTTGAGGCAGGAGGGTTGAGAACCCAGGAGGTCGAGGCTGCAGTGAGCCGGGGCTATACCGCTGTACCCCAGACTGAATGACAAAGTGAGATCTTGTCAAAAAAAGAAACAGAGAAACAAAGAAAGAAAAAGAGAGAAAGAAAAAGGACAAATTAGTCAGGCATGGTGGCACATGCCTGTGGTCCCAGCTACTCAGGAGGCTGAGGTGGGAGGATCGCTTGAGCCCAGGAGTTTGAAGCTACAGTGAGTCACGATCACGCCACTGTGCTTCAACCTGGGCGACAAAGTGAGACCCTGTCTCAAAAAAAAAAAAAAAAAAAAGAATAAATGAATTGTAGTTGTAATTCCTATGAGCCCAAGTGTGTCCAGCCCCCAGAAACTATGGAGCAGACACCTGGAGCCCTGCAGGGCTGACAGGTGGCGCATGGGATTTGGAGTGGTTTGGGCAGTTCACAAATTTTCTGTTTTCCATAATTTTTATGATGTTACCGAAGTGACCAGGAAAAAAATAATCCATGTAAGTAAAAAGAAAAGTTAAGCAAGGTTTTTGTAAAAGGCAAACTCAGCCACAGCTATTTTTTTTGATTTGATGTCCCTTAACAGGGACAGGCTCCAGGCATAGCTGGTGGCTGCACCAATGCCAGCTGTGCCCCCGCTGGGGACAGGAAACAGCACTGGGCCAGGGCCTGTCCAGGGTGGACCCCGACCACTCCCCCTTCCCAAGGAAGACTGTCCTCCCCCCACCCAGGAGCCTTCTAGGTTAGGGGTCTCTGGGGAGCGTGGGGCCGTGGCTGCTGGGCCTGGGCTGGAAGCTTCGCCCGCTGTTGCACCTACTTTCCGCCCCAGAAGATCTTGGTGGTGATGACGAGGCTGGACCGCCTGCGGAACAGAAGAGAAGGAAGGAATGTGATGGGGCCCGGTCCCTGGGGGTCCTCCTTCATCCCCGAAATCCTCATCTCTCACACAAAGGTCCTGAAAGCCTGGGAGCCTGGGCCATAAAATGGGCACTTCCCCATCTTTTGATGTGTACCACATGCCAAGCTGGGGTACGTGGGTTCCTCATTGAACCAGGAGGCAGCCGCTGAGGCTGTAACTGTGTGTCAGGCAGGGGGAGTTGGACAGTGGGGTGCCCAGTGTGACAGGATCCCGGAGCAGATGCCTTCTGCCCAGGATGTAGGAGGGGGCCTGGCTCAGCGAATCCTGGGGCGCATGGATTTGGTCCAGGTAGAGGAAGTGGCAAGAGTCAAGGCCGGAGGAGGCCGGGTGTAGGCCAGGGGGCAGGGGTGGGCTCGGGGGGCTCTGGCAGGAGTTGAGGATGGCAAGATTCAGGCGGGAGGCAGGCAGGGAAGCTGTTGGCAACGTTCCCTACAGAATGTGACGTGTGTTGCAGACCTGTGTGGGACAGCCTGGTCGAGGGAACGTGTGGGGCACCGAGGGAGGGAGGGTGGCACAGGGGGCCCAAGTGTGGCCAGACTAATGGGGTTCTGGGTTTGAGTAGCTGAGGCAGAGAACTCTGAGGGTTTGGGCTTGAGCAGAGTGAAGGGAAGGAATTTGTTCTTCTGCTCTGAGTTCACACAAGGCAACGCTCATACCAGTGGCTTTGTCCTGGTGGGATGGGGGATAATGATGGCCCCTCCTGGCCACATTTGACTTTGACCCCTCCCAGAGGAAGGGATACCCCTCATCTGGGGGTGACAATGACCTCCTGGTGCCCCATGGCTGAGCTTCTTTCCCACACGGGTCCTGGCTGGTTGGGGAAGCAGCTCACGAGGCTGGGGCAGGAGGCCTCCTTTGCCCCCGAAGCATCAGCCACCGAGCTCTGGCCAGGGCAGCGTCACCTCCAGGCAGAGGAACCACCACATACTACCTCCATGTGCATTCACTAAAGACACGGTCGGGGATTTGTAATACGTGCAATTTCCTTTCACTAAGGGGTGAGGAGGAATTTGTGAGTTGCCAAGAAACAAATTTGATGGGACAAGAAGGGGTGTCAGGAATCCATGGGGGAGGGGGTGGGAGCTGCCCAGCAAATGGCCCTCAGAGGGGAGGAAGGAGGGAGGACCAACTTTGTAATTGCTTCTGATGTTTCTGAAAATAAAGAAACATTTATTAAGAAACAGGGCACTGGGGCTTGTCAGCCCCTTCAGATAAAGCTGTGTCCAGGGGTCTGGGGAGCCCCCAAAATGTAGGAAGTGCTGATCCCAGTTGGTCCCAGGGAGGGTGATGACCTTGGCCTAAGAAAGGTCCAAAGGCTCCTGGGAGACCAGGGTGGATGGCCCCTAATCTGTGACCCTTGGGCTCCATCACACCCGGGGACCACTCCCAAGGTCCCTGCTGGAGGGCTGCCACTTCCCAGGCGAGTGTGGCATGTCCAGCCCTAAGCTGGATGAATGATTTTCAGACTTGGGGCCACTGACCCTCAGGATAGCCCGCCAGGGAGGTCTGACACACACTCCCTTACAGAGGGGAGCAGCGAGCTCCGGAGAGGGGGAGGCTCTTGCTAAGGTCCTGTGGACAGGGTGCAGGGTGGGATCCAGCCCCCGTCTACGGGCTCTCTGAGCCATCCTCTCTCTGGCAAGCTGGCTCCCCTGACCCTAAGTGCTCCACCTGAAGAGGTGGAAGGGCTTTGCACCCCATCTTCTGTAGCAGCACCCCTCTGCTGTACCCAGGCCCGTCAGGGAGTTCTCACTCCAAGCTCTTTTTGGCCCACCTCTTTGCAAGCGGGGACCTTGGTGTTCAGGGTCTCTGGATGACTTGGAGGTGGAGGCTAAGGTGGGGGTGGAGACTAAGGTGGGGTGGAGGCTGAGGAGGGGGTGGAGGCA
>NW_016107460.1:8036685-8068598 GCF_001604975.1 Cebus imitator | reverse complement strand
GGGCGGAGATTAAGGTGGGGGTGGAGGCTAAGGAGGGGGTGGAGGCTAAGGTGGGGGTGGAGAGGTTATCCCGCCTCCCCTCAGCTTCCTTCTCAAGCAGAGTCACCTTCTCCTCTTGGAAAACTTAATTTTCCTCTCCACTTCCCATCAAGAAAAACGTGGGGACCTGGAGGCCTTACGATGCCTGCACCACGGGCCGATGAGGTGGACCTGGGGACAGTTTGCTACGCACCCAACCGGGACAGACCGCAGAGAGTGGAGTCATTACCTCCATCCTTTCTTCTTAATGATGTTTCCCAGCACCACTTCAGCCCTGCAAAAAACAAACAAACAAACACTGAGATGGCATCACAGCCAAACAGAAAAATCAATCAATCAAACCCAGGCCCACTGTGACCACCGGCCGCTTGGTCCCCTCTGTGGAAGTGTCACTGGGGCCACAGAGTCAGGCTGTTAACACCTGCCTTGGCTAAGTAGCTCATTCCAGAGAGAGGGCTGGCCCGAGGGGCGGGAGCGGCAGTGTTACTGCCCTGCTAAGAGGGCTGTGGGCATGCGCCCCGGCAGGCGCTCATCTAGGCAGGGGCAGCCCCAGCTCTCACAGAGAAGGAAGGTGCTGCTGTCATGCCTGGCAAGGCCAGCGTCCCATTTCCTAGTTGGCTGAAAATTCACCAGGGAAAATGCCTGGCAACATTAGGTGGGCAAAATTTCCAGACAAGTATTTTTTTTTTTTTTGAGATGAAGTCTCGCTGTGTCACCCAGGCTGGAGTGCAGTGGCGCTATCTCGGCTCTCTGCAACCTCCACCTCCTGCGTTTAAGCAATTCGCCTGCCTCAGCCTTCTGAGTAGCTGGAACTATAGGCGCCCGCCATCACGCCCAGCTATTTTTTGTATTTTTAGTAGAGATGGGGTTTTACCATGTTGGCCAGGCTGGTCTTGACCTCCTGACCTTGAGTGATCCGCCCACCTCTGCCTCCCAAAGTGCTGGGATTACAGGTGTGAGCCACGGTGTCTGGCCAAGTATCTGTTTTTAAAGGTAAATTATTCATCAAGTGCATCCTTTGTTTTGAGAGACAATCAACATGTACTCAGGGCCAAGGGCTAGATTTCCAGCAGAGGTGCCTTCTTGCATATGTGTGTGTGTACATGTGTGCATACATGTGCACAGGTGTGTGCACGTGTGTGGGTGCACGTGTCCCTCTCATTTCCTGCATTTGAACAGCAGAGTCAGATGCTAGGCCGACTACTCTCTGTCTTGTTTGGCATCACTCTGGGTCCTGAACCAAACTCAGGCCAGCTGGGGGCATGGGCGGCCTTCCAGCCTCGCTTGGCACAGCAGCACTGGATTAACTTTGAAGAACTTTCTGCTTGTAGCAAAATGTTTCTGAGTAAAAACAACAGACGGAGAATGATCCATACCCTGTGCTACATTCCACTTATAAAAGCGCCTGAGTCATCCACTCCGAAAGAATGGGCTGTGATCTGCAAGCTGTTTAGCACGCGCTCTGAATGCTACTCGTTTATGGTCAAGATGCACCGAAACTTCACTCAGTCCTTGGAAGAGAGAAAAGCTAGCAGTGGTCCCAGGGGCAGAGGAGCAGCAGACAGGGCGTTACCTAAGCCTGTGGCGTGTGGCTCTGGCTGTGAATTTGGTAGGACTCACATCTGTTTGGGGGACACAGAAATCCTGCAGCTCTCTGAGAAGCGTGCAAATGAGTGTCAGCAGGAGAGGCAGGGGGCCTCAGGAAGACACAGGCTTGGCCCCCTGCAAGCTGCCTCTCGCCCTCTCCCAAACCGCCCAGAGAAGTTTCTCCCTGGCTATGCCTGGCATGCAGTGCCCAGCTCCCCTGTAGGGCACTGATGGGCGTCCACTGGAGGCTCAACTCTGAGCTGAACAGAGGGACCACAGTGGCCAGCCCAGGAGCAGGGGGCAGATCCCACAGTAATGGTGACCTGAGGGGAAGCTGCTCCCTGACTCCCAGGCTTTCTGGCAAGCTGCTTCTGAGGGGCCTGAGGCTGCCGGAGACCCAGTGAGCTTGCCCAGCTCACCAGCTCTGGGTGTCCAGTTAAACATCGGAACATGGAAACCGCGAGTGAAAGAAGACAGAGTGTGGCTGCTGTGACATGGGGTGTGCCTGGCCCCATCCACGGGGGCTACATGGAGCTGCCTCCCACACGTTCTTCTGGGCAGCGAAACCCAAGCCAAAGCAGGCAGCAAAGAGGTGGGGATTGGGTCGGGCGGTGCCTCTCGGCTTGGCATCTGCACTGGGCTTTTTGACCCGACACCCCTCTGCTGGCTCATCTGTCTGGAAAGCGGTTCACTTTGATGGGAAGCTGCTGCCAGTGTGGAGGGGGTGGGGGGGGCCGTGCCATCAGGAGGGCCAAAAGGGCCGCTGATGGGGGCTGGAGACGGTTTGAGGGTCCCAGCGGCGGCTCCCAGGGCTGTGCATTTCCCAGGCTCTGGGTGGGTACTTGAGCAGGGCCCGGTTGGGTTCCCTCCTGCTGGGTGCTCTGGGCCCCGCCACAGTTGCCGGTAACCACCCAGGGCCCATGAAGCAGCTTCGCGCCCTGCAGCTACCGTGCTCAGCAGCCCAGTCCTGCCGCCCACCCGGCCGACAGCAACTTGGCTGGCCCCAGGCAGGAGGGGGCAGAAGGAGGATGAAGAGAGGGCCAACAAATGATTTCACAAGCAAAAGCTGACTTCTGGAAACCTGATGCAGGCGAGTGGATGATTTGATTACGGCCAGTCTTTAAAACTGAAGCCAACAGCCTGGCTGAAGAGGGCTGAGCTTTTACATAATTGAGCAGGAAAGTTCACTGCCAAGATGCGAAGTGCTCTTCACAGCACTCGGCTGCAGCCTGCCCTCCCCAGCTCCGAGAGGCCCTGCAGCCCTCATTGCATAAGTGAGACATGAAATGTCAAAATGTCAGGCATGTCAAGAGCGCCCAGGACAACAGCTTCATCGCGCCTCTCACCCAGCACAGCATCTTGGCACCAGAGGGACTGTGGTCCCCTTGGTGACTCCACGGGGAGTTTAGCAAGTGACCAGTGTCCAAGCATTCTGCAATTCCAGCCCCATGAAAATAATACCTCCTAAAGCCACTCAGAGTTTAAAAAAGAAGGCAGAGCGCAAGTGCGTTTGTGAGCATCCCTGGAAATGCGGGCGGCAGGGGTCCCTGCAGCCCCGGCTCTGCCTGGGCCGTCTGCGCCACTTTCTCCCATGTGAAAGGACACGTACTTGCCGGCTGCGTAGACTTCTGCCGTATCGAACAGGTTGATGCCATTATCGTAGGCCAAGGTCATGAGCTGCTCTGCCATCTGAAACGAGAGAACTGGCACTGTCCTGCCAGCCGGGATGGGGCCCAGAGGCTCTGGAGCACCACCCCCTCGGCCTGGGAGGCCTCCCTGTGTCCAGCCCCTGCCCCCCAAGTCTGACAGGTTCCCTGTGGGCCCTCTCCTTGCCCTCTCCTCCACAGGACAGGGATGGAGGCAGTTCTCAGTAACAAACCCATCGAGAATAAAGAGGGCAGAAGGAATAGACACTGCTGAGGACTGTGAATTTCTTGAGAGCAGGGATCCTATCAGTCGGGATCATCATAGGGCTTAGCGTCTGCACTGGGTTGAACAGTATCCTTACAAAATTCATGTCCACCCGGAAGCTTAGAGGTGACCTCATTTGGGAATAGGGCCTTCGAGAATGTAATTAGTGAAGTCAGGTGGTACTGGGTTGGGGTGGGCCGAAACCCCATGTGACTGGTGATTTATGAGAGGAGAAGATGCAGACATGGAAGTCCATGAGGCTAGGAAGGCAGAGACCGGAGTGACTCGTCTACAAGCCAAGGACTGTCGGCAACCCCCAGGAGCTGGAAGAGGCATGGGCGGCCCCTTCCCCGGAGCCTTTGCAGGGAACGTGGCCCTGCCGACACCTCGGTATCACACCTCCGGCCTCACGTGTGTTGTTTCAGGCCCCCAGGTCTGGCAGTCCTAGGAAACTAAGCGCTCCCCAGCAGGGGCTGTGTAGACATTGCTGGGGTGAGTCTGTGTCCTCAAAGCCAGTGCTGTGTATTCAGCTGTAGCTCACTGAGTCTTTCCCAGCACCTGCTCATGAGGACTGAATTATTATTTTTGTGGATGGAGAAACTGATGCCCCACAGCTGGTGCATGGCGGGTTGACATCCATGCTGGCCTCTTGGCCTGTGTTTCTCCAATGCCATGTGCTCCTGACCCCAAGCGACATGGCTGTGATGGCGGCCACCTTGAAGGCAAGATCGATGATGACTGCCAAGCTGAACACACCGTTCCTCAGACTCTGCTCCGTGGGTTGCTGTCAGGACACGATTGTGCTCCGTGAGCAAAGTAGTGGTCGTGGGGTGGGACTCACGGAGCCAGGGGAGCCCCTCTGCAAGTGACAGCTCCCTCTGAGAGGCCGGAGAGAAAGGCATCCCTGGACTGCTGACCCTCAGACAGGGCCGCCTCCCTCTGAGTATCACACTTACCCGAGCACAGCTCAGAGCACTGGGCCTCTCTGGCAGCAAGCCCAGGGTGGGCTAAGTAATTCTTAATAACCCTCGAAAGCTGCAGGACAGAAATCCAGCCGGGGTGGCTTCACCGGGCTGCGTCTCTCCTTTCTGAGATCCGAAGCCCCCGTGGGCAAGAGGCGTGGACAGTGAGGACAATGTCCTGGGGGGATCACGGGGCACCCACCATTGGGGGGCACCCACCATTGGGGGGCACCCATGGGAGAAGTCCCATGCCAACTGCTGCCCATGGGCAGGCGGGCTTGCTGCTACAGATCTGCCGACTTTCCAAGAGAAGCCAGAAGGGCAGCATATTTGTGGATGGGGGGGGCATGGAAAATCTGGCCGACAGCCTGGTAACGTTGGCACTCAGCCCCAAACGTTTCAGACACTGAAATGCAGTGCAGCTGAAGCTGAGCCCTGGTTAGTTAGTGCTGTGATTTCAGCAGGAACTCGGTTTTCAGGATCCACTCGCTTGGCTCTGTGCTTTCTTCCCACTGCAGCTCCACTGCCCTGAGGTACCAAGTGCACCCATGTTGCGGCTGCCAAGGATCGGAGGGACCCACTGCTGCCCCCCCGCCTCCTCCTCCCCGATGCGCCCACTGAGGGAGCGCCCAGGAAACTTCCCCTCCTCTAGCTCTTTCCTTCCCAGTACAAGGCTCCAGACGGGCAGCTGGTTCACCTGCTCACCTCTTCCTCACCTTCCTCCTGACTCTTCCCGGATGCCTCCCATGACCAGGCCCTAGAGAGCCCAGGAGGGCAGGGTGCGCCAGGCTGGGCTGAAGGGGCTACGTCCATGGTTGGGGCACTCACACTCCTGGCAGGGCTTCTCAGAGGAGGGGACTCAGGGTTCCATTTTTTGTTTTTGTATTTCAGACGTGGGTTTTCTTATCCCTCCATCTTTCTTCCATGAGGGTGGCATGCTACCCATATGCTTCTGCACTTTGATTTTTTTCACTCAGAATACATCCTAGAAACCAATCCACACCTGCTCGTGAAGACCCCTTTCTTTTTGTTGAGTTAAAACATTACTGCATTTATCAAAGAGATTTTTTTTAAATTGTAAAATATACATAATGAAAAAATTTACTATTTTAACCTTTTTCAAGTGTAGCTCAGTGGCGTGAAGTACATTCACATAGTTGTGTAACCATCGCCACCGCCCAGCTCCCTGTCAGGTTCCTAACTGGAAACTCCGTACCCCTTGAACAATCACTCCCCTTCCCCACCCCAGCCCCCAGCCCCAGCCCCCAGCCCCCAGCCCCCAACCCCCAGCCTCAGCCCCCAGCCCCAGCCCCCAGCCCCCAGCCCCCAGCCCGCAGCATTCTCGGGAATTTGTGAATTGAACTACTCTAGGTACTTTACACAAATGCAATCACATGGTGTGTCCTTTTTGTGGCTTGTTTCAATGAGCCTAATGTCCTCAAGGCTCAACTTTCATCTGGGGGGTAGCACGTGTCAAGAACTGTCCAAGACTGGTTTTTTTTTGGAGACGGAGTCTCACACTGTCTCCAGGCTGGAGTGCAGTGGCATGATCTTGGCTTACTGCAACTTTTGCCTCCTGGGTTCAAATGATTCTCCTGCCTCAGCCTCCGGAGTAGCTGGGACTATAGGCGTGTGCCACCTAGCCCGGCTAATTTTTGCATTTTTAGTAGAGACTAAAATGGAGTTTCACCATGTTGGGTAGGCTGGTCTTGAACTCCTGACCACAAGTGATCCGCCTGCCTCAGCCTCTCAAAATGCTGGGATTACAGACATGAGCCACAGCACCCAACAATGACTGGGTTTTGAAGGCTATTTAGGAGTGTGTCAGATAGGCAAGGGGAGAGTGGGTGGGGGAGCACTGCTCCAGGCCCTGGGGCAGTTGTGGGCCAGCGAGGGCAGCCTGTGGCAGCATCAGCTTCCCTGAGGTATCGCTCACCCGTGCTCAGGTCAAACCCCGGGAGCCCTCCTTGACTCATCCTCCCATCACTGGAGCGTGACATTCAGCCAATGCTGTGGCTTCCCTTGCAAATTAGCCCAGAATCTGACCCCTCTCTGCCTCCGCTGTGCCCACCCTGCCCTGAGCCTCCAGCGGGTCTTGGGTGGTTTCTCACAATAGCCTCCTGGCTCTCTGCTTCCATCCTCACTCCCTGCACCTTCCCCAGGCAAAGCACGGTCTGCGGACCAGCATCAGCATCAGATCAGCAATGCAGCATCCAGGCTCCACGACAGCCCTGCCATATCAGGATGTGCCTTCTAAGTACATCAGGTCGTGCACACACTGAACTTTGAGACACCCCCATGACTGGCTATTCCCAGGGCAGCAGCCAGGGCAGGCCTTGGGAGACCTTTTAATCAGGTCAGATTTCCTCCTTGCAAAAGCCCTCCAGTGGCTTCCATCTCACAGAGGGCCAAAGCCAAAGTGCCCCCCAGATCTGCGCCCTAACCCCGGCCCTGTCCCTTCACCCTGACCCCGGCCCTGTCCCCGCGCCCTGACCCCAGCTCTATCCCCGCGCCCTGACCCCAGCTCTATCCCCGCGCCCTGACCCCAGCTCTATCCCCGCGCCCTGACCCCAGCTCTATCCCTGCACCCCCTTTGCCTCAACACTTGACCTTAGGGCTTTGCCCTTCTTGTCCTCTTGGCTCCCGGAAGCCTCTTTCTCTGGACCACCACGTGGCTTCCTTACTCGCTTCTGCTTCCTGACTGCCCTGTCATCAGGACCCCACCCCCCACCCTTCTTTTTCTACTTTCTTCTCTGCAGGCAACGAAATAATGGTTCTCCAGGCTGGGCGTGGTGGTTCACGCCTGTAATCCCAGCACTTTGGGAAGCCCGAGGTGAGTGGATCACGAGGTCAGGAGTTTGAGTCCAGCCTGACCAGCATGGTGAAACCCTACCTCTACTAAAAATACAAAAGTTAGCTGGGCATGGTGGTGTGTGCCTGTAATCCCAGCTACTCAAGAGAATCATTTGAGCTGAGGAGGCAGAGGTTGTGGTGAGCTGAGATTGGGCCACTGCTCTCCAGCCTGGGCGACAGAGCAAGACTCCATCTCAAAAAAAAAAAAAAAAAAAAAAAAAAAGGTTCCACAAAGTTATCAAGTCCCTTGAGCCTGTGAATGTGACCTTAGGTAGAAAAAGGGAGTTTGCAGATGGGATTAACGTGAGGACTCAGGGATGGGGAGAATGTCCTGGCTTAGCTAAGTGGGCCCTCAATGCCATCAAAGGTGACCTTATGAGGACAAGGGAGACGGAGACTTGACACAGACAGAAGAGGAGGAGGGAAAGCGCCCACGGGGCAGAGCCTGGGGATGCGGCCACAAGCCACGGAAGGCCAGCAGCGCCGGATGCTGAAGACGCTGGGAAGGGTCCTGGCCTGGAGAAGGGAGCCCAGCCTGGCTGACTTCTGGACTTAGGCTCAGGGATACCGAGTTTGGATCTCCAGCCCCCGGAGCCGTGAGCGAATACGTTGCTGCTGTTTTCAGCTGCACATTGGTGGCTATTTGTTATAGCAGCCACGGGCAGCTCATGCCCTCTCCACAGCACGCTCGACCACTGGAGACTGTGTCCTGCTTCTTTACCCTGTTGCCCTCTCTAGAGTGACGGGAAAGAGGCTGGAAGCGGACAGGGATATGGTGCTAGGCAGGGGCTCCGCAAGCCTGAGCTGAGTGCTTCGGGGGTCCTAGTTCCTGGGGCTGCTTGGGGGGGCGGGTGGCCCTGGCTTCTCCTGGTTCTGCTCTGCCCACCGGGAGGCTGCCCCTCCTGTTCACAGAGGAAGAACAAAGGGAGCACGGGGGACCTGAGCACACCTGGCTCCCTCCAGGGAAGAAAGCCTGGCCAAACACAGAAACCTGTGGTCACCACAGACCCCCAAGGGCGTGCAGGCAGCGGGATCAGCAGGGGCTGGCACAGCAGACGCCAACCCTCACCTCACCTGTCCCTCAGAAAAACAAAGCCACAGTACAATTCCAGCTGCATCCAGGTTGGCACCTGGGATTGGGAGGACCAGAGGCAAGAAAGACAGGGAAGGACCCGGTGGCACTGTGGGGGCTGTGCTTTCTTACTATTTTATTTATTTTTTTTTACGGCTCTGATTTTGCTGTAACTTCTCCTCCGGGTTTTTCCTCCCCCTCCCTAGAAAACTGTGGCTCTCCTCCATAGACTGCTGTCTACACCGCTTTTCCATTTGCTCTCATGGGCCTTTCCCATGATGTCCTTTAAAGACCTGTGCGCTGTGGCCGCATCCTGGTTCATTTTACGGAGCCTTTATTTTGTGACTTTTTGGTTCCTTCCAGTATCTGGGTCCCAGACACTGAAGTCAGAAGGAAGCTCGGAGACATACAGGCCACCTCCCTGTCACCCCCATCTGGGGGACAAGAAATCCGCCCCTACCCCAGTACAGTTACCCCAGAGCTGAGCGCTGGCCACGAGCTTTGAGGCAAAGAACACCAGGTGGGACCCTCGTGGCCAGTGGCCAGGTGAGACTGCTGCACCTGTTTATGGCCTGAGGCTCAGCTTCCTTGAACTGGGAATAGCACCTGCCCCCCTGGGCCAATGGAGGATTAGCTGAGATGGTAAGTGTACGGTTCTCAGCCACTCCTTCTGTTCCATTTTTATTGTCCGGCTTGTCTTGAACACTTGCTTCTAATGGGGAGTGTGAGGCCACAGAAAGGCCACCTATCAATGGGAGGTTTGGAGACCTGAAGCCACCGTGGAGGCTCCGACAGGCGCCTCGTCATCTTAGGATTCCTAGCGTGGTCTGGTCCCTTCATGGGCTCCTGTGAGCAGTGCCGGCTGAGAATGTGATGGTGTCCTACAAACTGTGGGCTCTGTCCTGTGCCACGTGAGGGTGGCTGTCATTCCTGCCCCATCAGGTGGTTTGTTCCACTCCTGGGCAAACTTTCATTTGTCCCTGGTGTGGTATAGAACCGGGCTGAGCTGCTGTTCGAACGACAGCCCTGCAGACACTGCAGGGCACAGCTGCTGTGGCCCATAGAACAGGGGACATCAAATGTTTTCTGTAAAGGGCCACACAGTAAATGCTTCAGGCATTGTGGGCCAGAGTTTCTGTTGCAATTACTTAGCTCTGCCCTTGTGTAGTGAAAGCAGCCACAATGTGTAAATGATGGGCGTGACTATGTCCCAATAAAACTTTACTTATACAAATTGGCTGCAGAATTCATTGAGACAGGAAGTAGATTAGAGGTGACCAGGGGATGGGGAGTTATTGTTTAAGGTACAGAGCTCCTGATTGGGCTGATGAAATATTTTGGAAATAGATATTGGTGAGGGTGGCACAGTAATGTGAATGTAGTTAATGCCACTGAACTGTATGCTTAAAAATGGTTAAAATGGTAAACTTAATGTTCACATAGGCAATAAAAAAACTGAAAAACAAAAAGAGTAGGCCAGCTTGGTGGCTCACGCCTGTAATCCCACCACTTTGGGAGGCCAAGGCAGGCAGATCACCTGAGGTCAGGAGTTCGAGACCAGCCTGACCCACATGGAGAAACCCCGTATCTACTAAAAATACAAAAAAATTAGCTGGGCATGGTGGTGCATGCCTGTAATCCCAGCTACTCGGGAGGCTGAGGCAGGAGAATCCCTTGAACTCGGGAGGCTGAGGTTGGGGTGAGCCAAGATGGTGCCACGGCACTCCAGCCTGGGCAACAAGAACGAAACTCCATCTCAAAAAGAGAAGCAGTCCAGGACGGTCCACCTGAAGTGCACAAATCCAGACCCTTTTCTTCTGAACTGCAGCCAGGTGGGCCCCCTGTTCTGGACATATTGATTTCTTTTTTGACACTAACTGTCGGATTAATACAAAAATGTGTCTTGCTCCTTTGCTTAGCCATTTTCACCTGCCACAACCATTCAGAATGCCGACTCCATCATCTATTTAATTCTCTGTCCTTCCAGCTTGGTGTCATCTAGAAACGATCTCCAATATCTTCACACATGTCCATTACTGTTCCTGGTGGGGACACCACAGAGGCCTGCACCAGTGGGGCTGTCCCTGGGCCATTCATCAGTGCTCCGAGGGTGTGGCCGGTTTGCTGGTGAAAATGTCACCTCGCTGGGTGGGTCTAGTCTGCTTGTTTATATCTCTCCCACGAGGACATCACAGGCACCCGGCTAATACTATTTGGAAATGAAGTTACGCCCTTCTACAGAATTCTTCCATCCTGCCTTAGAAACCACATGGAAAGGGAAATGAGGCAGTCAGGTAAGGCCGATTCACAGAGAACCATAGGGGCCCCCAGGCTCTGACCAGACCAATCTGATGGGTAAGGTAAGGTGATTCCTTTTGCCTTAATAACTCCAGACTTCACCCTGTGATGGAGCCTATCCAGCAACTTCAAAGCAAGGGGCAAATCATTCTATAATCAGCTACTGTCTTTTTTTTTTTTTTTCTTTTTTTTGAGACAGAGTCTTACTTAGTCGCCCAGGCTGGAATGCAGTGATGTGATCTTGGCTCACTGCACCCTCTGCCTCCTGGATTCAAGCAATCCTCCTGCCTCAGTCTCCTGAGGAGCTGAGATTACAGGTGCCCGCCACCATGCCTGACTGATTTTTGTATTTTTAGTAGAGATGGGATTTCACCATGTTGGCCAGGCTGGTCTTGAACTGCTGACCTCAGGTGATCCACCTGCCTCGGCTGCCCAAAGTGCTGGGATTACAGGCGTGAGCAACCACACCTGGTCAGCTACTATCTTAAAAATAAAAATGACCCAAACACAAACTATATGCATTGAAATTTTGCTGGAAGCAAAGCTTTCCCTTGGAAAACTGAGCAATCACAGCTAACAATGTCTCACATCCACTCACTGATCAATTTTTAAACGCAACCTTTCCAATAGTAAGTAGGGCAAACGCGAAAACTGCTTCTCGTGCAGAAGCCCAGAGCTCTCTCAGCAAATGCCACTGCTCTCATTTCTGAGACACTGCCTTGCTGTCTGGAAGCACGCACGTCTGGACGTGTGCCATCCCCATCATTCCGAGAGACCCAGAGGGGCTGGTGGCGTGCAAGCTGGCTTTTCCTTAGTGTTCACTTTCCTGTTCTAATGGTGGGGACATGAGCCCCAGCAAACACATTTGACTGCGACCCACGCGGTTCATGGCGGCTGTGGGAAACGGACGGGGGATGCTTTGTGAAATGCAGATCTCAGATTCTTTAGCTTGCAGCAAGCTCTGCAGGGGCTGCATTCCAAATGACCTCAACAGATAGTTACTGGAGTCTCCACCGAGTGTGGGCAGCTACGATCTGCATTCAGCTTCAGAATTTGGGAAGCATGTGCACCCCGAATTCTCCTGGTTAACTGTGGAATGGGGGTCACGCATGTGTGGGAAATCTGAGTCCTAGGGAGCTTGACGGATATGCTGAGGCCCAAGGCATCCACTGCTGGGTGGTGGCACCAGACATGGCAGCACCTGGCTCATCTTTCTATCTCCCCTGGGGCAGGGCACCCTTGCAAAACAGAAAGAGGGCGGGAGGCTGCCGCGAGGGCTCCAAGGAGCATGTGTGCACTGGTCCATGCAGCAGACTTAACCGTGTGCTCTGGCGGGCCCGTGCTGGGCTCTGGGGTGCTGGGAGAGTCCCATCTTACCTCATCGGTGATCTGGCCTCCAAAGGTCACCCATGTTCCTGGAAGGAGACACAGGGGCTCAAGTTAGGGACCCAGAAGGAAGTTAGATTCTCCTGTTGGTGCTCAGACCTCAGGCTGCAGGGCCAGCCCGCAGCCACAGGTGTCCATCTGTGTTGCTCTGCGGCCAGGGTGTCCTTGGTGTGTGTGGACACTTGGCCTTCAGAGAAAGTCCTGCTGTCCCTCTCTTTTTTTTTGAGACAGAGTTTCACTCCTTGTTTCCCAGGCTGGAGTGCAGTGGCACGATCTTGGCTCACTGCAACCTCCACCTCCCGGGTTCAAGTGATTCTCCTGTCTCAGCCTCCTGAGTAGCTGGGATTACAGACACAAGCCACAATGCCTGGCTAATTTTGTATTTTTAATAGTTGGGATTACAGGCGCCTGCCACCATACCCGGCTAATTTTTGTATTTTTAGTAGAGACGAGGTTTCACCATGTTGGCCAGCCTGATCTTGAACTCCTGACCTCAGGTGATCTGCCAGCCTCAGCCTCCCAAAGTGCTGGGATTAAAGGTGTGTGCCACCGCTCCCGGCAGAGAAAGTTCCGCTGTCTTGGGGTCACCAAACTGAGGGGACAAAAGTCTCTAGAGCAGGCTGCTGGCTGTGGGCCCAGGAGGCCTGGGGCCTTTGAAATGCTTGTCAGAGCTGTGCTGAGGCAGCTCTCACTCCCAGGACATGCTGCAAGGAATGACACAAGGGATGCCTCCCTGAAAACAGCCGGTCTGACAGCCGCATCTGCGTGCTTGTGCTGGGACGGAGCGGGGAGGGCGGTGTCAGGGCAGCGGGCGGTGTGTACTACGTGCACATGGGAGGTGGGGACTGCACGTTCTGGGAACAGGGCAGGGGAGAAAAGGCCAAATCCAATGGCGCTCCAGGAGGGACTCATGAGCTGAGCCTGCCACCAAAGGAAAGGTGTCTTCCCTGCACTCCCGACGCCAGGAAGGCCTCTGATTTTGTGGTGTGGTGTGGGGGCTGTGGGTGTGGGGTGGGGGCTGTGTGTGCAGGGGCCCCTGGTGTCCACCTTGCCTCCTCTGCTGAGGCTGTGTCTCTCTCTCCCTCTATCCTGGGCCCCCTCCCATCTTCCTCTTTGTTGCCATGGCAACTGAGGCCCCCTGCATCCTGGGCTCTGGGAGCAGCTACTCCCTGGGGAGTGCCGAGGGCTGGGCCACGCTGCCTCCCAAGGGGTGTCCAATTCAGCTCATGCCTGGCCCTCCCACAGCCTGTTTCCCTGGTGAGACCGAGGGGACCCCACACTCACCAAGTCCCAGGCAGGAGACCCGCAGGCCAGACTTGCCCAGATTCCTGAAAAACAAATGTCACATGAGTTCTCAGCACCTGGGCAGGACCCTGCCAGCCAGGCTCAGGTCCCGCCACTGCCAGCCCCCACCCCAATCCTACACCAGTCAGTGTGTGTTTGGAGGCTCCGAAAGGCACCGGGGACCTTCAGAGAGGTGCCTCTGCTTGCCAACCCTAGGGGTACAGTGCCAACTGCCCCCAGCCCACACCTTGCTGCTGGCACGGACCCTGCTGGTGCCCAGTGTGGGTCTGCAGAGTGGTCTCTAGGACAGATGGAAGTGCAGAGGGGCGCTGTCTGTTTTATGGTGAAAGCGGGCTGGTCTCAGCCCTGTGGCACAACCCATGCAGCGCCTCTTGCCAAGAAGCCCCTCTTCTCTCCTCTCTGAGGCTGCATTTGTGATTCTGTGTCTCTTCTTCCTGTCTCCAGAGACTGGTGTAGGAGATCGTCCCACTTCACCAGGACCACATAGACTGCGCATCTATCCTTTGGGGTGCGGGGAGCTCCTTGGGGGGGTACCGCCAGTTCTCAAGCAAGGCCAGCCCTTCCTTCATTACGGATACAAGCAGGCCTGACAGCAGTGGCAGAGCCTGGCAGCGCAGGCCCCCTAACCAGGCACAGCCACCTGGGCTCCTTCCTGGGGCCACTGAGGTGCCCGCCCACGGCATCCCCGGGTCCACAGGAACAGGCCTTGGGTCATCATGACCGTCCACAGGAGGTGAAGGAGGGTGGCAGGTCTCTGCTGAGGACTGGCATGCCCCCTGTCCTGACGCAGGTCACCTGGGAGCCCACGGGGTCTCAGCAGGCCAGGCTGTCCCCAGGCACCCTTACCACTGCGCCTTACACAGCAGGCGCCTTGCTTGTTGTGGCACTGATTCCCACATTATGAGACCTGCCCAGCACGGGGAGGAGCTGGGGTTCCACCCAGGCAGTCGGCTCCCAGCTGACGTTCCCCACCATGGTGGCATGCATCCCACCCCCAACCTGTTTAGCAGGGCGTGATCTGCCCAGATGATGAGGTTGACAGGTGGCCAGATGGGTCTCACAGCTGCAGCCAGGCCTTGACCCATCTGGGGCCGGATTCCACTTCCCCCATGGGATCCAGCTGCCAGCGTCTGGTCAAAGGGTGGATGCCTCTCGGGGGTGGGGAGTGAGGGCCATGAGGGTTGCCAGAGGATGTGGCCCAGCCTCCTGGCCCAAAGGCCCTGCACTTCCCTGGGGCCACAGCACTTCTAACTTCGGAGGATGCCACATCCTCAGTTTATTCTTTCCTGTCCCAAGCCTGGCCCCTGGGAAGGCGACGTGGGGCTTAAGCCTCATTCTGAGCTCCCTACTTCTGACATGAGCCCACTCTAACCCTCCCAGCCTTGGTTCCCTGCTTGTAAGACCCCTGGACTCCTCCTATATCATGAGTGGATCTAATACTTGTAAGCAGCCTGAAAATAGTTGAACGTGTCACCAAATTGAAAGTACTTTAAAATTGCCCAGGTTTATTTTTAAATTTCCTATTAAAACCAGTCCAGCTGCCAGCCTATTGCCCCTGTAGGTAAAGCTGGGATTTTCCATAAAAAAGGACATAAGAACAGCTGGGTTTAGGAAAGAGGGTACTTGGTGGTAGCTATGGGCAGAGGCTCTGAAACCAGAGCTCAAATATCCTCATTCAACTTTCTTGTCTGGAGGACCCCAGGCATTTTATGGAGTGGTCTGGCGCCTCAGTGTTCTCATCTGCAGAATGGGCTCAGGAGGCTGCCTTTCTCACAGGGGTTGCCACGAGGACAGAAGGTCACAGGACACTGACTCACATCTGTCTCAGTTCACAAAGAGAGCAGGAGGATGATCTTTTCTTTATTCAAAACCAACAGACAAATCAAATAAGCTTGAACTATTACCAGGTTAAAAAGGAACTGCGTTTCCTTTTCCCTCCTTATACACCAGTGAAATAATGTGACGGTACCCTCTGCATTGCTGGCATGTGCCAACCTAGAATAACTCGTGTCTGTGGCTGCTGGCGAGAACAGCCCGACCGCACCACTAATGCATTCTGCAGGAGCCTGGTCACTTTAGAAGTTTAGGCAATTTCCCCCATGCTGGCTAGAAAGTAACTGTCGTAAGAAGTTACAAAGTTGTTTAGTAGGAGTCCAATAAGAAGCCAAGGGCGGGAGGTTCTGATCAGTGCCTCTCAGCTGCTTTGGGGTCACAACCCCTTTGCAAAAACGGATAAAGCCTGGCAATATGCCCAGATACGAATGCCCTCAGAACCTTGCTTGCAATGCCTGGCTGTTCTCAGAGCCCTGGACGTTACTGGTCTATATACATCTGGGCATCGAGAAAGGAGGCCTGGCCCCTGCCTCTGCGAAGCCACCTCCATGAGTGTCTGTGGGGAACAGTTGCTTGGAAAGGCTCTGCTCCAGGCAAGGTTGCGGCTGAAGAGAAGACATACCCCTTGGTTGCCAGTTTGGGGAGGGCTGGCAAAAGCTGCCCCTGTCCCTGATTCCGTGTCTGTCCCTGGTCTGACTGGTGGGAAATGGACTCGCTTCCCTGAGTGGGCTCTGGGTTCAGCCGCTTTTCCACCCATCACCCCCAGGAAAAATTTAACAAAACTAGGACACCATGTGATGCTGAAATTACCCTGCTCAACTTGTTTCCCTGTGCAAATGATGGTATTGGTTCTGCCATCCTCTGCCAGGCCTTGGGAGAAGGGATGCGAAGGGACAGCACACCTCCAGGCTGAATGCTTTATACTCGAGGCTACTGTGTGGGGGTGGGGAGCACACATTTCAGCCGGGTCTGGATGGGGCTGCTGCCTGCTGCCCTGGAAACTTCCCAGACACAGAAGCCATTTCCCACAGATTTCCTCCCCATCATTAAAACTTGACATCCTAATGCAGCAGCTGGTCAGCATCTCAAAACCCAAACACTGTTGGTCTTCATGAATTTCCCTCGTCTCTCCTGGTCTGGAAAATGTCCAGTGAGGACTCACAGGCAGAACCTCTGCCGAGGGGGAGCGCCGATGCCCATTGTGGAGACCTTGGATGCTGTGCACCCCCAAAAACTGCACTTCAGATGTGGGAAGGGCCAGAGCCGGAAGGCTCCAGAAAATGACAGGTCTTTTTAAAAAGAGGAGTTTGGGGCCTTTCAGTGGAGCCACCCAGGCAGAGGACAAAACTGTGGTGAGCTGGTCTGGGAGAAGGGTAGACGGGAGGGCCCCTGTTAGTGCCCGGCTGGCCTATCGGCTCCGTGCAGTGACGGTCTGTTTGTACGCCCATGCTGCTCCCAGATTCCAGGCCCCCTAAGGACAGGCTGGGCTTCCAGTCCTTGTCTTCCAATTGGAGCTGGCAGTGGCAGGGTCCCAGGGAGTGCCTGTCTGGGTTGATCTTAGGGAGTAATTCAGGGGTGAGAAGCCCAGGCCCTGGAGTCAGACTCTCAGCACTAAGCACTGATCCCTCCCTTATTTACCTGCCCAAGGGGTGCTCAGTGTGGCTGGGCTCCTGCCACCCCACACTGAGCACGGCTTGGGTCCTTGGGCAGGAATGTGTGCCTGGTACTGGCCATGCACCTAATACCTGTGGACTGTGCGTGCCACTGGACAGCTGTGCCTGGAGCACACCACTGGGAAGGGCCAGCTTCCCAGGGAGGTGGTCAGAGTCACAGGGAGGCTGGGATCAGGCCCCTGCTCAGTCCCTGCTGCTGGCTGCCTACACCCTGGCTGTGGCCCTGGGACAGTCCCTGTGCAGCAACTCACTAGGCACGTGCAGCAACTCACTAGGCACGTTCCGCATGAGCTGGATGGGAGAGGCGCGGGGCGGGGTGCCTGATGGGGCAGGCTTTGGATTCCAAGGCCCTTCTCAGCCCCTGTGAAACTGCACCTCATCCCACAAGGCTATGAACCCACCTCTTGCACGTGACCGCAGCAAGGAAAGCTCCCAGGTCTGGCCAGGTATAAGGCTCTGTTTGCAACTCCATTGGAGAGATGGGGTCCCTCAGTCAGAGTGCTAGGGCTAGGATTTGAACTCAGGTCCTCAGACTGCAAACCCGCCAGCCCAACAAACACCCCCCTTCACTGCCCTGTCTGCCCTCCCTGCCTCCAGGGAGGGAGACTCTGTGCACGTCTGTGCATGCACACGTAAGCACACACGGGGATCGTGAGCACTCACCCTCTGTGAGATCCACTCCTCAATGAGTTTTAGGAAGAAAACAGTGTTAACAGGCACACTTTCCAATTACATAGCCCCTTATGTTTAGAAACAGTCCCGCTTTTAACTCCTTTGAGATCCTAGGACTGACATAAAAGTAGCGGAAGGCAATAGGTATCTAAACCAAAAAATATACGTACACAGGTTCGGTTCACTCCTACCTTTATGTTTTTTTTTTTTTTTTTTTTGAGACAGGCTCTCATTCTGTCACCCAGGCTGGAGTGCAGTGGCATAATCTTGGCTCACTGCAACCTCTGCCTCCCAAGTTTAAGTAATCCTCCCACCTCAGCCTCCTGAGTAGTTGGGACTACAGATGCATGCCACCATGCCCAGCTTATTTTTGTATTTTTTTTTTGGTAGAGATTGCGTTTCACTATGTAGGCCAGGCTGGTCTTGAACTCCTGACCTAAAGTGATCCACCCACTTCAGTCTCCCAAAGTGTTGGGATTACAGGAGTGAGCCACCTCACCTGGCCATAATCCTAGCTTTTGATCCCTATTTAACAAAAGATGTAAACTCCAGAGCTTCTAGAATAGAGAAGTCCATTCTGGACTTCTTAAGCCTAGAGGATGGGACAAACACTTTTACCCTAGAAGTTCATTAAAGCACATCCAGCCCTCCCAGGACGTAGGGAAGGAAGAGACAGGACTGTGTATGCAAAACCCCAGAGTCATCCCAGAATTCACCTCCAGGAAGGGCTGGCTTAGATGACACGGTTTTCTCACGAGGCCCAACTCTCAGGCAACGGTTTTGGAGAGGTTTAAGACACACAGGTCAGGCATCAGGATAGACTCACAATGCCTTTCAGGTTGGCAACAATACCAGCTGTTACCCAGAAAAGTCCCAAATGCAAAAATGCACAATTCGTGGCTCTTTCTGAGGCTGGTGGCAGGCACTCCTATTTCAGGTCACTGAAAAGCAGAGTTGTCCCCAGTTCGGTTCCTGTTTCGGGAAAATCTTCCCAGGAAAGTGCGGAACCAGAGACCTAACAGCTTTGCTAGCTTATGCAGACCACATGTCGTGGAGACTTCCTTTATCCCTGGAGGATGGTTCTGGAAGCAATCAGGGCTCTGGACTCAGAGACTTACATGGGGAGTGAGGAAAGGCCGGCCCCCAGAAGGGTGCCCCACAACCCTGCTCCTGGGACCCTTTGTACAAAGCCAGGACCCTCCCCTTTCTCTCCTGGGCACATTCACCCAGCCTGTGAGAAAGGTCCCAGCAGGGAAGGGGAGGGAGGCCCTGCTCCTGACCTGAGGGCTTAGCATCCTCCCCACATACAGCAGCTGCAGCCCGGTGGCGGCTGAGCCCAGGTGGAGGGAAGCAGAGCTCCTGGGCTGATCATCAGGAAATTCCAGATGCAGCCTGGCTGCCTGTGCCTGCTGGAGCAAGTCCTGCCCACTAGAGGAATTGGGCCCTAGGCTTGGCTCAGATCGAGGAGGGAAGATTCATTCCATCACAGGGTTCACCCATAGTCCCTCACTATCTAACATCCATTTGTCACAGTGGCCTGCTGGTAAAGCTATCAGACCAACCCCAGGGCATCTTGTGGGGCTCATGCAGCCAGGGGAGGGTAGGAGGGTGTTGGGAGCTCTGTGGCCCATGCCTCAGGGTTCCCCAGGAAAAGGGAGCATGGGCGGCTTGGCTATTGTTCATGACACTCAGAAAGAAAACAGTGGCAGAAGAAAGGAAGATGGCGCCCTCACCATCTCCCGCTGAACTGGGAAGAAAGGAACCTGGCCAGACTCTGAACGTTATCTCTCACCATCCACCAAGCACGAAGCACAGCCCCTCCTGGTCCTCAGCACAAACTGCCCAAGTCTGACCAACGGGGATTTGCAGATTTTATGGGCTCTCGAAAGTGAAAATCTGGGGAGGTGGGGAGGCCGGGAGGTCAGCCCCCCACCCTGCAAAGCTGTGCGCCCTCGTACCTATATTTCATCCCGTGCGGCTTCACGCTGGCGTCCCCGGCACACGGGAGGCTCTGCGCCGACAGCTGTCCCAGGCTCCGGGCCACCATGGCCACGGCGCGGAAGCGGCCTCGGGTGCCCAGGCTGGGGCTGCTGGCTGCCGGTCGGCCCAGCCGTTCCTCAGGGCCCCGGCCCTTGAAGCTGTGCTCTGAGCACACGAAGGACACCTGCATGCTGAGGCCGGGTGCTCAGATCCTGGCTGCGTCCCTGGTCCCCTTGGGCTCAGGAGCCATCTGCCCCTAGAAACTCTTCTCCCCTGACCACGATGAGACTTTATCCAGAAGGCAAGGAAGCTGCAGGGGTTCCTTCGGGAGTGAGGATTTCCAAAGGCAACAGTGGGGAAGAAGCCGGCACAGCTCCGACGGGAGGGAGTCACATTTCCAGACCCCAGCTAGAGAAGACCTGCCTGAAGAGTGGCTGGAGGTTGGGGACGCGCATTTTCTCCCCCTCACATCTCTTGTCTCTGCAGGTCCTTCCTCTGTCCCCACCCTTGTCCAGCTCTGGCTGCCCAAGTCTTCAGCCCAACAGTCTCCAAAAGTGTTGGGCAGGGCAGGGCTGTGAGTTACTCCTGATGATGAGTGACAGGTGATGAGCACAGCCGCCTTCCTTGGATGGGAGAAGGGAGGGCTCCCTCCGGCGCGTCCTCGTGGCTCGCTGAGCTGGAGGTGATGGTGTGGGGGCTGTACAGGGCCGCAGTGACTGGTCCCCTGGGGCAGCGGCTCAGGGGGTCTTGAGGAGCAGCTGCTTATCCCGGCTTCTTGAGTCTCTCTGAGGGAGCCTGGAATCCAGTTCCTGGCTCTGTGCGCCGTGGGCGGCTGAGGCTTCTACCAAGTCAGTGAGGCGACCCGGGAGAGGTGCGGGCAGCGTCTGGCCATTCATTATTAATGAAGCAGGATGCACGAGATGCCTGCCCTGGCTGGCCCCCCGAGGCCGTCTCTGGCTGCTCTGAGCTGACAGCTGCGGGGCCAGGACTGGCCTGAGGCCTGGGCAGGCGCTGCAGCCAGGGTGGACGCCACGGGCTGGACGGCTGAGCTTGCAGGCAGCCAGCTCCAAGTGAGGCAAGGCCCGCTCCGCCCATGCCCAGCGGTACCTGCTTGGGGTTCTCACTCCGGAGAGTGGGGTATCCACTGGGGACTGGCACAAGGAGAAGCAACATCACCAGAAATGTGGAGAAGAAACCATTGTGTCTTGATGATAACGACACATATGGCCCAAGGAAGGAAAGCCGGGGGTCAAAGGGACAGAGAGGTTCCAACACTCCCAGTAAAACTTAGCTTACAGCAGACACTCAATACATACTCTGCAAGCAATGCATGAGTGGTTGAATGAATGTAGCCCCTGCCCCACTTTATCCTCTTCAGCATCCGGAGGGGCTGGCCATGCCCTCTGACCCCAAGTACCCCCCTCACACCCTGCAGGTAGGCCCTGGCCTGAGCTGCTTTCTGGGGCCCTCTTGTCCTGCCAGGAGGTGCTAAGAGCACTGGAAGGTGGTGGGGTGACAGGGAATAGGCGATCCTGTGCACAGCCCAGCCCCCACTTGAGGCTGGAATCCAGGACTCAAAGGTGACAGCCCTGGCCTCCCGGCAGCTCACAGGCTGCTGAAGAGGCACAGACAGCTACCACTCCACCTCCGTCCCCTATCTAGGGCTCAGGTTAAGTCTTTGCCCACTGCCCTTCTTCCTCCTTGGAAGCTCTTTCTAGGGTGTGAGGGGCAGCAGATCTTAGCATCCCTACTTCCCCTAAATGTGCAGAGGGCCAAGACGGAACTGGCTCAGACCATCTCACAGAATTTTTGAAAAGCCCCCTTCCCTGTTTGTGAAAAGGATCACACTGAGTTGTTCAAAGAGCCTCTGGGTGCCTACTGTGTATCACGGGGCACCTGCTCACTGTCTAGGGCAGGGTTGTTCAACATCTGATCACGTCAGGGGAGCTTATTACAAAGGCAGAGTCCTGGGAGCGCCCCTCCCCATGGAATCAGCAGCTCTGAGGCCCAGCCCGGAAGGTGGTGTTTCTACCGAGAGTTTCGAGTGTGCCGCGCGTGCTGGCCTCGTGAGACGCGGAAACCCTCTGCCTCTTCCTTACACAATCTCTGTGCTCTGGCAAACCATCGGATCCCACAGTGGCTGGGATCTTACTACTCCCCAGGGGTGTCCTTACCCCAGGGGTGCACTTTAAGCAGCACAGAGTTAATAAGTGAGACTCACAAGACTTTTAGTCGCCACAGTGTAAAATGTCATCAGCTTCACCACATGATCCAGCAATGCCTCGGCTAGCTATGTCCTCAAAGAACTGAAAACATACGCCCACACAAAAACTTCAACACAAATGTCCACAGCAGTATTATTCACAATAGCCAAAAACTGGAAACAACCCAAACACCCATCAACTGACACATGGAGAAGCGGAATGCAGTCTCTCCAGACAATGAAGTACTATTTAGCCATAAAAAGGAAGGAGGTATTGACACAGGCTACATATGGATGAACTTGAAAACATGATGCTAAGTTAGATGCTCATGAAAGAATGCATATGATTCCATTTATACGAAATACCCAGGTGAATCCATAGAGACAGAAAGCTTGGTGGTTGCAGGGGGTGAGAATGGGGAGTGAGAGCTGAAGGTGCCAGGACTTCTTTTTTTGGGGTGATGAAAATATCCTAAAATTGTGGCATTGTTTGCACAGCTCTGTGAATACATGAAAACGCCTGAATTGCACACATTAAATGCATTTTATGGTATGTGAATTATAATAAAGCTGCTCTCCTCCCCCCCAAAAAAAGTCACTTGCCTGAAAACTCTCTGGGCCTCTGTTCCCTGTGGAAGTGTCCTTTTTGTTCCTCCGTGTTTGAACCTAGAGTCGCTCTGACATCAGCTCAGACAGTGTGTGTGCTGTGAAGCCAGACCCCCGGCACGAGGAACCCCTCCCTTCTCTGAATGCTGCTGACCACGTTCTTCCCAGGGACACTGGGGGTGGGAAGCAGCTTGCCTGTGGTCATCTTGGTGTCCCCACTGTCCAGCACCATGTCATGTGCCCAAAAGCCTTCAATAAATATTGGATCAATGAACCTGGGAAAGACAAACTTATGTTCCTTATGATATGATACTAAGGGACCTAAATAACTGCCAGACGAATGTCCACTTACTGGGGGAATGGTGCTTCCTAGTTCACATTGCGCTTTTTTGAGAACCCAAGGGAGAAATTTTAGGGACGCTGGACTTCTCAGCAATCAGTGGGCTTCTTCTTTGCTAGAAAGTCTGAATGAAACACACAGCTCTCACCAGTCACCGCCCGGTTTTCTAGTGGGTGAATTTGGTATTTTATTTTTACCACTGATTTATTTTACTAAACTACCCTTATTTTCCATTTTCCCCCTATTTGCTATTATTTATTCTAAAAATTTCGTGGTAGCGGATTAATTTAAGGATGTCACCTACAATCCTTTTTAGAATAAGGTGGGGTGAGGGGTGATTTTAAAAAGAATTCATGTAATTTTTGCATTATGCACATTATATTACATTGGAATCTATGAAAATTGGTGGCGTAGATGATAACTCTGTAACAGGGGGTGTCACGTGGGAGGGGTTTTGTTCCCCAGGGAGCACTGGGCAGTGTAGGGAGGCATTTTTGGTCGTTCCAACTGGGCAAGGGGTGGTCCTGGCAGTGAGGCAGAGGCCACAGATTCTGCCCCATGACAGAGAATTCTCCAGCCCAAGTGTCAGTGGTGCCGAGGTTGAGGGAGCCTGCTCTGTATCAACCAGAATCTGGGACGGCGTCTCTGTTAATATCGTCTGGACAAGGGAAGCCGGGGACATTCATGAGCGGGGGCAGAAACTGGGAGGTAAAGAGGGGGCCCTGCCAGAAAAAACCACCTCCCAACAAGCAGCCCTTGGTGTTAAAAACCCCTCCCACCCAGGAAGGAGATGCCCTGAATGGCCCCCAGGAGGAGGTGGTGGGGGGCTCCCAGCTACTTCAAACTTTTCTATATTTCCCAAATTTTCTATCGTGAGATGCATATTTCTGTTATAATCAGGGAAAAATCTTCCAGTTTTTCTTTATAAATTTAGGAGTCAGGCGCGGTAGCTCATGCCTGTAATCCCAACACTTTGGGAGATGGAGGCGGCTGGATCACCTGAGGTCAGGAGTTTGAGACTGGCCTGGCCAACATGGTGAAACCCTGTCTCTACTAAAAATAGAAAATTAGCTGGGTATGGTGGCAGGAGCCTGTAATCCCAGCCACTCTGGAGACTAAGGCAGGAGAATCACTTGAACTGGGGAGGCGGAGGTTGCAGTGAGCCGAGATTGTGCCACTGCACTCCAGCCTGGGCAAAAGAGCAAAACTTCCAAAAAAAAAATGTATGAACAATTAAAAAACAAGACAAAAAAATGTGTGTACACACACACTCGTATATTTAACCAAGGGCATTCAATTTTCAAGACAAAACAAAGAAGGGCCAGCTGCTTCTGGCGGGTGCCCAGGTCTCGAGTCCACAAGCCCCACCCCAGGATGGATGACACTTTGCCACTCTGTGCACAGTTCTTCCGGTGTTGGCACTGGCTGCACAGCCCAGGTAAGTACTTCCCCGGTGCAGCCTCTGTCCACACAGTTGCTCAGGACACTGAAGACAACCTTACAAGAGAGAAGGTTCCCCTCTGATGCACAGAGCCCCAGGTGCTAGCCTCGTCCTCAGCTTGGCTTTCTGGGGCCTGTACTCTGAAGGGAAGATTCTGGAAGGTCCAGATTTCCCACTTGGACAAGGATTCTGCATTAGTCAGGGTTCTTTAAAGGGACAGAACTATGAGCACAGGCGTCTGTATAGAGGGGAGTTTATCAGGAAGACAGACTCCCACGACCACAAGCTGCAAGCTGAGGAGTCAGGAAGCCTGTCCGAATCCCAAAACCTCGGAAGTAGGGAGGACAACAGTGCGGCCTTCAGTCTGTGGCTGAAGGCCTGAGAGCCCCTGGCCAATCACTGATGTAAGATCAAGAGTCCAAAAGCTGAAGACCTTGGAGTCTGATGTTCAAGGGCAGGAAGCCTCCAGCACAGAAGACTCAGCCAGTCCAGTCCTTCCACGCTCCTGTCTGCTTGTATCCTAGCTGCACTGGCAGCTGATTAGATGGTGCCCACCCAGATTGAGGGTGGGTCTGCCTCTCCCAGTCCACCCTCACAGACACACCTGGGAACGGTACTATGCATCCTTCAATCCAATCAAGTTGACACTCAGTATTAACCAACATAGATCTCTTCTCCCGCTCTGTTCTGAGTCCTGGCTTTGGGGCAGCAGGTGCACGCTACACAGAGCAGGACCTAAGGAGAGGCATGCTGTGGGCACGAGAAGAGACCGACACACTCGGGGCTGCACAGGTGATGCACCTGGAGCCACAGCAGGGGCGCATCCACCCAGCCACGCCAGCTCTGCCCCGTGCAACACACCAACACACCAACACGCAGGCTGCAACACGCAGCCTCCTGCAATCTGAAACTGGCCATAGCATGTCAAGCCCATGTGTTTATGACGTGAACTCACAGGTGGATACAATTCCCATGCTGAGGCATCCCTCTCCGTCCCTTTGGCTTCAGCGGGTTCTGTGGGGGCGCTGGAGTTTGAGCCTGACAAAGCCCACTCCAGTGGGGGCTGGGGGCTGGCAGCCAGTCCCTGGAAGCCGATCCTCAGGACCCACCCCGGCAGGTGCTCAGGTGTGTACAAGTTCTGATCGAGGTGCAGGAAGCACCTCTGACCCCTGTGGCCCCCTCCCAGAGGGTCCTGTTTAGAACTCTGGCACTCATTCCCACTAAGCCAGGGCTGTGGGACAATGGGATGAATAGCTGAACTCAGAGCTCCCTGGAAACGGGACAAATGTGCTGTGCTCACAGGGAACCGCTACTCAGAGAAGGTGGGCAGGAGCCTGGTGGGTTTCAGAGGCTCACTGGACTCTAGAATTTTCCACCTGTCCAAAACACATGTTGAGGCCAGGCATGGTGGCTCACATCTATAATCCCAGCACTTTGGGAGGCTGAGGTGGGTGGATTGCTTGAGCCCAGGAGTTTGAGACCAGCCTGGGCAACATGACCAAACCCCACCTCTACCAAAAATGTTTCAAATTAGCCGGTGTGGTGGTGATCACAGCTACTGGGGAGACTGAGATGGGAGGATCACTTGAGCCCGAGAGGTCAAGGCTGCAGTGAGCCGTGATCACACCACTGCACTCCAGTCTGGGCAACAGGAGTGAGACCCTGTCTCAAAACAACACAAAAAACAAACACAAAAATCAAAACAGGGGTTAAGACTTTCAATATTCTTAGAAAGGATTAGACAAGAGTGGGAAAGCTAAAAGCTCACAACCGTGGCCTCAGCTTTGTACAGTTAAATGTCCTCCTAAAGGGCCTCTCCTTGCAGATGCATCTAAGTGGGGACGAGGGCGAGATCCAGACATGTGGTGGTTGACTTCTTTCTTTTCTTTTTTTTTTCGAGACAGAGTCTTGTTCTGTCGCCCAGGCTGAAGTATAGTGGCACAATCTCGGCTCACTGCAGCCTCTACCTCGAGTTCAAGTGATTCTCCTGCTTCAGCTTCCTGAGCAGCTGGGATTACAGGCGTGTACCACCACGCCCAGGTAATTTTTGTATTTTTACTAGACATGGGGTTTCACCATGTTGGCCAGGTTGGTCTTGAACTCCTGACTTCAAGTGATCCACCCGCCTCGGCCTCCCAAAGTGCTGGGATTACAGGCATGAGCCATGCCCGGCCATGTGCTGGGTGACTTCTATCAGGCTTCGGTCAGAGGCACTGAGTGTGGCTGGTTGACTTCAACTTACAACAGATTTCTGTTTCTTTTTCTGCCTCTCTGGTGCCTGCTGTGGATAAGATGAAGCAGCCAGCTCCTACTGTGATTCAACGGAGGGTGGCCGTCCCCAATTAAAAGCTCTGTGGTGCATCTGTGGAGTGCACCACAGACAGCATCCCTGTAGAGGAGGCTTCCGGCTCAGGGCCTGGAGTCCACTCCTCCTGCTCAGGCCTGGAGAGGCAGGAAAGCCGGGTCCAGCCAGCTCTTCCCCGATAATGGAAACAGGCTTGCAGTGGGAGGGGCGGATGCCCTTCTATACATTCAACTAGGCCTGTGAAGGCCTCAGGGCTTAGAGAAGGTTTTAGATATGGCTTTTAAAAGCACAGCCTTCAGCAGCTTCTCTGAGAGTAAGGATGAGGTTCTGCAGCCTGCAGAGATCTCCTTGGCCATGCTGAATGCAGCGTGGTTTGCATCCAAAGGTGGCTTCTTGCCCAAAGAAGGGCAGCAGATGCTGAACAGTTAAGTGGCTGCCCCAAAGGAGCAGTTTGTAAGAACAAAGGGAAGCAAGGCTGGTGGCCTGGGAGGGGTCCAGCAGGAGAGTAATAGCTGAAGACCCCACAGGGGCTAAGTGCTGTGAGTGTGGCTTCCTTCAGCTGAGACATGAAGCAAGGGCCCCTGGGAAAGGCCTGAGCCACTCGTGTTCAAGGCCAAGTCGGCCAGCAGGAGAGCGGGTCAGCAGTGCCAGGGAGCGTGGAAGGGCTCCAGGGAGAAGTTGAGCTCCATGCGGAATTCCAAGAATGTCCTTCTCCTGAGAGCAGCGGCAGGAGGGCAGAGGGTGGGAGCCTGTGGGGCAGCGGCAGGTTCTGTGTCTGGAGTAGGATGACCCGCCGGCCTTGTCAGATGGCGCATCAGATGCTGGGGGACTTGACACAGAGGGACAGTGGGAGGCTGAGGGAAGGAAGAGGCCACAGGACTGGTGACGGAATGTGTGAGCTCCCGTGGACCTTGCCCAGAGCATACATCCCACCGGTGGGGCCCATTCTGTGGTTGGGCTGAGTGGACCTTGCTGGGGTCACACCTTGAAGCTGCAGGTGACGCTATGACAAGTTCTCCTGCAAGCCATGTGTGGGCTCCCCGGGAACTGGCTTTACATGGTCTGCAAAGCCGTGTAAGTTCCTCCTTCCTCTTGCTCACCAGGACCTCACGGCCCCACTCACTTCCAACTCTAGGAGCCCTGAAAGGGGAGGCGGCCGGCAGCTGTGAGTTGGCCGGCTCTGTTCTGAGCTGCTGCTGTTTCCCATGCAACTGTGCCGGCCCCGAGTAAGCACCTCTCCTTTCTTTCCTCCTTCCGTCCTCAGAAGCAACCCTTCGAGACATAACAAGACCAGTAACAATGACCATGGCACCAGCACTGGGTGGTGCTCCCTGTCCTTGCTGGTCCGAAGAGCGTCTCGGGGTAGGCAGATGCCCCAAACCTCCAGGCAGGAGCCTGGCGATCTGTACTGTGACAAATATGGCTGGGCACAGTGGCCCACACCTAGAATCCCAGCACTTTGGAAGGCCAAGGTGGGTAGATCGCTTGAGCCCAGGGGTTCCCAGCTAGCCTGGGCAACCTAGTGAGACTCGTCTCTACAAAAAGTACAAAAATTAGCCGGTTGTGGTGGTGTGTGCCTGTGGTCCCAGCTAGTAGGGAGGATGAGACTGGAGGATTACTTGAGCCCGGGAGGTTGAGGCTGCAGTGAGCTGTGACTGCACCACTGCACTTCAGCCTGGGCCACAGAGCAAGACCCTGTCTCAAAACAAAACAAAACAAGAAACATGAGAAACAGATGCATCCCGTGATTCCTGTGGTCAGGCCAGATCCAGACACACCGAGGACATCGTGAAGCAGTTACAAGGTGGCCAGGGCAGGTGTTTGGGTCTCTGCCTTTCCTCCCACTCCTCCTTCAGAAGCCCTGTGGGGAGGGAAAGGCTGTTCTGTCCTTTTAGGGGAGCTGGGGCTGGAGAGGCTGGGGCTGCAGATGGATGCTGTTCCCAGGCCTGTGATGACTATGACCACCAAGTCTCCAATGTGATGCCCACTGCCAGCAGAAGCCATCCCGGCCCCGACACAGGCCCCACACAACTGCCAGCTACGGTCCTGGGCAGGCCCTTATGGAGAGCCCCGGGGCTGCCAGCTGGCTTTCCCCCAGCCCCTGCGTCTGGCCTTGCAGCTCTTCCAGAATGACTGGCTGCTTGCCTCCCTCCCTCCTGTCCCTTCCTGATGCCTCTGCCCCGTCTGCGCAGCACTGAACTGCACCTCTAAGTGCGACTAGGTGCACGAATGAGGCCCCAAGACGGACAGATGGAGGACGGTTCAGATGCCTGGACAACTGCTGGGTGGCAGGGTCCCTTTCCCAGGGAGGGGAAGGGCCTGCATTTCTCTTCAAGGAGCCCAGCCTGGAGCTTTGAGTTATGTCACCATCTTAGTCCTCAGGACAATTCTGATGTAGGGACCATGGTCTCCACTTTCCAGGTAAGGAAACCGAGTTGCGGAGAGGCCGGGGGACTCATCTGAGGTCACACAGGTGGCTGGTGGGGGCCTGAGTTCCTCCCAGGACACTCAGGGATGTTCCTGCAGGTTCAAGGTGTTGAGTCAATCCTTGGGGCCTGTGGCAGGTCGAAATGTGTCCCCAAAAGACAGTTGAGATCAGAATTCCTGATGCCTGTGAGTGTGGCCTTATTTGGAAACAAGGTCTTTGCAAATGTCATCAGGTTAAGATGAGATGGTCCCGGCTTAGGGTGGGCCTTCAATCCGATGACTGGGTTTTTGTTTTTTGCTTTTTGTTTTTGAGGCAGGGTCTTGTTCTGTTGTCCAGGTTGGAGTGCCAGTGGCCCAATTTCGGCTCACTGCCGCCTCCGCCTCCTGGGTTCAGTGATCCTCTCACATCAGCCTCCTGAGGAGCTGGGATCATAGGCACATGCCACCATGCCCGGCTAATTTTTGCATTTTTTGTAGAGTTGGAGTTTTGCCACATTGCCCAGGCTGGCCTTGAGTCCCTGGGCTCAAGCGATCTACTCGCCTCAGCCTCCCAAGGTGCTGGGATTACCAGCATGAGCCACTGTGCCTGGCCATGACTGGTGTTTGTATAAGGAGAGATTTGGAGACAGAGGCTCACAGAGGGAAAATGGCCATGGGAGGGCAGAGGCAGAGACGAGCAATGTGGCTACAAGCTGAAGAATGCCCAGGACCACCGGCACCACCAGAAACTGCGGGAGGCAAAAAGGACCCTCCCTGGGGCCTTCAGAGGAAGTATGTCCCTGCCATGCCTGGACGCTGGACTTGCGGCTCCCAGAACCAGGAAAAAGAAACTTGTGTTGTTGTAACCACCTAGTTTGTTACAGCAGCCTCAGGAAAGTCCAACAGGATCTTTCCCAAGACAGATCCCGTCCCTTGGAGACCCCTCTTTCCCAGGATGGACTTGGCCTTGTAGGCAGGTTAATCCGCCAGCCCTCTCTGGCCTCTGCTGTTTTTCTCCTGCCCCTCCTCCTGCCCTCAGTGCCCTCCTTCTCTCCTGTCCTATAAGACACACGGGGATTCCCAGCTCTCCCAGGAAGTCTTCCCTGGCTGGCCCCACTGGAAGTGACGGCCTATGGTTAACAGCAACTACAGTCTGCTCAATGTACTTGGCAACCAACCGAGTACTTCCTGGTGAACCTTAGCCTGTGGTAAGAGCCTGGGGTCTAGAGTCAGAAAGCACAGGAAATCAGGACTCCTGTCCCGCCAGGAAGTTCATGACCAAGGGTCAGTGCCCAAGGACTGCAGAGGCTCCCTGAACTGCAGAGAGAGCTCAGACCAGCTCCCAGTCAGTCTTGTCTTCCCATCATCAAGGACGAAGCCAGAACGAGACATGCGCTTTTGAAGTGGATATAGACCAAGCCCACGCTGGAGGCCAAGGCGGATGGATCGCCTGAGGTCGGGAGTTCAAGACCAGCCTGACCAACGTGGTGAAACCCAGTCTTAAAAAAAAAATAAAATAAAGACCAAGACCACGCAGCACCTTCCGACCTATACTCACAGAGGCTGGGGGCGTCCTGGCTGCCGGGGGACAGGCAAAGCTCTGACCTCAAAGCAGTGCAGATGGGCAAAGAGCAAGGCAACCGAGATGGAGGAGGGGTGAGGCAGACACTCACACAGGAGAGGGGCTTCGGAGTGACTTGGTAAGTGCTTGTTTAGAGTGGGTTCCTGGGACAGTCTCTCTGGGGACCAAGCTTAGATGTGATGATGGGAAGGAACCAGCCATGTCTGCGGATGCACCCTCCAGGCAGAGGGAACAGAAAGTGCGAGGACCTTGTGGGGGGAATGAGATCCCCTTGGAGATACGGAAAGAAGGGGCAGCGTCTGCAGCCTCCTGAGGGGGAGAGAGAGGGGTCTGGGTTGAAACCAAGGAGGAAAGCTAGGGCCACACAAAGCCTTGTGGGGAGTTTGGGTTCCCTCCCAGCACCGCAGGGAGCAGGGAAAACACAGCTGAACCCAGGGCTGGTGTGCAGCCAGCACGGCGTGGACCCGGCCACAGCTTCTGGCCTGCCAGAGTCTGAGGCCACGTCTCCGAACCCATCCACAGGGCAGGGAAAGCGGATGCTAGACCAGTGCCCTCACCTGCTCCCTCACGCTTACACCGGGGCTGTGTGGATTTAAAAACTGACCTTGAAATTCTTTTTAACAGCAAGAATGGAGGACAATTTAAAACATGGGGAAGTGTAAGCCGGGTGTGGTGGCTCACGCCTGTAATCTCAGCACTTTAGGAGGTGGAGGCAGGCAGATCACTTGAGGTCAGGAGTTTAAGAGCAGCCTGGCTAACATGATGAAACCCCGTTTCTACTAAAAATAGCAAGGTGTGGTAGCTTGGGCCTATAATCCCAGCTACTTGGGAGGCTGAGGCAGGGGAATTGCTTGAACCTGGGAGGCGGACGTTGTGGTAAGCTGCAATGGCACCCACCACTCCAGCCTGGGCAACAGAGCCAGACTCTGTCTAAAAAAAAAAAAAAAATGGAGAGGTGTAACAGGGATGCTCCCCGCCACCTCCACCAGCTGCAGCTCAGTTCAGCTGATAAAACGCCCAGGCCGAAGGCACAGCTGGTTCCTTGCTGCCCTGGCCAGCGCCTATCCCCAGGTATCATCTTTCCTATATTCATATTTAAGACCAAGTTTAGTGGAAGCCTAGCCCAGTCGCTGATGGAGATGAGGTAACCACAGAATAAATTCATCCAGGATCTGTAATAACTGGTGGTTTGAGTCATGGAGCACCCCCAACCCCACTGCTGCCAGCCCAGGTGCAGCAAAATGAAATTCACCATAGGCCACCGCTCCCCTGACCCCGGCCACTTCATCTCAACTAGTGTAAACAACAACCTTTGGCCCATCAACTGCTAAAGAGTCTTTGTTGGTTGGGTGAGGGGGCTTACGCCTGTAATCCCAGCACTTTGGGAGGCCAAGGTGGGTGGACCACCTGAAGTCAGGAGCTTGAGACCAGCCTCATCAACATGACAAAACTCTGTCTC
>NW_016107460.1:8035229-8036496 GCF_001604975.1 Cebus imitator | reverse complement strand
AAAAAAAAAGGGCCTTTGTCTCCTGGTCTCCTCCTCTCCCCAGGAAGTGAGTTCTCCAAGGGCATTTCAGCTCCACAGTGGGTCCTACAGTGTCTCAGAGGCTGCTTGGACATTTTCCTTGGGGCGTCAGACAAATAAAACATATGTTCTCCCCACCTGTGGGAGTTCCCTGCTGCTGCCATTACAAAGAGCCCTGAATTAGAGAGCTTAGAACAACAGAAATGTCTTCTCTCCCACTTCTGGAGTCTGAAGTCCAGGTGTGGGAAGGGCTCCCTTTGAACTGAGGTGTCCTTTCCTGCTTCTTCCAGCCTCTGGCAGCTCCTGGTGGGGTAGGAGACTAGGGTCTGGAGGCAGGAAACTGAAGGCCAATTCCTGCTGACTTCCTAGAACTAAGTCAAAGGAAAACCCCAACTTTCCACGCCCAAGTAACAAAAGGACCAGAGGCTACTTCCTTTGCATGGTACCCCCTTTTCTGCATGACAGATGAAAAATGGAAAATACCTCTGATTGGTCCCCTCCTGCAACCAGTCAGGCTGGTCGTGGGCCAAATCTTCATTTGCATAGACGTGTAAATTTGTAACTTCACTTCAGCCTCTGATTGGTCACTTTCTGCAACTAATCAGACTGATCACAGGACACTACTTCATTTACATAGGGCGTGTACCAAGTAACCAGTGGGAAACCTCTACAAGGTATTTAACCCCCAGGAAATTCCGTATCCAGGCTGTTGGGCCGCCTGCCCACTCCCATGCTGTGCAGGGTACCTTTGTTTTCTTTTCTTTCTTTCTCCCTCTCTCTTTTTTTGAGATTGGGTCTCTCTCTGTCACCCAGGCTGGAGTGCTATGATTCAATCTTGGGTCACTGCAACCTCTGCCTCCTAGATTCAAGTGATTCTCCTGCCTTAGCCTCCCAAACAGCTGGGACTACAGGTGTGAGCCACCATGTCCTGCTAATTTTTGTGTTTTAAATAGAGATGGGGTTTTGCCATGATGCTCAGGCTGCTCTTGAACTCTTGGCCTCATGTGATCCACCCGTCTTGGCCCCCCAAACTGTGGGGATTACAGGCCTGAGCACCGCACTCGGCTGCTTTTGTTGCTTCATTCTTTCCTTGCTTTGTGTGTGCGTTTTGCCCAATTCTTTGTTCAAGATGCCAGGAACCTGGACACCCTTCACTGGTAACACCAAGATTTGAAGTTCCTTGGGTTGTGGACGCATCGCTCCACTCTCTGTCACCACACAACCTTCGTTTTTTTTTTTTTTTTTTTTT
>NW_016107460.1:7992026-8035018 GCF_001604975.1 Cebus imitator | reverse complement strand
CCAGGATGGTCTCGATCTCTTGACCTCGTGATCCACCCGCCTCGGCCTCCCAAAGTGCTGGGATTACAGGCTTGAGCCACCGCGCCCGGCTCACACAACCTTCTTATAAGGACACCAATTATAGCATTTAGGGTCCATTCTAATCTCATACGGCCCCATTGCCCCGTCTTAACTAATTATATCAATGACCATATTTCTAAATAATGTCACATTCTTTTTTTTTTTTGAAACAGAGTCTCACTCTGCTGCCAATTCCCACCGATTTCCTAAAACTATGTCAAAAGGAAAACGCCAACTTTACATGCTCAAGTAACAAAAGGACCAGAGGCCACTCTCTGCATGGCACCCCCTTTTCTGCATGGCAGATGTAAAATGGAAAATACCTCTGGAGTATTTTCCAGAGGCTGGAGTGCAGTGGCACAAACAGGGCCCACTGCAGCCTTGAAGTCCTGGGCTCAGGTGATTCTCCCACCTCAGCCTCCTGTGTAGCTGGAACCACAGGCATGTGTCACTATGCCTGGCTAATTTTTTGATTGTTTTTAGAGATGGGGTTTCGCCATGCTACTCAGGCTGCCTCCCAAAGTGCTGGGATTATAGGCGTGAGCTACCAAACCCAGCCTAATGTCACATTCTGAGGCTTAGGATGAATGTGAAATTTGTGAATCTTGATTCAACCCACTAAACTCTCCTCCATCACAAATCCTGTCCACATCGGAGGGAGCTGAGGTTTTCCCAACGTTTAGAGAATGGGGTCTGGCCCCTCCCTGCCTCATCACCTCGTGTCCTCTACCTTCCTGCCTCCAGCGCAGCCACCTGGGCCTTCTTTTAGCTCCTGAAACACAGAGAGGGGTCCATTCCAGACTCCTCTTCTCTTGGAATGTTCTCCAAGAGAATGTTCTCCACATCTTCAGACGACCCCTCTCTCAGAGGGCTCCCCCTTAACCTCCTTGGTCTCTCTCTATTGCATTGTCCTGCTTTGCTGCCTTGGCCAGTGGCCATTGTTGGAACTTGTCTCCGTGGGTGCTCCGTGCTTCTCTGCCCCCCTACCCCACCCCCAGCCATGGCTGCCATGAGGGTGGAGACCTGGTTGATTTTGTTTGTGTAGCAGCTCCAGGATCTGGCCCAGTGCCTGGTGCCAAGTAGACTCTCAACACACATTTACTGAATAAACAAAAGGCATCAATGACTAGCCCCTCATGAATGCACAGCGTCTCCTTCTTAAGAAATTTCCAGCAGAACGAGGAGGTCAGCTGTGGCCAAACTAGCAGACCCTTTGTCCTTCCTTTACAGCTGGATTTAGAATACAAAGCCTGAAAAACTCTGCCATCTAATGGACTCACAGGAGAAGTGTTTTCTTTATTTTAAAAAAAAATGTTTATTTATTTATTTATTTTTAGAGATGGAGTTTCACCAGGTTGGTCAGTCTGTTCGGAACACCTGACCAGGTGATCTGCCATACTGGGCCTCCCAAAGTGCTGGAATTACAGGCGTGAGCCACCACGCCCAGTCAGAAGTGTTTTGTTTCTTTAAATTAACAACCACACACTCAAACAATGGGCTGAAGGACCAAACACACTGTGCACAGGAGAAAACATGAAAGGAGCAGTCCTGGCCTCCACTCCACTCTGCAGAGAGCACGCAGATAATCCCAGGGGTCTTTCTCAGATGGAAGCCAGAGATTTAGGGTTGCCAGATGAAACACAGGATGCCCAGTTACATCTGAAGTTCAGATAAACAATGAGGAACTTTTTAATATAAATATGTCCCAAATATTGCAAGGAACGTATTTATACTAAAAAGCTATTTGTTGTTTACCTGAAATTCAAATGTAACTGGCAACTCTACAAGGACTGGGTAGGGAGGGTGCCCTTTGGCTGACTGGCTCTCACAAGGCCTTGTTCCTGAGCCACAAAAGATAAAGCTGTCAATTTGCAATCTACAGGGATTTATAAAAGAAAAACAGCCAGAGAACCGTGACTAGCAGAGCGCTGTCCGAGGTGCTGAATTCAAAGACGCGAGCACTAAAAAGAATGTCCTTTGGAGGTTCCAAGAAAATTCAGACCTAGGTGCCTATTATTTAGAGTAGGGTCTCCAACACCCAGAAACACATTTTTTTTCCCATGGAGAAACACCTCCTACATATTTTTATTCCATGGAGAATTTACCAAACTCTCTTTTTTTTGTGCGACAGAATCTCGCTCTGTCACCCAGGCTGGAGTGCAGTGGTGCGATCTCAGCTCACTGCAACATTTGTCTACTGGGTTCAAGCAATCTTCCTGCCTCAGCCTCCCGAGTAGCTGGGACTAAAGGCGCACAGCACTATGACTGCCTCATTTTTGTATTTTTAGTAGAGATGGGGTTACACCATGTTGGCCAGGCTGGTCTCAAACTCCTGACCTCAAGTGATCAGCTTACCTCAGCCTCCCAAAGTGCTGGGATTACAGGTGTGAGCCATTGCGCCTGCCCCCAAACTCTTAATAGGGCTTATCTTTTGATAGGGTAGGATTATGGCACTTTTTATTTAATTTTATTGAGACAGGTCTCATTTTTCACTTTGTTGCTCAGGCCTTAATGCAGTGGTGCAATCACAGCTTACTGAAGCCTCAATGTCTTTGGGCTCAGGTCATCCTCCCACCTTCACCTCTCAAGTAGCTGGGACTACAGGTGCATGCCACCACGCCCAGCTAATTTCTTTATATTTTAGGGTAGAGTGGGTTTTGTCATGTTGCCTAGGCTGGTCTCGAACTCCTGGGCTCAAGCAATCCACCCACCTCGGCCTCCCAAAGTGTTGGGATTACAGGCATGAGCCACTGTGCCTGGCCTCATTTTCTTCTTTTATACATTTTGATGTTGTTGAGACAGCATCTCACTCCTGTCACCCAGGCTGGAGAGCAGTGGTGTGATCCTGGCTCACTGCAACCTCAGCGTCCCGAGTTCAAACATTTTTCCTGCCTCCTGCCTCAGCCTCTTGAGTAGCTGGGATTACAGGCCTGTACTACCAAGTCCAGCTAATTTTTATATTTTCAGTAGAGATAGGGTTTCACCATGTTGGCCAGGCTGGTCTCGAACTCCTGATCTCAGGTGATCTACCTGCCTCAGCCTCCCAAAGTGCTGGGATTACAGGCGTGAGCCCCTGTGCCGGGCCCTTTTATATGTTTTTACGTGGCTGAAATCAGACTTCCCACCCCACCCCCTTGCCTGACCCTTACCGATACTTCATGCCTGTGCGCTGGGCGGTGCAGCCGTCCAGGGAGAGGCCGTGCATGCGGAGGAAGCTCTCCATGTTCCTGGCCTGGGCTGCTGCCCGCACCTCCCGCAGCCGCTGCAGTTCCAGCATGTCAGTCTGGCGGACGGGGTGCAGGGCCCATTCAGAGTGGCACCTGCTGCTCACGCTCCGCAGACTCTCACTGTATGTCATGGACAGCATGGTGCCGCCTGGCCTGGGAGCCGCCGCTGTCCAGACGGTGATGAGTTAGACAGTGTGCCAGTGCCCCACATGCCCCAGGCTGGATGGCTGGGCCTGGGGCAGGGAGCAGCTGCAGCGAAACATCCTCTAACTAGTGCCGCCACCAGAAGGTCTTGGTATCTAGGAGTGGGACCTGGCCCCTGGATGCAAACACCTCTTGGCATGAGATTCCCAATCCGCAAAGCAGTGCTTGCCGGGAACTCCAGCTAAGCTGCCCTTCTCTGCCCCCTGCAACCATGAGACAAGCACAGGCAAAACTGGCTTCCAGGCAGGACAGCTGCACCTCAAGTGTCCAAATGAAACGGAAGCACAGACAGCATGCAGAGCCTGAGCACCCCCAAACGCTGAAGACCAGGGCTGCTGTTCTGTGGTGACTGCAGTGCCATACCACAGGGCTCTCTTGAGGTGGTTCCCAGGGTAAAACTGGGTCAAGAGCTGTCCCTGGGAAAGCAGCCGAGCGCACACCTGTTGCTGAAATAAATTCTCCTGTAATTGTGCCAGGAAGGCACCTCACCCCCGCATGCCAGGTGGCCCTAACCGGGGAAGGTCTTATTTGTTCCTAGCCTTGTAAAGGGAAATGTGTCGTGATACTATACAACACATCCTTGCTTGTTGAAAGCATTACTGCACCAGCAGAGATCTTCGGGCTTCATGCCTTTTGCAATAGAAAGACTGAGCAGAATGCAGTTAAGCAGGTTGCAGGGAGAGTCGGCTGGGGAAAGAGCCTTAGTTGGGACAGGGGAGTTTCAAAGTTTCTATGTGAAGAACCATTGGTAAATAGCCTAAATGATGAACGTGCATTCTTATAAACTAAAAGCAACATAAATGTCCATCAGTAGGGAAACTGGTTACCTAAGTGACAGTCCATCCACATAGTGGGAATTTGTGCTGCTGTCAAGAATGCGGCATTTCAACACAGACGGACGTGCAGTGAGCCCTAAGAGATGGTGGATAACTAAAAGGTCAAGGGAGAAACGTGCATCCAGAACACATCCACTGGCGTTAATTCACATACACAACAGTGAGTGGACCAGTGAAGGGGGCTGTGAGTCCTCACCCTGCAGTCTGTGACAGGGCAATGAGGACATGGAGGCAGGCTCCATGTAAAGGAGGTCCACGGTCCAGTGACCCTCACCCCACCTGACTGAAGCCTTCGCCATGGCCCACGGGGCCTGCACTGCAGCCTGACATTGTCACCAAGGAGAGAAGGTGCAGAGGGGAAGTCACAATTTCAGCTGGGTCAGCTGAAGACTGGGATCGTGGAACCTGGCCTGGGAACTGGAAAGAAGCCAGCACTATCCCCACCTTCTGCCCCAGAGAGGAAAAGTCCAATTATCCCTGGGAAGGAGCTGGGAGGGCTATCCTGGGGGCTGAGGCAGCTACAGAGGCTTTGGCACGGCCCTTGATGGGGGCTGAGAGGTCTTGGAGCTGCCCAAGCCAGGCCCTTCCTGGGGTGTGCTCTAGGGGTCAAAGGAGGGAGCCGCAAGGGGCAGGAGTTTGCAATAAGCCCCGTGTGACAGGGTCCTTCCAGAATGGGTGAGCAGCCTGCTGACCTTTCAATGCTCTGTCTACACGTGCACCCGGGGACGGGGGACACCTCCAGGAGCCCCGCGGCTGCCCCTTTCACAGAGATTTCCCTGCAGGTATTCGTCTGTATCTTACTTGCAGGGACCGTCCTTCATGTCTGCCCTGTTGTGCCCAGCATGAGGCCTGGCTCAGAGCGGAGCCTGCAAATGCCTGTGGTATGAATGTGCAATTGAGGTAGGGAAGGTGGGCTCAGAGAGGAGCTAAAGAGAGACCAGCAGGCAAGGAGCCCCGAGGAGCCCCTGCAGGGAGACGGGGAGCAATGTCCACACAGGCCTTGGCCTCACCTCCCTAGTCAGGGCTGGATGGCACTCTCCCTGAAGGCCGGCAACCAGCTGTTCTTGGGCAGCCTGCCATGCCAGTCACTTCCAGCCTGCACCTCTGTCTGATGGGCACGGCTCCAGGGGGGTCCTGCGTTTCCCATCCTACCCTCTGCCTCATGCACACCATGCCTTGTGCCTCTTTCCTGCTGTGAACTGTCTCTATGGTGCTTGCCAGCATCCATCTTGCAGCTTCCTTTCTAGTTGTCTTGTGTGCTGAATTCACTCCCCTGAAGGTTGGGTCCAGGAGGGCAGGGACCCTTCTGCCTGCTGTCACTGCTGCCTGCTCAGTGCCCATGGGAGCGCCCCTCGTGCACAGAGGAGGGGGTCGGATACTTGTAAAGCAGCAACCAAGGCCCAGGCTCCAAAAGGCTAACCAGGGCGTGGCTGGCTTCCTGCCTCAGGCCCAGGGGCTCTCTGCAGGTCTCTCCCTCTCTTGCTGGGGGGAGGGGGTTCCCATGCCAGGACTTGCATCCACCACTGCTCATTTCCACACTGGGAGGGGTGTTGCCTGCGGGATCTCTGGATGCTAGAGCAGGCAGGGTGCCCTGGCATGGAAAGCCCTGCCTTCTGGGAGAATCGCTCTGGAGGGCAGAGAGGCCTGGACTCCAGGAGAGGCTCATCTTAGGAAGTGAGGCTCTGGGAACCCACAGGCAGCAGTTCCAGCTCCCCCTCCCTGCCTGCTGGTGGCCACTCCCTTCCCTCCATGTGCACAGCAGGCAGCTGCTTCTGAGGTGGCTGTGTGGCCTTCGGCCAGCCCTTTGTGGGGCACATGGAGGCCAGCCCTCTCTTCCCTGAGGTCTGTGTTTAGAAAGAAGGCCAGGCGGGCAGGCTGCAGCCGCAGGGCTCTTTCTGAAAGGCAGGACCAGCCTCAGACGCGCAAGCTCCCTGCCTGGCCTGACCAGGCTGAGATCAATAGCCATTAGCTTTTAAGATATTACCCACAAAAAGTAACCCAGGTCTGGTTTGGCCCTGGAAATACAGCCAAGGCCCTAGGGCAGGAGGACAGGGTGGCTGAGTGCCCAGCTTCTGGACAGGGGCAGCTCTGGTTGTCACCTGCTCATAGTGCGACCCAGGCAGGTACCTTGACCGCTTCCAGCTTCAGCCTCCATATCTGTGAGGTGGGCTGAGTAGACGCCTGCTGTACCAGGCTGCTGTGGGCTGTGTGAGATGAGGCTTTGGACAACCGGGTGGGAGCTGGTGACGCAGCTGGAAGCGGGTCTTGCAGGGGGTGTGGGATGACACCAATTATGATAAATGCCATGGAGAGAAAACTCCACCACCAGGGGCCGGCAGGAAGGCTGGAACTTGTGACCACAGGCTTGAGTGAGAGGAGTGAGCCACACAGACACCAAATCTCCCCAGAAAATGCTTAAGGGAGAGAACAGAGGTGAATAATCACCCCCTCCTGCAGAGAATGCACACCTTTGCGACAAGATGGTAGAGGGCCAAGTTTGGGGATGTGGGTGGGAGTAACCAATGCCTAGGCTGCAAAAGGCCGACCAGGGCTCCACCTGGGCATTTCCTGGCAGTGCCAGGTGGCAGCTGGCAGGGATGGGGCTGGCTTCCTGCCTCAGGCCCACCAGCTCTTTGCAGGTGGCCCTCTCTTGTGTGTGGGGGGCTCCCACACCAGGACTTGCATCCTCCTGCCAGTGGGGGCTCCTCGTGGCCCTGAGGGGTCATGACTCTGGGAGGGCAGCCACGGGGGAAGAAAGATGTGTGCACGCCAAAGGCTAAGAGGCTCTGCCCATTACCAGCGGTGCTGGGGAACAGAGGACAAAGGCTGGCTCCTCTGGACTCTCTCACTCTGGGGCTCTATTCCGGGTTTTCAGGGAAGGTGACTCTAACAGCGTCAGGTCCATGGACGAAGGGCCCCCGTGAGACACTGCAGGGAGGAGGTAGTGGCCCCACTGCCGGGTGCCTGCCTCGGGACCCCCACTTCTCCTGAGCTCAAGAGTGCACTGACCCCTGACCTTATTCAAAATATCCCAGATTCCAGCTGTTTTCCAGAGTGAGGGTCTCTGAGCCATGAAACTCCCTCACCATCCTGCTACCAAGCAAAACGAGCCCCCCCTCAATAGCCATTGCTAATTATGTGGCCCCTACAAGTTCTTTCCTGGGCTGGGCCTGCCCTGTGCAGATCTATTCCTGTAGATCAGAGGCCCAGGGGGACTCACGTGAATTAACACTGTGACACGGAAAAATGAGAGGAAGATGTTGACCTCATTAAGTCAGTAGGAATCACTACCTCCTCTCAGACTCCTCTACCTGGAATTTCTGAATCGTTTTGTTTACCGAAAGCCAACAAAGCACAAATCGTGAGACTGAGAAGGAATCCTGAACGTCACTTCTGCATGGTGACACCTGTCCAGAGAGCAGAGAGCCCAACCAAAGTTCTCAAAAGCGGAAACGGAAGGGGAGCTGCTACCATTCCGGGGTGCGGCTCTACAACGCACAGCATTGCATCAGTGCAAACACAAAAGAATTTGCGCCCAAGGACAATCAGCAAACCGATGCCCGAACAAGCACCCCCGGCTCCCTTGGCACGTGCTTCCTGCACAGGCAAGACCGAACCTCCCCGACCGCGCTCTGGGCAAAACTGGAAAATGCTGAATCTTAATCAACGGTGAATACAACGAGGTGGGAGCTAGATGGCCGAGTCTCCAGCAGACGGGGAAACAGCCAGCCTGGGGCAGGTCTGGGCTGCAAGCAGGCTCAAGCGAGAGATGCTGCCTGGCTGAAGCCACCGCCCACCGCCCCATCCATCAGGCATTCCAGGTTTACCTCGGGCTGGTTCTTTTTTGAGGTCTTCTGCTTTGAAAAAATGCAGAGGGTCTAATTTCAGATTAGCCAAAAGCACCCCAAAATATTGTCTCCTCTTATTCTCATTCCTGGGGATGCAAACCCCCAAGCGGCACCTCCCCTAGGAAGGTAGCGGCTGCATCCAGTCCTAGGGCTGAAGGGAGGACTCACCTGCCTTCCTGGGGGCGTCTGCTTGTTACAAAGCCCACAGTCTAGTTTATTAGGGATGACCAGACGCTCTAAGGATCTGGCACGGCAGCTTTCTCATTAGGGAGTGTCACTGCAGGACGTCAGAGGCAATTGGTGAATGAGATGAGTCCCACCAGAGTCAAGTTTTGAGGCAGCGAGTCCATTAGTTCTATTAGGGCATTTTTATCTCAGCGAAAGAGGCTGAATTATTCACGAGCGCCTCTTCCCCTAAAAGCTCGGAAAGTGCAGTTCTGTGCTGCAACCTGGCAAGGCCCACTCCTGGTGCGTAGAGTTGGGGTGCAGCCCAAGGCGGGGGGTCCTGCCAGTCCCCCAACCTGGCAAGACCCACTCCTGGTGTGCAGAGTTGGGGTGCAGCCCAAGGAGGGGGTCCTGCCAGTCCCTCAGGACTACCCTTGCTGCCTCCACCATCCCCGTGTGCCAGAAACACAAAGCCTTGGACCCACAGGTCAAAAGGGGCAGGCCTTGCTCTTTGGTACTTGAGTGTGGGACACAGAGCCTGCAGCTTCTGCACCCCACTCAATTCTAAACTGTGTAGCAGGGGAGCTGGGGGCTTCGTGGTATGGGACCACCACCCACAGCCCAAGGGGGTCTGCAGAGGCCTGTGCTCAGCTCACGTGAACGCTCCTTCTCTCCTCGCCACCATAGATGGCTCCCCAGTGCCCTCTGAATGCATCCAAGCCCTGTTGCTTGGCATTTGAGGCCCCCCACCAACATCCACCTCTATAGTCTGCCTCTCCTCATTCTCCATCATGTTCCTGATGGCCAGGGCTGGGTAACTTCACTTCCTGTTCTCTGTGGACACCTCTGGGATGGGGCTCGGGCTGTTGTATCTACAGGAATGTGCTTCCCAGTCTCTGTGTTGAATCCTGCCCAGCCTTCAAGGTTCAGATCAAGCCTGTGCTGCCTTCTCCACGAAGCCTTCCTGGCTCTCGGCTGGCTGTGGCCACTCCTTCCTCAGACCCCAGAGGCTCTTTGGGCTTCTCCCATAACATGCTTTGCCTTCTGGAGATCATCAGAGTGATTTGAGACCTGGTTGCATGGGAGTATTGCTCCCAATCCTTCACCCCTCTCTGTATCCATGCCCTTTGCTGTGCGGCTTTATCGCTCCTCCCACTGGTGGGGGCAATGTTTCCAGCCCCTTAATTTTGGGCTGGTTCATGAGACTTACTTTGGTCAAAAGCATATGAGCAGAGGTGACAGCACTCCGACCCCAACCACAGGCCTTAGACCCTGCATGTTTCTGCCTTTTCTCTGGCACTTCTGCTGTGGGAGGAGCATGCCTGGGACAGGTCCTGGTTAAGAAGGACGGGAAGATGGAGGGCGTGGGGATCCAACTTGCAGCCTAGAGACAAACCCAGCCGAACCAGCTTACATGAGATCCTGGTCAACCCGCAGACAGAGAAGCAAGGAAGAGACGCTGATTGCTGCATGGCGCTGAGTTTTGGAGCTGTTTGTTATGCAGCACAGGGTGGACAGCTGACTGGCACAGTGTCCTGCCTTGATTCCTTGCCTGGGGGGCTGCATGGGGGCAGGATAGTGCCTGGAGCCCTCTGCCCTGTGAGAGGGCCAGGCCTAAGTAACGGAAAGAATCATCCACCAGCCATGTTTCGTGGCATGCTTGGTGTGATGAGGGTGCCCCATTAGGAGTGGCCCCCAGCCTGTGAACAAACAAAGACCCCAGCCCTTACAGGTCATCTCCAGAGCCCCCACAATAGACACGCAAGTGAACCCCTAGAGATCCAAGAGGTGGAATGGCCAGAGCCTGTGGACACAGGAATGTGGGGCTGAGAGCCTAGAAGGTGAGCTTCAGACCTTGTCCTTGGGGCTGGGAGCCACCTGGAAATGAAGGTTCCCATGCACAGGGTTCCTGGTGGTGGACCATATGTTGAGCCTGTGGGATTCTGAGGGTCGTCGTGAGGGGGCTGGAAGGCTCTCACTTCAACTTGGTCACACTGGACAATTTACTCGGCCCCTCCTGGAGGTGGGCCCTCTGAGCTGGCTGGGCTGTGTCTGTGGGCGGGCCCTCCGAGCTGGCTGGGCTGCACCTGGGGTTTTCCTGCCTGCTCATCGGACCTCACCCCTTCCTTTCTGAGGACTGAGGCTGCCCAGGGCTCTCTGAGGATGCAGTTCAGGTACACGTTTCGTTTCACGGATGAAATCCCCTGGGATGAGCGGCGTCTATTCATTAGGATGCGTTACACCATGCATACATACATCACAAAACAAACGTTTCATCCAGGCAAAGCATTTGCAAGCACGAGTTCAGATTTAACTATTTTAGGCAAAATCTTATCTACCCAAATATCAGTAGAATCAAAGAGTTGGTCATGTCTGCAGAGGTCCCTGTAAGGGGCAGAACCTCCCAGGGGCACAGATCAGCTTGAGCACCCAGGTCCAGGGTCCCGTCAGAGGTGCTGAGCTGGCGAGGAGGGGATTTGGTGGGGGGGACATGAGAGAAAAGCCACATGGAAATCCATTGCCATCCTCATACCCACTGCCCAGCGCATTGGCAACAACCCCAGAGCACTGTCACCGGGAGGTGTCCGGGTCCACATAGAGAGACCTCCCAGCCTGAATGCCAAGATGCAGCAACACATACCACGCGCCTGCTGCCGGAAACTGTGCCGATTCACCAAACAGTCCCAAGGCACGGGGAGACAGCGGCCCCGCAGGTTCCAGGCAGCCCTGCCATTTTACTTCCTAGGGTTGGAGGCTGCACCAAGAACATGCATCCTTTGCCTTACAGGTGAGGGAGAGACAGCCCAGAGGGAGGAACGGGTCTGCCCGAGAGCACCCTGTGGGGCCCTAAGCCTGGCATCTCGATGCCACGTCCCGCTGGGGCACAGTCTCTCGCCAGGTGAATGTGCCTGGTTTGTTAATTCACCAACAGAGAAACACATCAGAAAGATGTCACTGATCCAAGTCATATCAGTACTGCACACCCCCAAGAAGGCACTAGCTTTTGATGAGCCTGAGGAGCTCTGTGAGCTCCAGATCAGCTCAAACCCACAGGCAAAGTGAGAACGGATAGGCTCGCCACGTCCTGTATTCTGATAACTGGTAACGGAAGAAGCACAAGCCAGAGACCACAGGAAGGTGTCTCCCTCACTGCCTGATGAGTGACGCTTTAACGGTAGCCTTGGCTGACAGCTTGACAGTCATCAGAAGCCCATTTGCTCTAATCAAAGCAAACTTATGGCAGATCAACACATACAAATAACCCGACTTTCCATTTTCCATGAGGACATTGCACAGCGCCCCGTGGGTAGGCACAGAGGGTGATAAGCAGAGCCTGGGGGTCTCAGGGGGCTTTGGCTTCGGAGAAAACACCAGCACGCCCTGCTTGGCAAGGCTGCAGTCCTCCCACCCACTCCCTGGCCATTGGACTCGCTGGGGTTTTAGGGAGAATGAAGACTCATTACCTGTAAAACTGGAGCTGTCTTTTGGGACTCCCATACCGAGTACTTCGGACAGCAGTGGAGGAAAGAGAAAAAGGGGAAAGGGAGAGAAGAGAGAGAGTCCACAGTTGGCATCAACCCCAGCAGGTGCAGCTCAGAAAGTACCACCAACGTCCCGTGTCCCCGGGCCCCCGCCGGCCGCCTGCTCAGGATGGTCTCCTAGGATGCGCGGCGGGTGCCAAACGCTCTGCAGCAGCGCCACCCGGTGGCCACCCTGGAGCCAGTTTCCTGGACACAAGGGCTCCTTCCTGCCTGGCTCTATTTTCCGTGGAGAACCTCGGGGTGAGGGTCGGTTTGGATTGAACATGCTTCAGGACTTGCTTTGCAATATGCTTGCGGGCAATGGCTGAAAACCCTCCACCCCAGACGTGCCGAGAGCCCCTGTGCTGGCAAACCCGCACGTGCCTGCTGGGCTCTTTTTAGGACAGACACTGCCTGTCCCTGGCTGTCTCAGACACGGGCTCTGGTTCAGGCCCTAACGATGATCTCAAAAGGTCTGGCTGCCCAAGATCGATGGGCTGCTGGGGTCCTGCCTGTGCGCTCTTCTTTCATGGGGTCTATGCGCTGTCCCCAGAGCCTCGGCTCTCACTGAACGCCCTCTGCGGCTGTTCAGCGCTGATTATGGTGCAGACAGAAACAACCAGGGCTGCAGGCGGAAGTGAGTTCCACAAGGAGGGGCTCAGTGTGCCAGGAACATCTGGCTACCCCAACTCCCTCTGGTGTTGGGAAAAGGGCAGACATGGTTCCCCAGAGGCCTGCAAGGTCATGATCCTCACGCAGGAGAAACTGGCGGGGCCACAGGGGCCGCAGTGTATGAAGTGAGAGGAAAACAATGCCGGCATCAGCCCTAGCCGTGCACCCACCCTTGGGTCTCTGTCACCCTTGAACAAGATATTTGGAAAGGGTCAGACACAAGAAAGGAGTCTACTCTGGCTCAAACCCCCCAGAGAAGTTTTGCTTTTTCTCTCCCACTTGGGTCTTTAAAGCCCCTGCTCCTTTCTTGGAGAAAACGCTTGCCGGCGTGCACCCTGCAGCCCATGGAAGGCAGAAGCCTGTGGGCCCTGCTTGGGCCCTCCCTCCTCCAGAGCGGAGCACAGTGGTTTGGGGACCCCTCCTCGAGGCAGGACGGACCCTGGGAGGTGGCCTGGGTGAGGGGTGGGGGTCACCTGTAGATCATCCCGGGAGAGCCCGTCTGCCGCAGGGAGAGCCGAGCCGGGGAGCCTGTCGTCGATTCTGGATACATGGAGCCGGCCTCACTTGTCCAGACCTGCTCGAGTTTTTACAGTGGGAAAATTCTGGAAGAAGAGCAAAATAAGGGAGGGGAAGAGGGTGGTGGTTAAAAAAGATCAACCAGGTTTGGCTGGAGGCCCTGGGATCACAAAGGCCCAGGAGGCTGTCTGAGTTCAGGGCATCGGGGAGCTCTCAGCAGACAGACAGACAGACAGGCAGGCAGGCAGGCAGACAGACAGTAGGCAGGCAGGCAGCAGGCAGGTTGGCCCACGGGCTCAGGAGGGGCTGAGGTGCAGGTGATGACCATGAGAAGGGTTTCCACATTCCTTCATGCCACACTCCTGCCCTGCACGTTGTGGGGGTCCTTCCACACCACCACAACTGCTGTTTGGAAACCCCAGGAGTAGGTTCTGCTGCCCCCAGGTGCAGAAGAGACTGCCCAGGGGGCATCTGTGCATTCTGAGCTCCTGACTGCACTGCTATCCCTTGCCCCGGCTCCAGCCCATTGCAGCTTCCTGGTGCTGTCATTGAGCTCCTAAGTCAGGCTGCTTGTCAGATGTCACTGATGTCCCCAGCTCCTGGGATTCCTGTCCTTGGGCCGTCCCTCCCCCGGAGTGTTGGCTGGACCTAGCCAGTCCTTCTAACCCGCAGACCATGGAAAACGTAATGGGCAGACTGTCACTTCTGTCTTGCTAGAGACTGTCCCTCCTGGCTCTGACAAAGCAAGGTGTTGTGTTGGAGAGGCCCATGGCGCAGGAACTAAGGGCAGCCTCAGGTCAACAGCTGGTGAGAAGCTGAGTCCTCAGCCCAACAGCCCAAAGAAAAGAGCCTTCAAATGACCAAGAGAGCCTGGAAGTGGATCCTTTCCTACCAGAGATTTCCAAGATGAGCCCAGTAATGGCCAGCACCTCAACTGCAGCTCAGCAGTCCCAAAGCAGCAGACTCAGCCCTGCTCTGCTCCAACGCCTGACCCACAGGAACCGGGAACCAGGAGATCCCACCCTGGACTGTTTGAAGCTGCAGGGTTTGTGATGAGCTGTTACAGCAGCATCAATTATGAGTATGGCTGCCAGCATCCAGCCATCCACCCACCTCACCGGCTGCCACCCCTTGGGCTGAGCCACCGCTGCCTTTCACCTGAACCCCTGGGTTCCCTCCTAGTGGCTCCTCCTCGCCCCCTGTACCCTCTTAGCCCTGCACGCCTTGCTCCACCTGCCTGGCTGCTGTTGGGGGCTTCTATTTCAAAAGTGAATCTGGTCCCCGGCTCTTTCCTCCCCCTCCCAGGGACAGCCCCTCAGTCCCCCATGCTCTGTCTCCTGGCCCTCAGCCCAGGCCCCTGGCCCTCCCAGCAGGCCGAGCTCACACCGTCTGTGAACCCTGGCACTGGCGGCTCCTTCTACTGGCTGCGCCCTTGCAGCAGTGCTTCTCAGTGCCATGAGCCCCTACTGTGGGGCTCAGGGGTCCCAGTTGCTCCCCAGCCGACACCACGCCTTTGTTGCCTACATACAGGTCTGTGGTGCCCCTGCTCCCTCTCTGTGGGGTGCGTTCCAGGAGGGCAGTGGTTTTGTGTGTCTTGCTCACTGCTGCACCCTCACACCTAGAACGGGCTTTGGCTTCTAGAAGGACAAGGGCCCCTGATCCAAAATCACCTGGTCCTGCCCCCGCAGGCAAAGGGATGCCCCAGGCCCAAAACACAGCCCCACCCATCCACAGCAACCCACGAAAACTGTGGGAAACCTGACACGCTTAGCCCAGCGGCTGACTGGCTTTGTTTTTCCTACTTTTTTTCCCCCAAAACAGTGACCTCCCATCACCGGGAAGCAGCTTCCTCAGAAAAAAAGCAAAGTAAGGGAGGGGGCTCACAAATGACCTCTGTGCCTGGGGTTCAGGCAGCGCAGGTTTAGGTCCCCCTAACAGTGGAGGTCTCCTCTGAGCGAGGGGTGGCAGTGCATGTGCAGACCTGCTGGAAAACTGAGGCCAGCCTGGAATCCCGGTACTATGGGAGGCCGAGGCAGGAGGATCACTTGGGCGCAGGAATTTGAAACCAGCCTGGGCAACATAGAGACATTTTTTTGTAGAGACCCAGTCTCTACAAAAAAATAAAAAAAAATTAGCTGGGCATGGTGTCGCATGTCCATAGTCCCAGCTACTCAGGAGGCTGAGGTGGGAGGATCACTTGAGCCTCGGAGGTCGAGGCTACCGTGAGCCATAATTGCACCACTACACTCCAGCCTGGGCAATGGACTGAGACTCTGTTTCAAGTAAACCAAAACCAAAACCAAAACCAGAAACAAGGACAGAGGACGCCGAGAAGATGCAGCACTACGCTATCCTCAAATGCGGTGGGGCTTGGTGAGAAGATCCCCTGGAATTTTATTCTTAAAGACCCTCATTCAGGCCAGGCACAGTGGCTCAGGCCTGTAGTTCCAGAGCTTTGGGAGGCCGAGGTTACCTGGCTTTGGGGTGACTAAATCCCTGCAGCACTGGGGGGCTGGAGGGCCTCAAGGGCAGCCTCTCTTTGAGCACATTAGCAGCTCACGCATTTTGCTCTTAGAGGACTCAGAGGCAGGAGATCAATTCATCTCACTTAAAGTCGTTAAAAAGCTGTCGTTAAGCTCCCATAGATGCTGTGCTTTCCATCAGAGGACAGTGCATTTCTTCACACACGAAACACTGGCTGAGCCCTACTGCCGTGGGAGATTGCCCCCACAAGCCTCTGCCCCCAGGCTCCCCTGTCCCCAGGGAGGGGAGCCTGTCCCCCAGGGAGCCTGTCCCACAGCCTGTCCCCAGGGAGCCCCCCATGGAGGCTGCGTAAACAAACATGGCCCACTGAAGGCGGGATGTCCTCACACAGGCCTGCAGAAGGAGCTGGGGCTGGGGGCTGGGGGCTAGGAAGCCTGTGCCTTTAACAGCTGCTCCCCTGGGCAGCTGAGGGTCATGGACAGGAAACCAGGGCTGTAAAGGGGAGGGCTCTGCACAGCGCCAGGCACAGGCCTGCTGAGAGCAGAGTCCTCACCACAGCCTGTCCCCAGGGAGCCCCCCATGGAGGCTGTGTAAACAAACGTGGCCCACTGGAGGCGGGATGTCCTCACACAGGCCTGCAGAAGGAGCTGGGGCTCGGGGCTGGGGGCTAGGAAGCCTGTACCTTTAACAGGGCATGTAGCCCGCCTCTCCCCGCCCCCACCAGCTCACTCTCTCTTGGGTCTCGCTGCTGAGCTAACTTCCAGAATCACAAACTCAACTTGGGTTGGAAACAGTGAAGGGACCGAGTCACTGGTTCCACGGATGTGGGGTGGGGCCCAAGAATCTGCATTTCTCACAAGTCCCAGGTAACGCTGATGTTGCCAGCCCAGGGACTCGCTTTGAAAACCCCTGGCCTGGAGGTGAGGTCAAGGGCCAGGAGTCTAAGCAGGCCAGAGCCAGCCTGCTGCCTAGTTTTGTAAATAAAGTTTTATTGGAACACCTCCATGCCCATTTGTTTAAGAATCCTCTTGGGCTGCTTCTGAGCTACAAAGGCAGGGCTGAGGAGCTGCAACAGAGACTGCCTGGCTGGCAAAGGCTAAAATATTTACTATCTGGTCCTTTACAGAGAAAGTCTGTGGGCGTCCGCTCTAAGCCATCCTCTCTCCCAGGCTCAGGGGACACTTCGCCGCACCTCCCCTCCCACCCCACCCTCAGATGCCACTGCTGCTTCCCAGCCCCGAGAAAACACAAGCAACCAGAAACCACCTTCCTTCCTGCGGCTACCCAGGAACTGGCCCCACAGTGTCCATGCTGCCCCATGCCCTTCTCTCTTTCTTTTCTTTTTGGGGACAGGGTCTTGCTCTGTTCTGCAGGCTGGAGTGCAGTGGCATGATCATGGCTCACTGCAGCCCCAACCTATGGGGCTCAAGTGATCCTTCCACCTCAGCCTCCCACTGAGACGGGATCTGTGCTCAAAGTTGCCTGCCATCCCTCCTGTGGCTACCCAGGAACCGGCCCCACAGCGTCCACAGCCAGGTGGTCACCCCCAGCCCCACACACACTCAAGGGCACCCCAAGCCCATTCCTCCTTCTTCAGGAGGCACTGCCAGCTGCACTCAATCAGTTATTGTTTTTCCCAAAGAAAACAAAAATCACAGTTTCTTTCTTCCTTTTCTTTTTTTTTTTTTTTTTTTTGAGACAGAGTCTCACTCTGTCGCCTAGGCTGGAGTGCAGTGGCAAGATCTTGGCTCACTGCAACCTCTGCTTCCTGCCTCAGCCTCCCAAGTAGCTGGGATCACAAACCATTTGCCACCACACCCGGCTAATTTTTGTATTTTTAGTAGGGATGGGTTGTCACCATATTGGCCAGGTTGGTTTTGAACTCCCAACGTCAAGCGATCCACCCGCCTCACCTCCTTAAGTGCTGGGATTACAGGCGTGAGCCACTGCAGCCAGCCTAAAAAGCAGTTTCTTAGACCCACTTTCTTCTGCACTGTTTCTCGCCTTTCATTCACAAGGAAATTCCTCAAAAAGTTTTCCTTCACTTGCGAGATTCCTCTCCTTCCAGCTCATAAACCGACACTGGTCAGCCTCTGCCCTCACCACTCCATGGGAGTTGCCCTTGCCAAGTCCGTGGGTAACCTCTTCATTGCTAGGTCCGGCAGTGGCCATTGCATGGGGCGACAGAGGTGCTGCCTGTGGCTTCCCCAGCTCCCAGGACTCCGCGCCCCTCTCATCCCTCCAGCCACTTCTTTTGAGTCTCCTGGGCTTCTTCCTCTCATCTCTGTCCCCCGGTGGCTGCCTTTGCTCAGGTCTTGAACCTCTTCTTTTCCATCCCCATGAAGCCCCTCAGATTTTCCGTCTCGTGGCTCTGAACCCCACTGCTCTGCTGCAGACCCCTCACCGCCTACCTCTCCCCTGAACCCCAGAGCTGTGTATTCCCTGCTTGTGCGGTTCAACTACGAGGGTGGGGAATGGGCGCCTCAGATTCCCAGATCGGACACTGAGCTCCCGACGGCCCTCACCCCCAGCCCAGTTCTTCCCAGGGTGGCCTCAGCTGAGTAAAGAGCTCCCTGTCCTCCCAGGTGTCAGTCCCACTCCAGGGTGTCACCCCAACTCCTTCCTTCCTCCCATGTCCCACCTCCCACACCCAATCTGTCCCTGGGCTGGGACCCGTGCTTCTCCCGATCTCCTTCCCGGCCCAGGCTGCTGCTGGCTCTCGAGCTGCTCCTCACAGCGTTCCCCGTGCCCACCTCCACCCCCATTGCCCGACTCTATGGGGCCAGGATGATCGTACCAGAACATGAGTCAGATCATGTCATTACTTCGCTCAAAACCTCCCAAGGGCTTCCAATCTACTCAGAGTCAGAGTCCAGTCTCAACAGTGGCACCATGACCTTGCTAGCCACAAATCCCTGCCGAGCCCCTCACACACTGGCCCCTGCCGCACTGGCTCCCTGGAGGTCTGTGAACCCAGCAGACTCACTCCTGACTCAGGCTTCATGCCCTCCTCCTGTCCCCATTCAGCTTCTGACCCCCCACAGTCTGCCTGAGCCCCTCCCACCCTGGCCTCTTTATACCAAGGTCACCTTCTCACGGAGGTCTTCCCTGGACACCTCCCTTGCTTCGCAGTCCCCTCTCCCCCACGCTCCCTGGCCCCTCCCCTGGGCTGTTTCTCCCCAGTGCCTGTCACCTGTTCACACGCCTTCACCTCCACCTACTCTTCTCGCTTATGCTATCTGCCGACCAAGATGCCGGCTCCGGGAAAGCAGGGAGTTTTGTCTGCTGTTTTCCCAGCGGTGCCTGGCACCTAGTAGACACCGAACAGGTATTTGTTGAGTGAATGAATGAATGGATGACTGGGGGGATGCCTCTGTGACCCAGCCTGCTGAAGGCTGGAGGACAGAGGGCACTAGAGAGGTGGCCGGGGCTCGAGGTCTGCTAGACTGCAGGTAGCACAGCCCGCAGAGCTGGGGACACGGCTTGCATGTGGAACAAGGGCAGCTTTTTCCGCAGGGTGCAATGCCCACTGTGTCCAGTGGGGGTGCTCAGGGCAGATACACGTGCAGGGACAAGCGGCACCGCTGGCCACTTAGGGAGACGTCCTTGGGAGGCCACCTGTCCCAATCCCTACCCCTCTGGACTCCGAGAAGTGCTGACCCCGAGGTCAGGCTGTATCTATGCTAGCAGGCAGCTTTCCCACCTGCAGCCACAGGCGGGAACTGGACACCGTTTGATGAGCACTTTACAAGAACTGCAGGTCACCAACATAGCCTCTGTTTCATTCCTCCCCAGGGTCCCAGCAGCCCAGCCCACCACCTTTGCCGCCTCCCAGGGGAGGAGGAGTTGATGAGATTTCCCCACAGTCCCTGCTTTGCATTTCAGGATGCAGGACACACGGGCAGAGCTGACTGGCCCAGAGTCTACCGCCACTGTCCAATCAGGAGTGGCTGCATCTGCCAAGTGGCCAATCCCTGTGGAGCTGACATCCTACATGGAGATCCCATGAGGTCCAAGCTGGTGCAGTGGCTCCTTCAGCGCAGAGAGCGGCAGGCACAGCTAAGCTGAGTGGCCCTGGGATCCCTGACATCTCCAGGACTTGGGAGAACAGGTGTCAGAAACAGTTTGCCAACACACCAGACCCATAAGGGGGAGCCCAGCAGCAGAGGGGGTGCAGGGCCTGGGGTCCAAGCAGGGAGTCCACGGTCTGTGTCTCTCCCATCATCTCCACTTTCACTTGGTCTGCGTGTGACCTGGAGCAAATCTCCCGGATTCAGATTTGGAGAAACTGAAGCATGGAGCGCTTACAAAGGCTTGCCCAACTTTCTCATGGAATACTGAAGCAAGATGTCACAATGCTTGGAGCCCAGGAAGGAATCCAGTCATTAAATCCTAGCTCTTCCCCTTTACGTGATTCGCTGACAAGGACAGGGGAACCCAGGAAGGTTGGTAGGCTCCCTCTATGAGCATTTTCTTTCTTCTTATCAACTTACTAATTTGAAAACTTTCAAACCTCATAAAAGTGGAAATAATTAGAATAGCAATAGATACCCATACACTCTTCATCCCAATCAATCACCAATTGTTTACCTCTTGTCTCACTTGTATGCATTCCTGCTCCTTTTTCTCTCTCCACGCACAGGCACACACTTGCACACACGCACATGCATACACGCACAGGCACACACACACGCACACGCACAGGCACACACATGCATACATGCACACACACACATGCACACATCCGCACATGCAGACATATGCACAAATGCACACACACACGTACATGCACACACCCACGCACACATGCACATACACAGGGATATACACATGCACACATGCGTGCACACCCACACACACCCACATGCACACATCCATATGCACTCACACGTGCACATGCACACACACACACGCGCACATGCACACACACATGCACACCCCCCACATGCATGCATACGCACATGGACACATACACACACACTTTCCTCTGAACTGTTTGAAAGTGTGTTGCAATCCCCTGAGCTCCACCCCTCAATATGCAGCACTCATCTGAGAATTTTGTCTAAACCACACCAGCAGCATTGTCCCTAAGATACTTAGTTCAATATCACCTGATCTGCTATTCGGTGTTCCCAATTATTCCAGAATAACTCCTACTGTTTTACAAAAATCTGGGATCCATTCAAGGCTCACAGTGGCATTGGTTATTGACTCTCATCTCTCTCCGTCTAGAAGCAATCCCCCATTTTTTTCATTTTTGTTTTTTATGACACTGACGTTTTTGAAAGTTCAGGTCATCTGTCCTGCAGACAGTCCCTTGGTTTGGATTTGTCTGATTACAGCTTCAGGATTCAATTTAGCTGAACCTTTTTGGGGCGATCTTGTCTTTCTCATGCATCCAGGCAGGGGCGAACAAGTGAGTTTGTCCATCGAGGGCAAAATCGGGTCTGGCCAATTGGTTAAGGTGGTGTCCGCCAGGGCAGACACGAAAATTCTTTTTTCATGATTAACCAGGAATCACAGGGAAGGTTCTTTGAGGCTGCATGAATATCTGGTTCCCCCATGACCTCCCAGTGGGAGTGTTTTCTCAACTGCGGCTTTTCTAGAGAGGCCAAATATGTTACCAGTTTGGGCTCTGAATGCAGCGTTGGTGAGAGGACAGGAAGCTGAGTTTATTTGAACACAGAAAGGAATCCTGGGGGCCTTGGACTGTCATCAAAGCCACAGCCCCAGGAAGGTGTCGCTGGTGAGGCTCTTTCAGGGACCGATGGGAGGTCCACAGGGCCCCTTTTTGGAACTCTGGCTCTTGGAGCAAGCCTGGGCTGTAAGATTGAGGGCTGGCAGTTCCAACCCCATGCTGCCCCATGCCCTTCTTTCTTTTCTGAGACAGGGTCTCACTCTGTTCCCCTGGCTGGAGTGCAGTGGCATGATCACGGCTCACTGCAGTCCCAACCTATGGGGCTCAAGAGATCCTTCTACCTCAGCCTCCCACGTAGCTGGGACCACAGATGTGCACCACTGAGCCTGGCTAACTTTTGTATTTTTTATAGAGACGAGGCCTTACTCTGCAGCCAAGGCCAGTCTCCAACTCCTGGGCTCAAGTCAGCCACCTGCCTCAGCCTCCCAAAGGGCTGGGATTACAGGCCTGAGCCACTGCACCCTGCCAGCATTGGCAGTTTTTTGGAAAAGATTGACCCATGCATGATTCTAGGCAAGGGCACACAAGGAGAAGCAGCCCCAGACGAAATGGACAAATGGAGCAAAACTCTCTGGGCACAGCCAACCAAGGCGAGGGCCTCTCTTGGGCTCTCAGTTTCCTCATCTGCACAGTGGGGGACCTTGGACCACAATTTCTCTGTTGGAGCTAATGGTCAATGACTATTATTTGGGGGGCAAATGTGCCGTGGGAGGGCTGAGTAGGAGCTTTGGTGGCTCCGTCCCTGATTTCCTCAACCTCAGCATCAACGACGGAATCTGTACCCTGTTAGAGCCACATGAGCTGTTTGCATAGATGGAAAGAGGTCAGTGCACTGGGTGAGAGAAGGAAACGAATGAGCGGCTTAAGCCAAGAAACTACAAGAAAGGTCAGGACTGAGTCCTGGTGTCAAGGACAGAGATACGAAATAATAGAAGACACTTTCTGATCGGACCTGGTGGGGGACAACCTGTTACGGTTATCCAGATGTTCTGGTTGACGGAGCTGGCACCTGACTTGCACAGGGAGGGCATGAGGGTGGGGGGTGGAGTTACTGACCCCAAAGCCTCACTTCTCCCAGCATCCATGTCCTTTGCTAAGTGACTTTGCTGCCTCTCCTCAACACACACACACATGTGCGCACAAACCTACTCACATACGCACACACTTACACATACACACACATACCTACACAAATGCACGCACACCTATATACATACCTACTCACATACATACACACATCTACACACACATACACATATACCTACTCACATACGTACACATACACATATACCTACTCACATGCATACACACACACCTACACACTTGCACACACATACCTACACACATGCACATACATATACTTACACACACCTATGCACATGCACACACACCTACACACATGTACACACATACACATACACACATACATATACACATACCTACACACACACATACACATATACCTACTCACATACACACACATGCACACACCTACACACATGCACATGTACCTACTCACATACATACACACACATGCACACACACCTACACACTTACACATACCTACACACATGCACATACACTTACACAGACACATACCGACACACATGCACACATACCGACATACATGCACACACATACACAGATCCCCTACATACATACATATACACATACCTACACACACATACACATAGCCCTACACACGTACACACACCTACATATGTACACACATACAGGCATACACACCTCCACATGTACACATACACATACACACATACCTACACACATACACATACCTATATATACACACATACATATACACATATACACACATATGCAAAAAGAGACATATACACACACATGTTGAAGGGGCAAACTCCTGGCCTTATCCTCCTGGGCAGCCATGTGACTTGCTTTGGCCTAAGGAAGTGGGCAGATGTCTCAGTCACAGGGGACTTGCCCTGGAACCTCTGCCATGGTCATGGGACGTGCATGCCCTAGTCCACCCTGCTGCAGATGCAAGAGCCACCCCACCTGGACCAGGCAACCCCAGTGCCTCCGTGACCTGGAACCAGATGCCCCATGACTGCATGATAAATAAATGCTCCCTGTGGCTGCCAGCCGCATCATTATACAGAATTCGCCTCAGCGCTTAACCTCAGGGCTCCAGGGAGCAAGTTCTTCTTTGATTTAATCTCCAGGGTCATACTTATAAACGCTGAATTATAAGTCCAGTGGGTACCTGGAAACCTACTTCCAGCTCTTGCAAAAGGCCATATCTGTATCTTTATTGTAGATTCTGGAGTAGGAAAATGTGGGCTGGCTGGAACCTTCCTTTTGTGAGAAGTCTCGATCCAATGTTAGTACTTTGAGGCTGGAGAGGGGATCTCCCTTTAAGCTGAAATCTACCAGTGCCGACTGCACAAGTGCCTATCTTCGTCGGGAGCTGGTGGATGACATTATTCCACCCTCTTTGGGTCACCCGAGGCGATCAGTCTGGCTTCCTGGGAAGGAGGTGAGGCCCAGTCAGTGGTTCCGATCTGGGCTTTGGAGTTGGCACTGGCTGGTGCCCTAACACTGCCATGGGCTCATCAATGACCTTGGGTAGTTCTCTCAACCTTCCTAGTGTCGGTTTCTCCATCTGTAAAATGGGACGATAATGAGGGAGGACTCAGTGTGTTAACAGGCAGGGGTGAGCAATGGGGGCTGCAGGAGCTGGGACTAGCCTGTGCCCCGCTCCGGTGTCACATCAGGCACAGGTGCAAGGAAGGCTCTGGTCCCAGGTCTGGGCATGCCTCCTGTGGAGTCACTGACCACAGCTGCCTCCTGGACATCTGCGCCATCTGCATGAGGGCAGGTGAAGCTGCATCCCGGGCAGTGGTCTTGCCCTCCAGGAAGTCGGTGTTTGAAAGTCCTCAGCCTTGCCGTAACACCTGCTCTTCTGGCTCCTGGTCTCCTTCCCTGTCAGGAGGCTTTTCTGTCTTTTCACTTTCCCAGAAAAGGCTCATCTTTTATAGATGTGACCAGCCACGCCCAAGTGCGAGCCCACGCCTCAGGGTGTCGTGGCGGGACCTGTGGCGCTTAGGCTCTCTGTGGCTGCATCCAAATCCCGAATCCAGAAGGTTCCAGAAGGCTGGTCTGCAGATCCCTGAAGTTTTAAAAATGGTCACCTTGTATTCCTTGTCTATTGCCAGGTGACTTGGACTCACAGCTTTCAAAAGGCCAACCCTAATACGATGGGCACAGTGGACACCTGAAGGCCATCGTGGAGGTCAGCGACATACCACCAACACCAGCAATGGAGTCTCCCCCGATTCACCTCTGTACCCATATCCCATAAGACTGCTGGGAGGTCAGCTCCTCCGGGCGGGGAGCTTCATCTCTCGTTCATGGATGTGCCCCTGCACCCAGCATGTGGTAATGCCTAGTGAACAAGGCGGAAGGGAGGGAAGAGGGCTCATGCAGGCTGGGTGTGACGCCCTGGGTGTCTTCCGGAAGGCCTGAAGTTATGTTGCATGTTGCTTCTGGAACCCTGGAGGTCCCCCCGCCAAGTCCCTGAGGTATCTGCCGTGACTACCGCCTGGCACAAAACCCTGGTCTGTTTGTTTTGCGGGCCAGAGCCTGGAGGAGCCCTGGCGGTGACTGTGCCTCCAGCAGAGACAGGAAGAGGTGTAACTGCTCAAAACCGCATGACACAGAAGGGCACTTGCACAACACACTTCCCCTCTCACCCAGGAGTGAGGCGCTGACACAGGAGCCCAGTCCCTTCCTGAGGAGGATCGGACGGCAAAGAGTACAGGCTGCAGCGAAGGCAGCCGCGGACTCCGAGGGCATGAGGCGTCACGACCCCAGGAGGTCGTCTGCCCGGGGGTCATCCTGGGGATCTGGCAGAAAGGCCTACTTGTCGGAAGGATGCCCCAGAGGGTGGACAGGGTTTGGGAGGTCAGCATAATCCAGTTTCCCAACAGCTCCATCGAGACTTCGGCTCAGATGCAGCCAGAAGAATGCAGGGAGAACCATGCACCTTACTAGAGATTGGAGCTGACCATCAGGAGTCCCTGTTTTTGTCACAGAGAAACCTCAGTCTCTCCTCTAAGCTCCTGAGGCCTGAGCCGAGGGGACCAGTGGCACATTGACAGATGTCACACAGCTCAGGCAACAGCAGATGCATCCAGACTTAACCACGGTGCCCAAGGTCATGACTGACGAATGGAGCACTTGATAGTACATCACATCAATGCCTCACTAAAAATTGTCAGGAAGATCACAGACCAGAAATTTCAGTCTCTTCAAAGCACATTCAATGCTGCTCCCTGGGTACAAACACCACAGGTCTAGGCTGCTGCAAGGACATCTAACCAATGCTGCAATGAAAAAAAACAGACCACAGCCCCAAAATTCACGTGCCAGTGCCAGCTCCATCCTGCCTCTCAGTGACCACAGGGGAAGGTACGGTGCCTTGCAGGGCCACTCACCTGGTAGTGGGTGGTGGGGACCCCAGCGCTGCACAGATAGCGTGGCCCACAGTGAGTCAGGGGCTGCCCAGGCTGCTCACTCAGTCGCTGGCTGGGCCTGTCCCCTGCGGTGGCAGCAGGAGCCCTCACTGGTTCTGAGTTCCCCAAAACCACATGCCCAGGCCCCCTGGCCTCCTCCTTTCAGCCGTCCACACACAGACACACACACAGACACATAACACACACACATACAAATGTGCCCCCCAGGAGGCTTACAGCCTCCTCCCTCCATGACCGCACCCTGCACACATATCCTCCCAAGGGGAAGTGGAGGAGGAGAGTGAGGGGTTGCAGAAAGCCACAGTCACCAGGGAGCCCCTTGCCCTCCCCTCTGGCACAGTGACCTCAGGGCTGTGTAAGGGGTTTCAGGGTGGGGAAAGGGTCTGAGGGGTCTTTATCCCACACCACTGCCCCATGCTCAGCCCCAAGGATGAGGGAAGAGAGGAGGGATCGGGGACCCACGCCAACACTGTTCAAGGCAGGGGACTTCAAGCCTTCCACCCAGAGATGGGAATCCCCAGGCCAGGGCTTCCCGGAGAGAGCAGACAAGATGGGCAGGGCTCTCCCCAGGAGCTGCCAGCCCTGCCCCCTGCAGAGGGACAGAAGTGGCCCCACAGGGCTCTCGATCTCCCAGCATCTCCCTCATCATTGCCCCAGGGATGAGAGCGGAAGCCAGTGGAGAATGTGTCGTGTTCAGACACCCCTGCCAGGTGCCAGGCCCACTCTGCCCAGCAGCAGCAACAAGGAGCCGCGCAGGGTTGAGCTGCGTTGGTCAGGGTGTCTTCCGGGTCAGCTCACCCTCAGGCTGAGGCCAATCCCTAGGGGGCCACTCGGGGCTCCGAGGTGCAGGCTAGCACAATTAACCCTGGACACTAGGCAGGCACCTAAGCCCTGCTCAGGGAGCTGGGGCTGCCCGCCCATCAGATACAGAATCCATCCTGGAAAACCGGATCCCGGGAGTACCCTGGTACCTGCTCCTGAATAGAAACGACCGGAGACAAGGCCATTTTCCAAGCACTCAGGAGAAGGCGAGGTCACACATCTGCTGTAGAGTGCGCGCCCTGGGACCACAGCACCCAAGAGGAAGTTGGCGCACCACATGCCAGAGCTCGTGCACTGCCACCGCAGAGCGGAGAAGAAGTCTGGCACAGTGGGGTACCTGGGCGTGGCCTCTGCTCCCAGGCATGCCTAGCGCCATGACCCAGATGGGAGGGCCCAACACCTCTGACTGTCCTGGCAGAGCAGCAGTGGCCAGATGGGGCAGGAGGCAGGCAGAGGAGAGAGAGCAAGTGGGTGTGAGGGGGCAGCCCAGGCCTGTCCCTGCACTGCCCCTTGGGGGCGGAAGGCAGACCCAGACCTCCCCTGTTGGTGCGGAGCCCCTTTCTCAGGGCAGGGTGCTGGTGATGTTGAAGAGCTCCCCTCACTGCTGCCGGCTGTGTGCTGGGCGGGGGGGTTGCCCACTTTTAACCTCAGCTCCCTCATCTGATCTTCCCCGCTGCCCTGGAAGGAGTCCTGCTGCCCCTCACGCCACAGGTGATGCCACGGAGGGTCTCAGGGCCCTGGACTCAGGGCTGGCTGGCTCCAGAGTGCACCGTGAGCTGTGCACTGCAGAGAAGCCCAGGGCAGGCTCTGCCGCTCCATCTCCCATCCCTGTGCAAGGACACAGAGGGGGCAGGTGGCCCTGGGAAGGATGGGCCAGAGGGGAGAGCACCCTCTGGGGGGGTTTTCTTTCTCCCGTGGCCTCCCCCTGCTCTGCTATTCCTTCTTGGGGAGGCCCCTCCTTCCTCCCACACCAGCTGCCGAGTCTGGGCCAGGCTCTCTGGTGACTCACTCTGGGGACAGCCCAAGCTCTTTGGGGTGCCAGGCAAAGGGAGGACTTGGGTGGAACATTCCATCTCCTGCGGTGCCAGCCACCTGCTCTGTGCTGAGTCCCCGGTCCCAGGCCACCCCCATGTGTGTGATTCCAGGAGGGAGGCCAGCACCCTCTCTCCCGGCGTGGGCACACAGCTCTAAAGCCGACACCAGGGTTGGCGCTGTGTGTTCCCAGCAGGTTAAAGATAAGGACAGGATTTGGGGGGTTAGAAAGAGGAAAAGGGAAAATATAATAGTTTGGGTGCTCAGTAAGAAAGCAGAGGTGCTGAGAGACAAACAGGAGGGAGAAGAGGGAAGGAGGAAGGTGAGCAAACAGGAGAATGAAAAAGAAACGGAGAGACGCCGTGAGGGAGAACTGGTGGGGAGCAACCCATGTTGAACCAGCTCTAGGCCTTGCCCCCAGCCCTGGCCGAGACATACTTTTTACGGATGGGGGAATCGAGGCCCAAGAATATTAAAGAACGTCCAAGGTCACTTGGTGAAATTAGTGGCAAAGCTAGAACCAGAGCCTGGGTGTGTCCAGCTCCAAATGGGGGCTCTTTCCTCACACACAGCTTGACCTCCCCACCCTGGAGCCGCCCATGGACCTTTGGTTCTGGACAGGTGACCTCCACCACCAACCAGGGCCAGGGGAGCAGCCACTATCCTCTTGGCTCCCAGTATGGGGATGTTGCTGTGACTCCGTGGGTCTCCAAACACAGACTGTAGTCACGGCTGTCACCGACCACAGCAGAGGTTAAAGTTGGATGCTGCGAGGCTAACCCCACTGGCGGTTTTGCAGTTTCAGACACACTGACCCAACCCTCGAACCTCATTCCTGGCTCTTAAACACAAACGGTATTTTTCAGATATTTGCCAACTCTTTTCTAAAAAAGCTTCTTTGTACCAGGAAGGCAGGTGACCGGTAAAGGCTGGGTGGCAGATTAGAGGTACTTCATTTAAAAGACACTCAGGGCTGGCTGCGGTGGCTCACACATGTAACCCAGCACTTTGGGAGGCCAGGGTGGGAGGACTGCTTGAGGCCAGGAGTTTGACCCCAGTCTGGGCAACATAGTGAGACCCAAGTTCTAACACAAAATTTAAAAATCAGCCAGGCGGCTGGGTGTGATGTCTCATGCCTGTAATCCCAGGACTTTGGGAAGCCAAGGCGGATGGGTCACCTGAGTTTGTGAGTTTGAGACCAGCCTGACCAACATGGTGAAATCCTGTCTCTACTAAAAATAAAAAAAATTAGCTGGGTGTGGTGGCAGGTGCCTGTAATCCCAGCTACTCGGGAGGCTGAGGCAGGAGAATCGCTTGAACCCAGGAGGAGGAGTTTGCAGTGAGCCTAGATCACACCATTGCACTCCAGCCTGGGTGACAAGAGGAAAACTCCATCTCAAAAGAAAAGAAATATTTAGTCAGGCATGCTAGTGCATGCCAGTGGTCCCAGCTATTTGGGAGGCTGAGGTAGGAGGATCCCTTGAGCCCAGGAGTTTGAGGTTACAGTAAGCCATGATCATGCCACTGGACTCCAGCCTGGGCAACATAACAAGACCCACCGCTATAAATAAATAGATAGGTAAATAAAAATAGCAGGAACCATCAACAGTAATAAAGCAACCCAGAGTGAGTGAAAAGACTTGCAAATCATATATCTGATAAGCGATTAATATCCAGAAAATATCCAGAACAAAAATTCAACAGAAAACCAAACAGCCCGAATATAAAAATGGCAAAGGACTGAATAGACACTTCTCCAAAGACAACACACAAATGGCCAATAAACACATTAAAAGACACTCAACATCACTAACCATTAGGAAATGCAAATCAAGACCACAGTGAGATGCTACCTGGCGCCATTAGGATGGCTGTGGTAAAAAAGCCCAGAATTGTAAGTCCTGGCAAGGTGTGGAGAAACGGGTCCCCTTGTGCACTGTTGGTGGGAATGTGAAATGGCACGGCCACTATAGAAGACAGTAGTGTTGCTCTTTGAAAACTAAAAATAGAATTACCATATGATCCAGCAATTCCACTTCTGGGGATATACCCTAAATCACGCAAACAGGGTCTCAAAGGGATATCTGTACCCGTGTGTTCATAGCAGCATGATTTGCAATAGCTAAAATGTGGAAACAACCCATATCCATTGATGGATAAAGAGATAAGCAAAGGCTGGGTGCGGTGCCTCACACCTGTAATCCCAGCACTTTGGGAGGCTGAGGCAGGCAGATCACTTGAGGTCAGGAGTTCAAGACCAGCCTGGCCAGCCTAGTGAAACCCCTTCTCTACTAAAAATACAAAATTAGCCAGGTTTTGTAGAAGGCACCTGTAATCCCAGCTGCTCAGGAGGCTGAGGCATGAGAATCACTTGAACCCAGGAAACGGGGGTTACGGTGAGCCGAGATCGTGCCACTGTACTCCAGCCTGGGTGACAGCGAGGCGGCCTCCCTGATTGCTCTAGGACAGGGGTTGGCAAACTGCTTCAGCCCGAGGGCCAAGTCCAGCCTGTCACCTGTGTTTGTGTGGCCCTCGAGCTAAGAATAATTTTTTTTTTTTTTGAGATGGATTCTCATTCTGCTGCCAGGCTAGAGTGCAGTGGTGCGATCTGGGCTCACTGCAACCTCTCGCTGCCTCCCAGGTTCAAGCGATGCGCCCGAGTTCAAGTGATTTGCCTCAGCGTCCCGAGTACAGATTTGGGCCACCACACCCAGCTAATTTTTGTATTTTTAGTAGAGATGGGATTTCACCATGTTGGCCAGGATGGTCTTAAACTCCTGACCTCGTGATCTACCTGCCTCAGCCTCCGAAAGTATTGGGATTACAGGTGTGAGCCACTGTGCCTGGTCAAGCCTAATTTTTACAGTTTTATTTATTTCATTTTAATTTTTTTTTTGAGAAGGGATCTTGCTCTGTCGCCCAGGTTGGAGTGCAGTGGCATAATCACAGTTCGCTGCAGCCTCGAACTCCTGGGCCCAAGTGATCCTCCTGCTTCAGCCTCCAAAGTGGCTGGAACTACAGGCGCGTGTCACCACCCCCAGCTAATTTTAAATTTTTTTGTGGAGACAGAGTCTTGCTATGTTGCCCAGGCTGGTCTCAGATTCCTGGCCTTACACTGTCCTCTTGCCTCAGCCTCCCAAAGTGCTGGGATTATAGGTGTGAACCACTGTGCCAAGTCTGGTTTTTAGTTTTAAATGAAAGAAAACCAAAAGAATAACATAACACATAAAATTTATATAAAGTTCCAATCTCATCATCCATAAATAAAGTTTTATTGGCATGTAGCCAAGCTCCCTTGTTATCTTAGTGAGCCTGGGCTGCTGTAACCAAATACCACAGCCTGGGCGGTTTAAATAACAGACATTTCTGTTTCATGGTGCCGGAGGCTGGTAAATCCAGCATCAGGGTCCTGGCATATTCGGTTCCAGGTGAGGGCCCTCTCTTGCCCTGTAGACAAAATTCCTTCCTGCTGGGTCCCCACAGGGTAGAGAGGGAGCTCTGGTCTTTTCCTCTTCTTTCCAAGGCACTGATCCTGTCATGGGGCCTCTACCCCAGAATTACAAAATATTATCTGGGCGTCGTGGTGCATGCCTGTGGTCCCAGCTGAGATGCTGAGGCTGGAGGATCGCTTGAGCCCAGGAGGTCCAGGCTGCAATGAGCCACGATCACGCCACTGTACTCCAGCCTGGGCAACAGAGCAAGACCTGAGCTTATCTAAAGCTTATCACCTCCCAGGCCTCACCTCTTAATACCATCACATTGAGGATTAGGGCTGCAGCTGTCAATCTTGAGGGAGAGAAACATGTAGTAGACGGCATGTATTGATGTATCGCCCAGGCTTTCCTGCTACCATGGTGGACCTGAGGAGTTGCAATAGAGACTGAATTTCCTGCAAGCCGAAAACATTTGCCTGGTTGGGTGCAGTGGCTCCTGTTTGTAATCCTAGCACTTTGGGATTGGGAGGCTGTGGGGGGAGGATTGCTTGTGCTGAGGAGTTCAAAGCCAGCCTGGGCAACACAGTGAGACACCTTCTCTACAAAATTATAAAAAATGTAGTTGGGTATGGTTTACAGTTATGGATTACAGGGGTGTGCCTGTAGTACCAACTACTTGGGAGGCTCAGGTGGGAAGACTGCTTGAGCCTGGCAGGTCAAGGCCACAGTCACCTATGATCGTGCTATTGTGCTCCTGCCTGGCAACCAAGTGAGATCTTGTCTCAAAAAAAAAATTTTGGCAAACCCTGCTCCAGGACAACAGCTCCACCAGGAACACAGCCTAGAAGGCCACGCCTCGCTGGGTGTGGTGGCTCAGGTCTGTAATCCCAGCACTTTGGGAGGCCCAGGTTTTTTTGTTGTTGTTGTTATTTTTGAGATGGGAGTCTTGCTCTGATGCCCAGGCTACAGTGCAGTGGCACAATCTCAGCTCACTGCAACCTCCTCCTCCCAGGTTCAAGCAGTTCTCCTGCCTCAGCCTCCTGAGTTGCTGAGACTACAAGTGTGAGCCACCATGCCCAACTCTCTCTCTCTTTTTTTTTGAGACAGAGTCTCGCTCTATCGCCAGGCTGGAGTGCAGTGGCACGATCCCGGCTCACTGCAACTTTCGTTTTCCGGTTTCAAGCAATTCTCCTGCCTCAGCCTCCCGAGTAGCTGGGACTACAGGCACGCACCACCATGCCTGGCTAATTTTTTGTACTTTTAGTAGAGATGGGGTTTCACCATGTTGGCCAGGATGGTCTCATCTCTTGACCTTGTGATCTGCCCACCTCGGCCTCCCAAAGTGCTGGGATTACAGGCGTGAGCCACTGCACCAGGCCTCATTTTTGTATTTTTACAACGGAGTTTCACCAGGTTCGCCAAGATGGTCTCGAAGTCCTGGCCTCAAGTGATCCGCCTGCCTTGGCCTCCCAAAGTGCTAGGGTTACAGGCGTGAGCCACCTGCACCCGATGGGTCAATCTCTTGAGCCCGGGTTCTAGACTAGCTCAGCAATATACTAAAACCCCATCTCTACTAAAAATACACACACACAAAAGAGAAGTCACCAGGTATGGTAATGTGCACCTGTGATCCTAGCTTCTTGGGAGGCTGAGATGGGAGGATGGCCTGAGGCTGAGGCTGCAGTGAGATGAGAGCATGCCACTGCACTCCAGCCTGGGTGGCAGAGTGAGACCCTATCTCAAAAAAATAGAGCTAAATAAGAAGGCCAGGCTTCCCCTCCAGACACTTGTGCTCCCGTCTGCTTTGCACACACCCATGCTGTACCCACCCCATGTCCTGGCCCCATATGCCTGTCCTTGTGGGCCTGAGTCTAGGACTTCTCTCTCCGGTGGGGGTGGTGGGGGAAGGTCCCACTGAAGTGAGACGACCTATACAGAGCTCAGCACTGTCTCCATGCAAGCTCCTGGTCACAGTATTCTGTGGGCGGGTTTTAGGTGGTTCGTTGACTTTCCAGCCAACCCTGGGATCCTGCTGGGTTTCCTCTTGTGAGACCACAACTTCCTCTCCTGGGGATGCGACACACAAATCCCTTTCATAGCCAGTACCCAGAAGGCAGACCTATTTCAGCTGCAGTGTGATGTGTGGCGTTCTGCCCTTCCCTGCTCACAGCCTCACTCTGGGGGAGGAACAGATGCAGGCGGTCCGCTGGACGCTGGTCGAGCTCCTGTCTGGGACTCACGCAGAAGTCCAGTGGGAGGTCCATGCCCCGCAGCGTCACTGCCGCTGTCCACTGTCTGCCCCCAACCCGAGCCATGCCACATGTGGGCAGCACCCCAAAGCCTTCCTACAGAGGCAAACCTCACAGCTTAAAAGCTCCTTGCACTGTTTTCTGGTAGACACATGTTATGCACAGTCTTTAAGTGTTTCAGACGGGCCTTGTGAAAATGCCTCATTGAATTCAGTGCATGGCTCCACAGTCTACTGGAAGGATGCTCTGTCTTGAGAGCCCTGTGGTCCCAAAGCGGGGGGGACACACTGACACGTTCTCGCAGCCCCAGGTTTGAAATAGCTCCACTGTGACTCATGGAAGCTGGGAGAGAGCTAAGGGATGTCGGCACATCCCAGGGAAAGGACCCGCCGGGAATGAGGTCCTCCCCCAGCCCTGGCCTGTGGAGTCCCACCCACCCCTCACTCGGAGATGTTGGAAGATGGCCCAGCTGGGTGCCCTGGGGGATCCTGCTTGGCCCCTGGGAGACCATGGGAGCCTCCTTCGCTCTGAAAGCTGAAGCTGTCAGCAGGCAGCAGGTGGGTGCCGGTGGCTGGAATGCAGTGCTTCCCTTTACCGTGGGGTCTGAGGCTAATCACGTGACTATCCCTGGACAAAAGATGTTCCTTGCATCACAGAAATCTCATTATTGCAGAATCTTTCTTTTTCAAATAAAAACAACTCTAGGGGCTGGGTGTGATGGCTCACGCCTGTAATCCTAACACTTTGGGAGCCCAAGGTGGGCAGATTGCTTGAGCCCAGGAGTTCCAGACCAATCTGGGCAACATGGTAAAACCCCGGCTCTACAGAAAATACAAAAATTAGCCGGGCATGGTGGCGCATGCCTGTGGTCTCAGTTACTTCGAAGGCTGAGGTGGGAGGATCGCTTGAGCCTAGGGAGGTGGATGTGCTGGGCCATGACTGTACCACTGCAATCCAGCCTGAGTGACAGACCGAGATCTTGTGTCAAAAATAAATAAATAAATAAATAAATAAATAAATAAATAAATTCCCCTCCAACACCACCAACAAAAAACCAGCCAATCAACCAACCAAAAATCTCTAAAGCCCCAAATCGACATTAGCATAGCAGACCAACACTGAACTAAGTTCCCATTGACACAGGAGCTGTCTTCAGTGAACAGGATGCTTCCCCAGGATGCTATGGCAGGGAAGGGCAAACTTTTGCAGTGATGGGACAGACAGTTAATATTTTTGGCATTTCAGGCCAGTCCATCTCGGTTACAATTACTCAACTCAGGGTGCAAAAGCAGCCAATATGTAAATGAAAGGTTGTGGCTGTGTTCCAATAAAACTTTATTTACACAAACAAAAGGTGGGCCTGATCTGGCCCCTGGGCCATGATTTACAGACCTCTGATACATTAAAAAACGAAATGTGAGGCCAGGTGCGGTGGCTCACGTCTGTAATCCCAGCACTTTGGGAGGCCGAGGTGGGCAGATCACCTGATGTCAGGACTTTGAGACCAGCCTGGCCAACATGGTGAAAACCTGTCTCTACTAAAAATACAAAAGGTTATCTGGGTGTGGTGATGGGCACCTGTATTCCTAGATACTTGGGAGGCTGAGACAGGAGAATCGCTTTAGCCTGGGAGGTGGAGGTTGCCGTGAGCCGAGATTGCACCATTATACTCCATCCTGAAGGACAGAGTGAGACGCCATCTCAAAAAAAAAGGAAGATTACTGGTGGCCGGGCATGGTGGCTCATGCCTCCTGTAATCCCAGCACTTTGGGAGGCTGAGGCGGGTGGATCACCTGAGGTCAGGAGTTTGAGACCAGACTGGCCAACATGGTGAAGCCCCGTCTCTATTAAAAAGACAAAAATCAGCCAGGTATGGTGGTGGGCACCTGTAGTCCTAGCTACTCGGGAGGCTGACGCAGAAGTGCTTGAACCTGGGAGGTGGAGGTTGCAGTGAGTAGAGATTGTACCATTGCACTCTAGCCTGGGCAACAAAGCAAGACTGTCCAAAAAAAAAAAAAAGGACGGTGACCTAGTCTGTAATGAAATTAAGGCAAAAGTGCAAATCCTAATGCTGTGCACAGCACATGCTGCTCTGAGGACCCATGTGTGCCCAAGCCGCAGCCCTGTCCTTCTGCGGGGGCATTCTGACTCTGAAGGGGAGCTCCTTCAGGCCAATGAGGAAACTTTCTGGCCAAGTGGTTCCCATGCTGGTGCTAGCCTAGCCTCTGACCTCACTGCCTGGCGAGGGTGACGGGAGGAGGAGAAGATGCCAGAGGCCTCTGGGTGCCCGCGTGTCCCCTCTGCACTGCCTTCCCTTTGCTGGTACCTGACTTCTCCTCAGATCCCAGGTATCGGACGAGTCTGTTCTGGATAAACACCATCCAGGCATCCTCGCAGCCCTCCCTGTGGGGCTGCTTGCTGGTAAAGCTGAGGACAGCTGGCCGAGCCATGCAGGCTGCTGTCTCTAATGCCACACTATTTTTGGTGACTCTTTTGCCTCATTTATTTTTGATTTGAGTTGCTCATACAGACTGTGTGTTCTTTCTCCCTCCTGCACTGAAATGAAATAAGCGTAGTATTTTTAAACCCCACTTGTGTTACTTCATGATTAGCACAGATGAGCATTGTCCATTGCGGTGCCACATGGCCTCGGGCTTCGGCCCTGAGCCTCACGTGAAACTGGTCTGCTCCTGGATGTGAGCCTCACTTTTCTAGACACCAAGCCCTACGCTGAAGTTGGACGCTGGATGGCTGGGGGTCCAGGGATATCCAGGAAGTGTTCTCTGGGTACAGTGGGCACAGAAGGATGCCCACCTGAGTAGCAGCCCTAAGCCGTATTATTGTGTGGGCAGTGATGTCAGAGCTGCTGGTGACCCAGTGCAGTCTGAATGAGGCCACAGGATAAGGGCTTTCCCACACACTCATTCCCCATAATTTTTGCCCGTAATCCTATGAGGTTAGTACTATTGTTTAGGCAGAAATGACAGCTGAGGAAACAGAGGCTTGGAGAGAGAAAGCTGGCCTGCCTTGGTCACCCGGCACGTGGCAGTTCTGGGAGTCCAACCTCTAAAGCACAGACCTGTTCTGTGGCCAGCAGAGAAGTCCAGAGACAAACACTGGAGCGGCCGGAGGCCTCCTGGGGTGAGCTGAGCGGTGCTTCTCAAGATCACCGAGAACACACTGCAGGTGGGGCCTGGGCAGCAGCAGGGGGTGTCAGCAGGAGGCTCCAGGGCAATGCAGGTGCAAGCTAGGGCACCTGGGCAAGGGTGGGAGATGGAGGTGGCAGTGGCTGGCAATCCAAGAGGCTGAGACCACAGGGGCTGCAGGTGGATGCGGGGTGTGGGAAAGACAGGAGGGCAGGTGGCTCCTGGGTTTCCAGAGGTGAGTGGTCAGTTTCTGAAATGGGTGAGTTGCGGGTGCCATGCTGTGGGGGAGCCCTAGAACTGGTGTCAGCTGTGTCCGGCCTCAGATGCTGACCAGGCATCTGAGTGGGGAGGCTGATGGTATCCTCTGACAGGGCTTCTCCCCAGCCCGGGCTTGGGTGGTGGCTTCTTTCGTGCCCTGGGTCTTTGCAGATTCAGGTCCTTCTACCTGGGATGCTCTTCCTTGGGGTCCCTGCTCAAATGTCATCTCTGTGGAGAGACTGCCCCAGAGAGCGCTCTCTGAGTGTCATGAATGTGTCTTCTGCCAAGTGCCCACCCCAGCTGGTGTGACCGTTCACCTGACTGGCCCCAGAGGGACACTAAGCCCTGGAGGGCAGGGGCTGGGTCTGTCTCGTTTCCTGCTAATCCCTCATGCCCGGAACAGGAACGGACCCCTCACTGGTGCCCAGCATGCCTTGGATGAATGCACAAAGGTGTCCCAGCCTGCTCTGAACAAGCTGCTTTCTGCTTAGAGATAACACAGATGCCAGCATGAGGCTGAAGCATATTCCACTGCTCCTCCTAGGGTGGCCGAGGGGGTTTTGCAGCTGCAGCAACCTCCTCCCAGGCGGTCCCCAGTGGGAGAGGGCAGCCTGCACAGGCCTAGGCTTGCATCCCCGACCTGGACAATGCCATGGGCATGAATGCATGGGTGAGCACTCGCACAGGAACACACACACACACACACACACACACAGCTCACTACCACCACTGCTGTCACCTCCACCTCTACCACCATCTCTGCCCTCCATCTCCAACATCTCTACCTCCACCTCCATCACCTCCTCCCCCACTACCCCCACCTCTACCATCCCATGACCTCTGCCCCCTCCACCTTCATCGCTTCCACCACCACCTCCACTGTCCCCTCCACCTCCACCTCCACTGTCCCCTCCACCTCCACCACGTTCTTCACCACCTCCACCACCACCATGACCTCCTTCCCCTCCTCCTCCATCACCTCCGCCTCCATCGCTTCCACCTCCACCACCTCCACCACCTCGGGCCAGCTCATTTTCCTCCAAGCACTACTGCTTTCAGCTTCTCTCGGAATCTTCCTCCGGCAACCCTCTCGAGCAACTCTGTTCCTCCCCCAGCTGCAGTTCTCACCTCCACACACAAGGGCCCCACAGGTGCCCCTTTAGTCCACTCCCCTGCCCTGGGCTCCAGGTGTTGGCTGCATCCACATGGAGGTCCCTGGAACACCCCTCTCTTGCCCACCTACACCACTCGCCGTGGAAGCTCCTGCCTGGACCATGGTCCACCTGCTGCCAGAGCCCTGTTTCTATTTCTCAACAGCAGATCTTTTCATGCCATGCTTTTCTCGAAAGCCCTTCATGGCAGCCCTGGGCTGTCAGCATGATGTCCAAGTGCCTTGGCTTAGCATCCAGAACCATTCACAGCCTTTCCTGTCTACCTTTCCACCTCTCAATCCCCTCTCTGCCCCTGTCATATATCTGCCTGCCTCTCTCCCGTCCACCTGGCCCTGGGCACACCTGCCTGCCTCTCCTCCCACACACCTGGCCCCGGGCACACCTGCCTGCCCCTCCTCCCACACACCTGGTCCCGGGCACACCTGCCTGNCTCCCACACACCTGGTCCCGGGCACACCTGCCTGCCCCTCCTCCCACACACCTGGTCCCGGGCACACCTGCCTGCCTCTCCTCCCACACACCTGGCCCGGGGCACACCTGCCTGCCCCTCCTCCCACAAACCTGGCCCCGGGCACACCTGCCTGCCTCTCCTCCCACAAACTTGGTCCCGGGCACACCTGCCTGCCTCTCCTTCCACACACCTGGCCCTGGGCACACCTGCCTGCCTCTCCTCCCACAAGCCTGGCCCTGGGCACACCTGCCTGCCTCTCCTCCCACAAGCCTGGCCCTGGGCACACCTGCCTGCGTCTCTCCTGCAAACCTGGCCCCAGGCACACCTGCCTGCCTGTTTCCCTCCTGCTTCTGGGAGTGTGGCAGCCCCTGTCCTCACTCCTGCTGCTTCCTCAGAGCAATGCTGCATCTCCCCACCTGCTGGGGACTTTAGCTGCCTCATGGGCCAATGTGTGGCTGTGTCCCAGGTCTGGACCGGTCACCCACACTATCTGCAGTGGTCATCTTGGTGATGGGCAACAGCAGGGAGAGAGTCACACTTTCCATTTCCACCACCTCTACCATCTGCATCTTCTAAATGATGTGCCTAAAGTCACACAATTATAAGGAGCAAAGAGCTGGGCAGGCCACTCCCCCGCAGAGCCAGTCCTCTCCATGTTGCTATTCAGTGCCCACTTCCATGACAATTTCTGGGGAAAAACGCCCTCATGACTTCTAGTTTAAATCTTCAACACTTGAAGGCCAGCCCAGCTCCTGGGCACTTGCCTTCCCAGGAAAGCCCCTCCCTGCCCAGCCAGCTGAGGGGAAGATGGGCTGGCCCACCCCACCCTGGGCTTCCATCTCCTGTGTTCACCTGAGCAGGGACCGGGAGGGACTCCTCAGCCCTTGACAACATGGAAGGCAGTGAACTAAAGGAACTGGGGGAGACCAGAGCAGGGAGGGGCAGGGGGTACACTCTTGAATCCTCAGATACAGCTGCGGTTCGTCCAGGGATGTTCAGAGCATGGCCTGCGCTGTGCACCCCTGGCCACACTTGAGACTGGCCTTGAGGTTAGTATCTGTCCACTTATTTTTCCAGTTACTTTTTATTTTTTTAGGAGATGAAGGTCTTGCTATGTTGCTCAGGTTGAACCTGAACTCTTGGGTTCAAGTGATCCTCCTGCCTCAGCCTCGCATGCAGCTGGGTTACAGGTGTGAGCCTCCATGCCTGCCTCCAGTTCCCTCTTATTGATGACAAGTAATGCTGGCTCTTTACTGCAAGGACATCGAGTTTCAGTTTAAAATAAGCTTATTTAAGAAATAAGTTTAACTAACTAAAAAGAAAATGCAAACTAAGAAACAGCACATATGGCCAGTGTGGTGGCTCACGCCTGTCATTCCAGCACTCGGGGAGGCTGAGGCGGAAGGACCACTTGAAGCCAGGAGTTTGAGACCAGGCTGGCGAATGTGGTGAAACTCCATCTCTACTAAAAACACAAAAATTAGCCGGGTGTGGTGGCGTGTGCCTGTAATCTCAGCTATTCCGGAGGCTGAGGCAGGAGAATTGCTTGAGCCTGGGAGGTGGAGGTTGCAGTGAGATGAGATTGCGCCACTGCACTCCAGCCTGGGCGACAGAGTGAGACCCTGTCTCAAAAAAAAAAAAAAAAAAAAATTGCACAGATGACCCAAATCATGAGATGAAAGGACGAAAGGCCAATGACTCATGTGGAAAATACCTGCCAAAGACATGGAGAGGCAGAGAGTGAGAGAACACCAGGTGCCGAACGCTCCCTGATAAAAACCGCAGGCCTCAATACCTCACCCCAAGTCCTGGAAGGCACGTGGATTTCACAGTGGAACCACAGGGCGGAGAGTGAATTCCAGGCCGGGCTGTAGTTCTTTTTCCCTTTAAACCTAATTTTACACCCCTTTTGTGAAGTGTGTCAGAGTTCCTTCCATTACAGGAAGTTGATCAAGAGAAGCCAGGGAGAGACCAGAACTAGGCCGGACAGTGTGTTCCAGCCCTGGCAAGCAGCTTTGATGGGTCTAGACAGGGGAAGCACATCTGAAGGTGTGTGTGCAGGTGTGCACACACACATGCACATACATACACACACATGGATACCACCAGGCCCACTCCACCCATTAGCCAGGCTGCTTATGGTCTGGTGCCTGCTCATGTACCCAGCGAGCTGCTGGGGAAAGGCCACACTTTGCACAGGCAGATGCCCCACCCCACACCAGGTGGGCCTCCTGCCGCTCTGGAAAGCAGATACTCCAAGGCATAGTTTGCAGAGCAAGGCCCAGCATCCTGACAGAGGGTGGGGTGGCCAGGAGAACTTGGAGAGCTGCATAGTGGTGCTGGGTGACCTGGGCTCATGTCCTGAGATGAGAATGTCCAGTCGGGGCCCACTTCAAACAGAGGCTCAGAGTGTGGCCCGTAGCCCCTGGGGGAGAGGGGTTAGACTGTGGGGTGCAAGGTACCCAGGGGCACTTTTGCTTTTCTCTTTCCAGCCTGGACATGCCCAGTGCCCCCGCTTTGCAGCGTTCACTGTGCCTGCTCCCAGGGGAACGGGCAGGACTGTTCTGGGGCCTCACTCCGGGCCTGGGCCAGAGGCTTCCGGCATTTCCCCACTCAGGCCCAAGGCTGAGGTTCCGAAGGAAACAAGTCCCCTGGGGGGCCCCTCCCATGTGGCACAGGAGGTCACAGCATGACACCCCAGGGGCCTGGGACAGAGCTAGCTCTGGGGGCCACACGGGGGCCTCACTCCCTCGGCCACCTCCCTGATCACCGCTTTGTGTTCATCATCTGCTGCAGGTCTGTTGATACCAGGAGCATTTCTTAGCCCACGCTGGTGTCCTGGGTGCTTCTTTTTTTTGAGATGGCATTTTGCTCTTGTTGCCCAGGCTGGAGTGCAATAGTGCAATCTCGGCTCACTGCAACCTCTACCACCCAGGTTCAAGTAATTCTCTTGCTTCAGCCTCCCAAGTAGCTGGGATTACAGGCGTGTACCACCTCGCCCAGATAACTTTAGTATTTTTAGTAGAGATGGGGTTTCACCACATTGGCCAGGCTGGTCTCGAACTCCTGACCTCAGGTGATCTGCCCACCTCGGCCTCCCAGAGTACTGAGATTACAGGCGTGAGCCACTGCACCTGGCCCTGAGTGATTCTTAAAGAGGATAAGCAGAGGAGCAAGGGAAGCCTGTCTTGGGTGCTGGCTGCTCTCGGCGTAGGCAACCCACCGTCAGGGTAATGGGGGTGGGGTGGGGGTGGATCCTTTCTGCCACTGGGGACCCAGCGCACTGGAACTGGACTTGGCTCACCATTTGCCTTGTGAAATCCAAGCCCTGCCCTTCACAACAAGGAGAAAACAATCTGTGGGGCTTAATGGCCCCACTCCAGGACTTCCTCCCTATGGGTGCCAGGGAGGGGATGCCTGATGAGGTAGCGTGCTGGCCCCCACACTCGTCAGCCCCCTCAGGGGTAGCCATGTCAAACTGGAGAGCTCCAGGCAGCACCTGCAGGCCACACTGAACCCTGCCACTGCCCCTGTGCTGTGGCTGTAGCTGCCTCTATCTGGCTGCAGTGTCCGGGAGAGAAGGTGCCTCTGCATCTGGTGGGCTCACCAGTGAGGGCCGAGGGAGGTGGCAGGTGTGGGACGGGAGGGGAGGTCCCAGGTTCTCCTCACCAGCCCCTCCCTCGGGGGTAAGGGCAACAGTGACGCACACACACTGCGGCACCCAGCTTCTTCTACTCCTTTCCCAGCATCCACAGTAAAAGGGGATAAAGGAAATGCTGAGTCTCCTCCCAGAGCCAGATTGAAATTTTTAAGCGAGCCAAGGTAGAAAAATAACACAGGGAGATGAAGCTACAAGAATCACTTCCCGATGATGACTGCGTTTCGAAGCCTGACTCAGCATGGCGGGGGGTGCGGAGGAGGCCCAGCTCCCCATGGATGGAGTGGCTCTGGCCCTGGCTCCGGATCCAGCTCTGAGCTGCTGCCTTGACTTCCTGGGCAGAGGGGGTGGGTTCTAACTGCTTAAATCCCAGGACGGGAGAAGGAAGGAGAGGCCAGTATCCCGGTGTTTCCCGGATGGGCAATTTCAGAGAGATCGTTGCTTTACATGGAGTGGCCACACTGGCAACCCATTGGTCTCTTGGCCAGTTGGCCCTGTCCCCAGGTGTGGTTGGGGTCCCCATCTCTCTGGAGCCTGGGACAAACTCACACCCAGGAGCTGAGCCCCCGGGCAGTGACTGGCTGGGGAGTGGCAGGTGCTCCTAAGCTCGCCTGGCTGATGCAGGTTTCCTCGGTGGCCTCCCAGAGGCCGGTCCATCCCCTGAAGGGACAGAAAGTGCTGATTCCTGGCCAGCCCTGAGCAGGGACGCTCTGGACACCAAGTCCATCCAGGCTCCTGCTGCTGTGCTTAGCACAGTGCCCGGCACAGAATAAGGCAACTGTTCATTGTTCATCCCCAGAGCCCAGCGCTGATCTTACACATGCTGCCGTCTGACCACTCGACAACAGCTCTTATCATTGCAATTTATGTGGGTTTCAATCACAGCGCTTGGAAGAAGTTGTGGGGAAAAACTCTGGTTCCATTTGCACAGGAGAACTCTGAGCCCAGAGGAGGGATGTGACCAGGTAGTGCATCTGACAGAGCCCTGAGGGGCAGGGGTGGAGTGGGGGGATGTGGGAGGAGAG
>NW_016107460.1:7962587-7991212 GCF_001604975.1 Cebus imitator | reverse complement strand
GAGGGGATGTGGGAGGTGAGCTGAGGGGGGAGGGTGGAGTAGGAGGACATGGAGCTGGGCTGAGGGGGCAGTGGGGGACATGGAGCTGGGCTGAAGGGGGAGAGTGGAGTGGTGGACATGGAGCTGGGCTGCCTTTTCCCAGCGGTCACTGTGAGGATGCAGAGCCCACATGCCGGGTGACGGGCACAGCCTCCCACTGGGACATATGGGGGTCTCCCTGCCCAGGATGCCGGCCAGAGTTTCCCCTGGCAGGGAACATGGGTGCTGTGACTGGAGGGAGGTCCAAGGAGTGGCATCCTCGGGCTCTGTTTTGATGATGTTTGAGCCACTCCACCCTCCCCGCTCAGCTCCCTCATCTCCCACTCCACCACCACCCCTCAGTTCATCTCCCACGTCCCCAACTCCACCCTCTCCCCTCAGCTCCCACATCCCCCACTCCACCCTCCCCACTCAGCTCCCACATCCCTACTCTACCCTCCCCACTCAGCTCCCACGTCCCCCACTTCCCCCTCCCCCCTCAGCTCCCACATCCCTACTCTCCCCTCCCCCCTCAGCTCCCACATGCCCCACTCCACCCCCACCCCTCAGCTCAGCTCCCACGTCTCCCCACTCCATGTCTCCCTACTCCACCCCCAGCCCTCAGCCAGCAACGCTTGGTGTGCAGTCCCTACAGGAGGAAGGAAGTGTCTGAGGAGGAGGAAGCTGCTGGACTCTGCAGTGAGTCGGGGGCTGGAGGCGGGACTAACAGGTGGAAACCTATTGTGTGGGGTGAACTGTGTTCCCTGAAAGACCTACCCAAGTCCTCATCCCTGATACCTGTTGATGTGGAATTATTTGGCAAAAGGGTTTTTGCAGATGCAGTTAAGGTGGGAGTCCTGTAATGAGAGCATCCTGGATTAGGATGAGCCTAAATCCAATTACAGCAGTGTCCACATAAACCAAGGAGACAGACAAAGAGAAGGCCGTGTGGCGATGGGGGCAGAAACTCGGGGGTGTGTCTACAAGCCAAGGAACGCCAGGGCTGTGTCAGCCACCAGGAACCAGAATCGCGGCCTGGAACACACGTTCCCTTGGTCTCCAGGGGGAACCAACCCCACCCACACCTTGCCTTCTGGACTCCTGATCCAAGGGAGAATAAATCATGCTGTTTTAAGCCACTCGGCTTGTGGTACTAGAAAACAAATACACCCCCTAGGCTTAAAACTCCTCTAACCAAGCTGGGCGCAGTGGCTCACGCCTATAATCCTAGCACTTTGGGAGGCTTAGGTGAGCGGATCATTTGAGGTCAGGAGATCGAGACCAGCCTGACCCATGTGGCGAAACCCTGTCTCTACGAAAATACAAAAAATTAGCCGGGCATGGTGGCATATGCCTATAGTCCCAGCTACTCGGGAGGCTGAGGCAGGGGAATCGCTTGAACCTGGAGGCAGAGATTGCAGTGAACTTAGATCGCACCACTACACTCATAGCAAGAGCCCATCTCAAAAAACAAAACAAAACAAACAAACAAAAAACCTCTCTAATCAACTAACCAAGCTGGGCGCAGCAAAGCACATTTCCAGTCTCAGTTACTTGGGAGGCCAAGGTGGGAGCATCGGTTGAGCCCAGGAGTTTGAGACCACGCTCGGTAACACAGCAAGATCCCATCTCTTAAAAAACACGACCCTCTAACCAGAGCAGTTATATGAGAAGCAGATGAACAACCTTCCTTTTTGGGAAGTGACCCTTTACTGGGGGTGTGGACCGCGGTGGTCCCAGCCCTGCCTCTGCTCCAACCTTGAGGCTGAAATGTCTGCAGCCCTCTCTGCATTTGTGTTTGTGATCCAGGCACTGGGGGCTCCTCCCTGCTCTCCGGGGAACTGTAAGAATAAATAACAAATGGCTTCAAAGAGGATTACCGTCCCATGACCACGTGACGGGCATGAAAGATTAATATCTTGCCAGGCAGTGCTGCAGCAGCAATTTGAAAGGCAGCTTTACTCCGCCACATCCATTAAAGGCCTGCTGAATAAAAAGAGATGCAGAAGCCACCATGACAAGGGGTGGCCAGCCGCGCCTCTGCACTCACACAGCCAGCACACAAGACACTTTTAATGAAAACACTCGCTGCCGCCGAGGTTGCAGGGAGACCACTACATGACGACGTCGCTGGTTCTGCGGCACGAGCTAGTCTACCATCTTTTGTGGAAAAGAATTGGGTAGTAGAGGTCCACAGCGTGGGATCCAGAAATCCTACCTCTGTAACTTTATCCTGATAGTTCAAGAGAGGAAATGAAGTGACATGCACACACATGTTTGCCACATCCTGATTCGGAAGAGGGAAGAGCTGTTAGGTCTCGAAGGAAATCATGTTTAAGTGAATTATGGACAAGCGGGAGGGTCTAACTCGGCCACTCAGCGAGGGGAAGGGCTCAGGCTAAGATGCTGAGTGGAGAAGGTGGAGGGCGCCCGCTTGTCTGCAGGGGCTGAAGGCAGCTGAGCCAGCGAGCCAGCGAGGAGGAGCCCCTGCTCTGCACGACACGGACCCTGCCTCTGACCCCATGACCCCGCTCTCGTCGGGGCTGTCTGTGTGTGGGAAGCAGGGGAAGCAAGTTCCAGGGCTGGGAATGGGGAACCCCGCAGGAGGCGCCCACCAACCCAGCTTGGAGCACAGGCTCTGGAGCAGGTGCAGCCAGCAGGGGCCAGGCCGCTGGGGCTGTGGGCTGGCCTCGCCCCCACGTGGTTTCCCTTTACCTGGCATCCTGGTGACTTTGGCCCAGGAGCGAGGCCAAGGGCTATCGCCCGCCCCGTGAATGGTTCATCTAGGGCACAGGATCAGGCTTCTGCTGTGGGAATATTCTAGTTCTGTCCTCTGGAGCTGTGTGACCTGAGACAAGGTCTAGGACCTGTTCTCACATGGGACGCAGAGACGGGAGGAGCTGAGGGCGAAGAACAAATCTGCTGAGGGGGCTAAGCAGGGGTCCGGAGCCAGAGCAAATCTGCAACTCAGGGCAGTGGTGGGCTCAAGGGACGACGGTGATGGCAGTCCTTGTACCTCCTCCTCTTCCTGCAGGGGGGCAGCTGCTCTCAGCTGTACAGCCCCCTCCTGGCACCCCCTAGCCCTGGCAGGCCTTCAGCTTCCCTGGAAATCCACTTGAGGAACCTTGGCCTTCTCTGCCTGCCACCTGGGAACACCTGATCGGGATGTGCTGGGATGGTTTCTGCAGTTCAATGGATTTCTCTCCACATAATTAAGTCCCTTTGTTGTAAAAACACAAGCTGTGTCCTCATCGGGGGTGTGGGCAGCAGGTCCGGCTCAGGGGCTGGGACAGGGCACTCAGCACAGAAGCCAGGCGGCAGGGGACCTGTGGCCATCAGCTACCAATGCCAGCTCAGGCCACAGCAGCCGTGGCAGGCACCCGGCTCTGTCTCATCCCCAGCTGAGGAGGTGCGTCCCCGCCTCCTGCCAGATCTGGCTGAGTGCCAGGCCCCCAAGGCCTCAGGCTGTCTCTGTCCTCCCCTGGGCGCTGCCTGTTGGTCAGGGTGTTCACAGCAGGATTGTGTCTGGTGGGTAATACATCTTGGGGAGGATCCCTCAGTGTCACAGTTGGCCTCCGTAGGGACAGGAGCCCTCTGGTCCTCCCTGGTTCTGAAGGTTTCTCCCTGCCTGCCACGGCCAGGGGAGATGAAATAAGGGAGCTGGTGCTGGGGACACTGTTTGCCTGCCTGCAGGAAGCCTAGGCGTGGTTCCAAGGCCTCAATGGCAGTGCATTACTAGCCAGGCTGAGCTGGGGGACAGCAGGCATGTTCTATCCTCACGAGGCCTACAGTCGAGGCATGGACACATATCAGCAGTCACGACCAATGTAGGGCATCCTTAGAGAGACTACCGGACATAGAGTGGGCTCAGTCAGAGAGCTGCACCATGACCCTGGCTCTATCAAGGATGAGTCCCCTCGGCTGCAGTTTCCCTCTCCATAGAATGAAAAGGCTCCGCTACACGATGTCAAAGGGTCAGAGACGCTAGAGGAGCTTTTTGAGGCGCTGGCTCCAGGAGCCCAGGACCCAGTACTACCACCATGCTGAGCAACACTGCCCCACCACATTAGTTCATGTCCCTGCGTGTCCTGGGCTGCGTCAGAGACCAGGGATTCCATCCTAATAACTGTCCTCTCCAGAGCCTGGGGGGAGGTGTTCCCTGACCTGAGGCTCCACCTCTCCAGCTGCTCCCCAGAGACCCACCCGCATGGGTGTACCATGGGACCCAGCCAGGCCCTCAGCACTCATACAGCCCAGCAGGTGGCTGGGCTGCTCCAGGCCCTGGTGACCATGATTACTGGGTTGCCGGAGGGTGCGAGAGACCCTCTCCTAGGCATCCCTCCCAGTGGCACCCCTGGGGGCTTAGCCAGAGCCTTCCGGCCTGGGTGAGGCAGAGAATGAGGGCTGGTGACACAGGCTCTGTGTCTGTGTGTGTGTTGGGAGTGTGTGTGTGTGTGTGTGTGTGCTGGAAGTGTGTGTGTGTGTGTGTGTTGGGAGTGTGTCTGTGTGTTGGGTGTGTGTGTGTGTCTATGTGTTGGGAGAGTGTGTGCCTGTGTGTGTTGGGTGTGTGTCTGTGTTGGGAGTGTGTCTGTGTGTTGGGTGTGTGTCTGTGTGTGTGTTGGGAGAGTGTGTGTCTGTGTGTGTGTTGGGAGTGTGTGTGTGTCTGTGTGTCTGTTAGGAGCGTGTGTGTGTGTGTGTGTGTGCATGTTGGGTGAGTGTGTATCTGTGTGTGTATTAGGTGTGTGTTGGGAGTGTGTGTGTGTTTCTGTGTTGGGAGAGAGTGTGTGTGTGTGTGTGTCTGTGTTCGGAGTGTCTATGTGTTGTGTGTGTGTGTCTGTGTGTGTGTCTGTGTTGGGAGCGTATGTGTGTGTGTGTGTTGGGAGAATGTGTGTCTGTGTGTGTTGGGAGTGTGCTGTGTCTGTGTGTGTTTTGGGAGTGTGTGTGTGTCTGTGTGTGTGTCTGTGTTAGGAGTGTGTGTGTGTTGGGAGTGTGTGTGTATGTGTGTTGGGAGTGTGTATATTGGGTGTGTGTGTGTGTGTCTGTGTTGGGAGCGTGTGTGTGTGTGTGTGTTGGGAGAATGTGTGTCTGTGTGTGTTGGGAGTGTGCTGTGTCTGTGTGTGTTTTGGGAGTGTGTGTGTGTCTGTGTGTGTGTCTGTGTTAGGAGTGTGTGTGTGCTGGGAGTGTGTGTGTATGTGTGTTGGGAGTGTGTATATTGGGGGTGTGTGTGTGTATGTGTTGCGGTCACAGGCAGCTGGAGCAGCTCAGGGCTCCGAGGGCAGCAAAGCCTCAGGGCAGGGTCTGGGGCCTGCAGGTCGCAGAGGGACCCTGGTCAGCTTCCCTCCCCACAGGCCAGATGAATGGCCCAGCTCAGCAGCACAGAGGAAGCAGGAGGCCTCTGCGAAAGATGTTCCAGTCTCCAAGGTCCCTCCTCAGCTGCCCTTGTCCCTCTCCCCATGGTGCCCCAACACCCCACGCCGTCTCTGTGCCTTTGGACCCCACTCTCCCCGCCTGGGAGGCCGAGGGCGTCCAGTGCTTCTCTGTTTCCCAACCATGTGGAATGGACAGTGCTGACGCTTTGGTGGTGGCCCGAGTGGCGCCTTGGTCTCCTGGACCATATGCCCCCTCCTGTCTGATGTGGGCCTGCCCCAGTGGCCTCACCTGCCCTAGTGGCCTTGCCCAGACCCATCTTTTGGGACAGAGAGAGAGAGCACAGCAGCTCCCCGGACCCTCTGACATGCTCCAGCGCAGGGTGGCTGATGTCCCCTGGACACCCCCACTGCCTTTTAAGCAGGAAGAATGTAAATAAGGAGGCATCCTTAGTTACATTTATTTGCTCCTTCCAGGAGCAAAGCACCGGGTCCCTATGGAATGGGGCAGTTTTGAGTTGGATTTGCAAATCCTGTTTTGGGCATCCTGTTTCCTTTGCAGGAGCAAAGGGACAAGGTGGCTTGGGGCCTCCTGTCTGTGACACCTGAATACCTCCTCCTCTGGGTTACTAAAAATACCTGCTACTTATTGCCATGGAAAGGCAATACCCACTGTCGGGTGTGGAGGGATGGCTGAGCAGAGGCGGAGGTGCTGCAGGATCTATCTAGACAGGGCGCAGGCAGGGCAAGGAGAAGGGGGGTGCAGACGGGGTGCAGGCAGGGTGTGGACGGGGCACAGACAGGCGCAGTCAGGGTGTGGAGAGGGCGTAGACGGCACAGGCAGGGTGTGGACGGGGCACAGACAAGGCGCAGACAGGTGACAGACTCTGTACAGTCAGGAACAGAGCAAGGACTGGCTCCTGTACTGCCCTCTGGCCTCCTCTGCCATGGCAGGCACTCCGGCCATCAGTACCCCTGAATCAAACCACATTCCAAGAGGCCTAGAAACTAACAAGGCACCCTGCCACGCACAGCAGGATGAAAGCGAGATCTCGGGGTTCGAAGCTGACAAAAGCTCAGCAGGTCATTCCAGCAGAACGTGGGCTTTGCATGTTCCCAAGAATTACAGAAACCCCTGCGAAGTCCTCGCGGAGCTTTCAACCATCACAAAGAGCTTTCTCGTGTGCTTCCTTAAGGAGACATAGAGGCGGACAGGCTCACCGACAGACTGAAATGAATAGGGAGTGTTTCTCAAAGCATGCTCTTGGAACCCTGATCTGAGTCACCAGGGACTGGTGGCCAAGGGGCTTGCTAAGCTGCACCAGGACCCCTGGGGGCTGGGCAGGCGCCACGCCTTGCAGGCCTGCTGGGAACACTGACAGCTCAGGACCCTCGGCTGGCCCAGGCCTCCAAGACTCCCCAGTTCTTACACAGGATGGAAAGTACTATGGAGCCAACCTATGCAGAGCCACCAACAAGGCTAAGCCCTAGCACCCCGTTCACAGGCGTCCCCAGAAAAGTCCCATTAAGTCAGGAAATGGAGGAATGTGGCGTGGAAATCCTCTCTAAAGGGGCGGGTACAAGAGGGTGCTGCTTCTTCTCTGTGCCCGCCAAGCCCGGGGCCGGCCTGTGCCCTCATCTTCCTTTCCTCCTCCACAGCCACTGGCAGCGGAGTCCAAAGGTTACTGCAGTGGGCTGCGGCTTGGGCTCCTGTGCCTAGCAGCTTGGAGGCCTTAAGGAAGCCACTTTGACTTTCAGTGTTTCTGCCTCAGTCAGATGGGGGTAAGATGGTTGGCGAGTGCTTGGAAACAGGGGATGTGAATCTGGGGTCTGGTGCCCCCTTGCCCCTCCTGAGAGCCAGCTCTGCTTCCCTCGCCACAGAGACTGCCTCCTCAGCAGCGGCTGGCAAACCGGATGCAGCGGACACCTGCCCTCCTCTTCTTTCCTCTCCTCCCTGGGCTCTGGAAGAATCCAGGGTTCCTTCCTGTCTTGACCTTCATCTTCCCTCCCAAACCCGCATCCTCGGCCACCCTTGGCACTACCCCCAGGTGACACTGTCAGGGCTGCGACCAGTGGGTAGGTGGCAGTCACCTCCAGGTCCCACCTCTCCTGTGAAGCCCAGCCCTACCTTCTCAATGCCCATGGGTACTGCTGTCTGACACACAGGAAGCCCAAGTTCGACCGAGCCCAGTCTTCCCCATCCAGAAGCCCCGATTCCGACTCTGCCTCTTTCTGTCTGTGCAGCCAGAAAAGCTTGGGAGGCTCCTGGGCTCCCCTCTTCCCTCCCTCTGCATCACTGTCTAGCCCCATGGTGGCCTTGGCCCTGCTGTCCTCCTTCTAGTCATCCTGTTCACCCATATTCATGTCCCAGCCTGTGACTGCACTGGGCCTCTGGCCATCACCCAGCCCGCCCAGTCCTCCCAGTGACCTTGCCCATGCACAGCCCTTTCCCAGACAGTCCTTTCCTAGCTCTGCCTATCACAACCTGCCTGTCTTTCAAGCCAGGTTAAATGTCCTCCCTGCCCCCATCTCTCCCTCCCCATCAGCAGGGTGTTCTCTGGCCATTCCAAGCATGCGGTCACTGCATCCCTTTCCTGGCTCTCAGCCCTGGAGGCCGGAGGTGGGCCTCGCTCATCCTTGGTCCTTCAAATGTCTGCTGCAAAGGCCTTCGCCCTTCACCTTTAAAACAATGTTTTAAATTCAAATTTGTTTTCTAGTGAATAGATGGAGCTGAATCTCCTTACCCACACACTCTAGTTATTCCTTACCCTCCTGAGCTAGGAGGGATGGCAGAATATCCCTTCCAGAGATCCCCGGGCATGGCTGAGTGTTTGGGATCACAGGGCTCTGAGGCAGAATTCTAGAGCCTTCTGCTCTAGGCTGCATTGACAGCCTGTGGATACCATGGTCTGAGCTTGCAATGAAAGATCATGAAGCTGCCAGGGGGTGGAAAATGAAAACTCATCCATGGCGAAGGAGGGCAAGCGTGCTCAGAGCATGGCTCTGCAACCCCGTCGGTGCCCAGGGGCTGCTGGAATCGGATAGACAGGTGGGCAAGTGTGCAGGGGGCATCCAGCAGGCTTGTGGGCCCTCCACGAGGCCCAAGGTCAGAGAGAATGGGCCAGGAGTGCCCCTCCCTCACAGGGAGGCTGTTTCCTGCAGACCAGGGCAATGGGCTCTCCCCTCTTGCCCTCTCTTCCCCTTCCTTGCCTCTTTCCTTCTCCATCGTGAAATCACTCAGTGGGGCTCTCCAGCTGAGGGACTGCCAAGGGTTGTCAGGAAACCACGCAGAAGGAAACCCAGGTTCCTCTGTTCCAGTTTTCCTGGGGGCTTGGTTTGGCTGCCCAGGAACCACCTGAGCTTCAGGCAGGATGGTGGCTGGGGCTCCGCTTCCGACTGGAAGAAGGGGAGCTGACAGTTACCCAGGACCCATTGTGTGCCAGGGACTGGCCCCAGGCTTCTACCGTGAGGCACCAGTTCACCCATCCAGATAGAGGGACACATGAATGATCTATTCGGTTTAGTAGGCCAGAGAGCCAGAGACTCAGAGAGCTAAGTCTCTGGTGAGGAGAGAGCCCAGGCTGGTGACAGAGGACCCCTGCAGACCAGACGTCAGGGGTCTACTGGACCCAGGAGGTCGCTCCAGAAAATTGGCTCACATGGAGCAGGTTGAATCTGGTGTGGGGTCTGAGAAGAAACCCGTTTCTGGCTCTCAGCCACAGAGTCGGGTGATGACTCTTAGCCGTTTGGCAGTCAGGGCTCAAGACCACAGGCAGGAAAGCCTTCTCTGGGGGTCCAGGCGCAGGCGGGAAGCCAGGAAGGTGGTCCCCACCATTTCTCCACTTTCCCCCTTTTCTCAATCCTATTTTATCTGCAACTAGTGTGGCATCAAAGCAGTTAGCTCTGCAGGTGCCCGCGTGCTGGAGAAATGGAGGGGGGCTGCCTGCAAGGAGACAGGTGCTGGGGAAGCTGGCGGGGTGGGCATGAGGACTGCTCTGTGGCTGAAGACACAAAGAACCCAGGTCTCCGGGCTAACCATGTGGTCACTGGGCAGAGCAGGGAGTGGCCTCCCGAGACCCTAGCCAGCAGGCATTTCAGGGGAAACCTGGGTGTGCCAGAGGGCACCCTCAGGCAGGGGCCTGAGCCCAAGGCTCATCCCAAGGCGTGTGTGCAGGAGGAGTGAGGCCAGCCTTCATCTGGGCTTCCCAGGATATGGCAAAGGACACGAGGGCCCAGCATCTGTTCAGGTCCATGGGGCAGGGAGACTCACGCATCTGCTTAGCCCCGGCAGACAGGAAAGCCTCGAGCCACTGGGCAGTGACAGGGTGAACCCCAGGTGTGCCACCCCACCTCCCCAGTGTGCTCTCTCCTGGGGAATGGGGGCCCTGTTCCCTTTGCCTCCTCTGGCCTGGCTGAGTGGAGACAATGAATCCCTTAAGAGACTCACCCTGAAGATGAGCCAGGATAGGCCTGAGCATTGCAGGTCACCCATCACCAAAGAAAATGCAACGCAGGGCTTCCCATGCCACTACAAAGGAGCGCTTCCATATCCCCCAGGGTCTGGGCCTGAGCCTCCTGGGCCTCCTGGGAGACTCACCCCTGCAGAGGTGAGGATTTCTGGCATTTGCTGGAACTCAGGTGACGGTGGAGGGGGCACCTGCCACAGAGTCCTAGCAGGGCAGGAACCGAATCAAGGTTTCCTCGGGAGCTAGGAGGCCAGGATCAGTTTCAGTGCTTCCCTGTGTCTCAATTTCCCTATCAGCCTCCTTTGCAGGGTTATTTACAAGTGCCCAAGGTGAACTGAGGTCATGAGTGCAGTTCCAGTGTGGGGAGGGTCCCTCCTCTCCCTCATCCCCCAAGGGACCTCATGCCCTCACTTGTCTCTAACTATGGGGCCATCTCTTTGAAGGCCACGAACAACAGCACCTTTGCATGCCAGGCAGGAGTGAGTCACTGAGAAATCTCCATGGTAGTGGCACCTCCCGTTCCCAACAGCCCCTCCAGCGACTTGGACACACTCGAGGGCACTGGCTGTTCCCATGAACGTCAGCAATGCCTCCAAGTGGCCTTCTCAAGAGAGAGCCGGTCATGTCCGGGGGTGCTGGCTTCCCCCAGCTCGGACAGCCAAGATATGAACTGGGCTCAAGTAAGTAGGAAGTAGGGTGTCCAACCCAGCTCCGTCACTGCCGCTGTGTGACCCAGGAGAAGTCTCTGTCCTCTGGGTTTCCGTTTAGTCCTTTGGCAGCAAGGATGACAGGCTGTTGGGTGGCCACGACCCAAGTCCTCCTGGTGCTGGGAAGGGGACTGGCGGGAGGCATGGGGTCTAGGGCCTTAGACACCTCTAGCATCCATCCTTCTCAAATGTTGCCCCAGCAGCCCACTGTCCTGCCTCCTTATTCAGGGACCTCAGAAAACCATTCTCTCTGGGACCTCTAACGATGTGACAATCACGGAGAATTTAGCCAAGAACCAAACACATGCCACTCCTGGCCAGAGTCCCTGGAAACGGAAGCACGTTCCCCCGTTCTCGCGAAGGTGCAGGCTCTCCTTCCACACAGACGACACGTGCCCAGTTACCACGGCAGAGCACCAACACACAGGAATGTCTGGGGAGGCCCCTCCCTCCAAGCCCAGGCCGGAAACAGACAAATCAAAACCGTGTGGCACTCACTTCCTCCTGCATCACTTGGGTCTTAGAAGATTGCTGAAAAAGGAAAGAAAGCGAGCAAGCCTTCTCCAGCTGGCCAGCCCATGGCACCCTCGGTCTTTCCAGTTCCCTGGTGTGGTGGCCCATGTCCCATCTCCTGGGTGCGATGACTTCTGTGCACCCTGCTTCCCATCCAGCTCTGTGTCCAGACCCAAGACGGTTGTGAACCAAGGAACACATGAAAAGGGTTTCACACTTTTTACGACACCACCCGGCCCCAGTGCCCGGCTCAGTCCCCAGGTGCTGATTAGTACCGATAAAGCATGTGCTGACTGGCGCAGGGAAAAAAAAAATGGCCCTGGGTATGAACAGGGAAGCCTCTACCATGCTGCTTTCCAGGCAGGGATGTGCTGCAGCCCAACACCGTCAGCACCATCGAGGCCGACTGTGGCCTTGGAGAGCTGTCTCCAGAAAGAATGGCAGGACCTGGGGACCAAGTGCACTCTTAGGGCCCCACACCGTGAAATCACAGGGCCAGGAGCTGCACAGGGTACTGGGGGAGTCAGAGCCGCCAGGCGAGAATCAGGTGGGCAAATGCGACTCTTCACACGTAGGTCCCCAAACCCTGCAACGCGGGGCATGAATGCAGCTTCCTTAGCAAAGCAGGAGCTTACTCTTGGCACTGGGGGGGAAGGGGAGGGGGGAGGCTGGCGTTTTTGAGGGGGAGGAGAAGTGCAGAGAAAGAAGAAATCCTGAAGCGACAGACAGTGGGACAGCTGTGGCCTGAACTTGGTGTTCCTGCTCCTCGGATGTGGATGTATTAATTTCCATAAATGCTAACAGTCCATTTCCCCAACAGCTATTACTTATGCCATCTCCGCTTGGACACAGTTCAACACAGGGCAGACAAATGAAAGGGAGGAAGAGGCCACCCCCACTGGCTGTCCCCAGCTCCTCAGCCCCCTCCCAACCAGGCAGCTCAGGTCTGGTTCCTAAGGTAGCCCTCTAACTGCAGGGTCAAGACCCCCTGCTTTCAGCTTCGTGGCCAGGTCCCTATCACTACAGGAAGCAAGAAAGTTATCAACCCCAAAAATGCTGAATCACAAAGTGAGGCTGAGCAGGAAAGTGGGGGTGGGGAGGGAGGGAGACGGTGGCCAGGGAGGAAGGGTGTTAAGGGGCTTCCCACCTGGAGCACCCTGGGATGCTGCAGGCAAAGCGCAGCCCCTGCAGGAGCCCCCAGGACAAATGGCAGGAAGAGCAACGCCAGGATGCGCCTGGATGGCAGGGTGGGAAGGTGGGCAGGTACCCCGGCTGCCGCCACTGCTACTGCCGCAGGACGCGGTGCAGCAGCGGGGTCTTTGCATCTCTCCCGGGAGCAGCAGCAGGTAGGGAAGTGCTTTGTGCCAAGGCCTGGCAGGAGGCAGAAGCTTAAGGTAGGAGTGGAGGCTCAGGGTCAGGGGTGTCGACAGCCCGAGGAACGGGTGCAGGAAGCAGGGTCACAGTCCTGGGGGGCCGGATAAGGTGGTGAGAGCGTGCCCGCGGGGAGAGGTCGGAGGGGCTGGGGGCAGAATGGGAGGGAGGGACAGTGGAGAAAGGGACCGGAGCCATACAGGGACAGGCTGCGAGAACGATGGGTGAGCCCTGAGGAGCAACCGGGGATAGAGATGGGGAGGACCGGGACCAGCAGCGCCCCGGTGGGGCTGCGGAGAGGCCGGGAGAGGGGATGGGAGGAGGATGGAGGGAAGGGGAGGGCGAGGCTGCGGGGACCGGAGCGGGCCGAGACGGGGAAGAGGTGCGCCGCGGTGAAGGAGAGGGACGGGGGCAGGGGCAGGGGTCAGGGATGCGAGCTGAAGGGTCGGGCGGGAGGAACACCAAGGAAAGAGAGGAAGGGGTGGGGGAAGGGAGACGACAGAGAAGGAGGTGAGGAGGCTGCGGAGGAGGTGAGACGGAGGCGGAGGCAGGGACGCAGGGCCGGGGAAGAGGAGATGGAGACGGGACCGCGGCGCCTGCCGCAGTGCGAGCCTCGCGGGTGCCCGCTGCCGCCGTCCCGTCGCAGGTCGGTGGAAAGCGCGCCCCACCGGGGTCTCCCCAGTACTCACCCGGGGGCTCCAGCTCCGGATCCTGAGCACCACGCCGGATCTTCCTTCCCGCCCTGCCCCTGCGACTTTAGCGCCCCCGAATCCCGCTTGCTCCGGCAGGTTCCGCCAGCAGCATCTTCACCTCGTGGGACGCCCGGGGCCACGCCTCCCCCAGATTCTCATTGGCTACTGTTCACGCCAGTCACATTACCATTGGTTGAGGTGTCGCCGGACATGCAAATCAGGACGGGCCCGCCGCCGCACCGATTGGCTGGCGCTCGCGAAGCCTAGCCCTCGACTTGGCCTCTGATTGGCTCCGCGGCCCTGACGGCGAAAGTGACGCGAGGCGGGTTCTCCGCCTAAAGTGCACGGCGCTCGCCGCCTTCCAAGGCTTCCCCGCGGGTGGCAGCGGACGGGGCGCGCCCCTCGGCCAGTCTTCGGTCCTTAAGGCCTGCGGCTGCGTTGAGCACTGGTCGCCGAGCCTGTGGGTCTGTCGAGTAGGGACTCTGTCAAAAGCGTGGGCTCCGTGGCCTCCGTGTGGCCTCCGGCGTGGCCGCGGCCGGCCGGTCTCCTAGGTAACGCGGCCCGCGGCGGGCGGAACCATGTAGGCCAACGCCGCGGGGGCGGTTGGGCGCGGCCTCGAGGTGCACCGGGCTGCAGTGTCGGCCGGAGCCTCGGGGTTCGGGGGTAGGATGGTCCGTGCCGTTCTGCGTGGGGGCTCGGTGCCTGGGGTCTGGCGGCGGCGCACGGCGAGGCCTGTCCCCGCGTCCATCGCAGGCTTCCCCCCTCGTCGGGACATTTGGTGCGGCCTGGGCCGCGAGTTGCCGATGCGCTACGTGGATTCCCCCTCTGCCCCTGCCCTTTGCCCCCTGCCCCCTGCCCCCTGCCCCCTCTGCAGTCCTTCGGCTGAAGGAACTGCGGTGCCGCTGTCCTGGTTCTTGACTTCCCGCGCCCTTGTCTGCGCACATCCTTCCGCGGCCGGAGCCCGCGGACCCCACCTTCGCTCCTGCTTCCCTCCTGCTGTCCCTGGCTGTGGCTCTGCGGCCCTCGGGCGTGCCCGCCAGGCTCTGTCCGGGGGCCGCCTCGACCTTCCGCGCCCCCTTCCTGCCCTGGGACCTCCCGGCCGACCGGGCCGGAACACGCCACCTGCTCCCGCGTGCCCTTCCCCACGCTTGCAGGCCCCCCCTGCTGCCCGAGATTCCTCGCGTCTGTCTTCTTAGGAGACCGCTTTTTGCCTCCGTGTGTCGCCATGTGTGGCTTTGGTGGACGTCTGTGAAGGCAATCTAGCTTCTCACGTGTGTGCAGTTGGCAAAAGGAGAGTGTTTCTGATGACGGTGGGCAGCGCCTCCTGGTCCTGACCTAGGGCTCTGTTGGTTGCAGCTCGCCTGTGCAGTTTCCGTAGGTTACTGTCTTTTTTGTGTGTGCTAATTTGTGTCCTTTTTCTACACGTTCTATGGGGGCAGCGAGCTTGTCTGCCGTGTTCAAGACCGTTTCTCCAGGGCTCAGGGTAGGTGCTGGAAGAATGTTCGTGAATGAGGGAATTCCAGGCAGTGCTTAATCAGGCCTCTGCTTCCCCCAAAGCTCCCCAAGGCACCTGGGTCTCGGGCATTACACATTTTCCATTCTGGGAAGAAGGCTTCCCGGACCCTGGCAGCGCCTCCTACCCCTGCGCTTTCTTTTCCCTGGGAGCTGCTATCTGTGGGACTTCAGCCCCGCCCACCTCTGCACCCTCTGGGGGTGGGGAGGGCTGTGTTAGGCTGGTGCCCTTGCCCTGTGTGCTGCTGACACACACCCTGTCTTTCTCCCCCGCTTACTTTCTAGATGCTTGAAGCAGCGCATTTCACAGCCTTAACGCACTGGAACACGAGTGCTTGGGAAACAGTTGCTGAGAGATCTCAGGGAGATTTCACAGCCCTCATTTTGGATGTTGGAAGTAGGTGGGGAGGCTGAGAGTCTGTCCTGAAGTTAAAGAGGAGAGGACATTAGCCCTGGGTCCCTGGGTTCCTTTGGTGCTCTTACTCTTTCCCTCTGGGCCTCTCTTGGCCTCCTTGGTTGAGGTAGGGGGAGGTAGTTTTAACGGTTTACAGTATTATAACTATAATACTATTATAATAGCTAGTTATAGCTAGCCATGTGACCTTGGATTGGCTGTTTAACCTTTCTGAGTCTCAGTTTTCTCATCTGTAAGATGGAGATAACGATGATTCTCATTTTGCAGAGTTGTTGGAACAGTAACCCTGGAAATATTTGCAAGTACCTGTCTTGCATGAGGGGCTCAATAAAAATGCGCATATTTTCTTCCTGGAGAGCGCACTGTACCCTTTCCTTGGGTTCAAGACCTGGAGCCCTGTCCATTTCTCTTATTGTTTGTTTGGCCCCAGGGGCCCCGCTGCACTTCCTTCAGGGCATTGGTATTTCATCCTTAAAGGAGTTTTGCTGGCCGGGCGCAGAGGCTCAGCCTGTGATCCCAGCACTTTGGGAGGCCGAGGTGGGCGGATCATGAGGTCAAGAGAATGAGACCATCCCGACCAACATGGTGAAACCCCGTCTCTACTAAAAATACAAATCTTGGCTGGGCGTGGTGGCATGTGCCTGTAGTCCCAGCTACTCAGGAGGCTGAGGCAGGAGGATCACTTGAACCCAGGTGGCGGAGGTTACAGTGAGCCCAGATTGTGCCACTGCACTCCAGCCTGACGACAGAGCGAGACTCCGTCTCAAAAAGCAAAACAAAGACTTTTGCTGAAGACCCAGACTGATGGCACAGAGCTCACACTCTTGCAGGAAAACAGCATAGCCCTGGTGAAGCATTCTGACTCTTCTGTCACCTATACTGTGTGGGAGCAGCCAGAGGTGGAGATGGGGCCCTGGCTCTGAGGAGGCAGCATTTGGTTTGACTCCTGCAGGCCAGTGCAGTGGTGGAAAGGAGCGAGGAGCAGGCGGAAGGGCACCTGGAGAGGTTTGCGAGGTGCTGGGAGGGCAGAGAGAGCTGCTGCAGCCACCTCGGCTCCCACCCCCACAGTCTCAGAAGTCACCTTGGCCTCCGTAGCCCCTCTGACTGTGGCTGCCCTGCCTCCACATCTCGAGCCTCAGGCCTTCTGTGCGGGTGGCAGGTGCTTTCAGAATGGGTGCCCTTCTGCCTAGCGTGTCCCCTGCTGGCACAGGAGGGGGCCGGCATGCTTTGTGCCCCTGGTGATGGTGGACTGGTGTGCACACATCCTTCAGCAGCGTCCTCAGGCCAGGTGTGGCACTCAGTCCTGCAGACATCCAGGGAGAGGGCAGGAGGCACCAGGTCAGAAACATGAGGAGGTGAGGAGCATGGGCATCCGCATCAGGAGAGACTTCCTCTCTAAAATCCCCACCCGAGGCCATCACGGCCTGCATTTTGTGTGAATACTCCTCTGACTGTTATGACAGTGGGAGAGAAGAGCTTGAGGGTAGCCTTGCTAAAGCTGCAGTTTGATCCTGTGACTGGTTACCAAGTTGTGATGGTACCAAGGACACAGGAGGCGACTTCTTTCTTTAAGGACTTGGTCAGTGAGCAGATCAACATGAGGTAGGTGACAGATGCTGCGACCAGGGGAAGCACAGGGGCCATGTGACCCTGGGGCCTGGATCCTGGGAGCACCTGGGAAGCCCTCCTGGAGGAGGTGGCTCTTAAGCTGGTATTGGTCAGGCATCTTCTACTTATAAGTCATGGGCAGCTGTATGATTTCCTGTGGCTTCTGTTGGAAAGTCCCACAGACCTGGTTGCTTAAAGTAGCACACATTTATTCTTTTCCAGTTTGGGAGGTCAGAAGTCCAAAGTCGGCTCTCCCTGTGGTGGCCGCGTGGCTCCAGGGGCTCTGGGCTGGCGTGGTGTGGGCAGTTGTGGGCACTGGAGGAGAGACAGCCTGGGCTCCAGTCTCCTGGGGAAGACTGATGGCTCAGTGTGGGTCGTGTATTCCTCTTTGAATCAGTCAGTGCAGGCCTTTGGCTGGAATTGGAGAGCAGCCCTCCCCACACATGGAATCGGATGAGGGTCCTCCACAAAACAAGGGCAGTTGAGCAACAAAAGTAGCGCACAGAGAACAAAAAGCAACAACCCAACTTGTGTTCCTGCTGGATTCACACAGGACTAGACTGATTGTGGTCTGCTGGGGAGTACCTGGCTCACAGGCAGCATCTAGGTGCATTGTGGGTAAAGGCAGGAGCCTGGGCCAAGGCCCTGGGGTCCGGGGGCGTCCCAGGCTACCTGGCCATGTTCTCTTGGTTCCCACACATGCCAGGAGCGTGGAGAGGTCAACCGCTAGGACAACCCTTCTCAACGCTGTGGTCTCAGACACCTTTACCCAAAGCACTTTTGTTTATGTGAGTTATGTCTATCAATGTTTACTGCCATAGAAGTTAAAACTGAGAAATGTTAAAAATATTAATTTATTTAAAAATAACAATAAAGCTGTGACATGTTAACATAAAAAACATTTTTTACAAAAACCGACTATATTATCCCAAACAAACAAATGTACAAGGGTGGGATTCATTTGCATTTTTGCAAATATCTTTACAGTCTCCTTAAGAGAAGACAGCTGAAGGCTCCTGTTTGCTTCTGTGTTCAGTCTTGGTTTAAGTATGTGAAGGAAATCCATCCCCATCTCGTTAGGGAGGGGTCTCTTGCATCATTCTTTGGATATTCTTTGCGGCTGCACTGAAAACCCCCTGAGCAGAATTTTCTTAAAGATTTGTTCTAAAGCAGAGTCTTCACCACATGAATGAACTCTTCATGGTCTGACATGAAAATCCTTTGGTCTGTCTTACTTTGGGTGGATGTTTTACTCTTTTTTTTTTTTCCTGACAACTTCCTCACATTCTTGGAGTAGGATGTTTTATTCTTCCAGGATTTCGTACCATTACGTATTGTTTGGAAAATAGTGGTTCACGGAGTCACGCAGACCTTCCAATTGTTGACACGTTTAATGGTATAACCTTAGACGACCACTTTGTATCCCTGCCCGTCTCATCAGGAAAGTCTTGAAGATGTGTGAAGCTGGTAGGCTCGTGGTGGAGGATACGAATGTTCTCAATTCTAATTTTTGCTTGGGAACTCCATTTTTATTACGGTTGTTTTCCCTGAAGTGACATGCTCACTTTGTTCACGTTTGAGAACATGTCTGCCAAGTACCCATGTTTTGTCTCTCAGTCATTCTTTTTAGCAAAAATGGTGTTGAATAAAAAAAGCAGTGCGTTCAGCTCGCAGCCCAGCCGCAGCGAGGCTTCCCTGGGATGCCTGTGCCTTCGGTTTGTAGCAGAAGTGCTTGTTGTGTATTTTCCATTTTGTCTCACAATGTTAAGAAGGCGTGTACTTAACGGTCAAGATATAATCAGATTGATGGTTTTCCCGGCTTCACCGTGGATGTTGTGACTTGAAGCTGCCTTGTTCTTTTCTGTGAGAAGTTGGGAGGACCTCACTCAACCCAACCAGCCTTGGGTTAAGTTAGGCCCCAGCGACTTTACCTGCTGCTGCCTCTGCCCCACCATGGCACTGTGGTGAAAGAGATAACATCTGGGTGTCATGAAAATGGTTTTGCCTTGTAGAGCCTCTGACAGGATCCTGCTGAATCTTGGGTTTGGGGACCATACTTAGAGAGCTGCTGTCTTGAAGCCCAAACCCACTGCTTTTTCTCCTTACTCACCATTTTAATTTACAGAATTCAACCTCTTCCCGAGATTCAGATTTTTGGTTTCTGTGTTGGCTAGGGAAGATTTAGATCCTGATCTGGCTGGATGGGATCAGATAACACTCAAAATGGGCCAGGTCCCACCAAGAAGTTGGTAACACTTGAAACCTGTCCCCAAATGGCTTTAGCAACAAGAGACTTTGCTCATGTAGCTGAAGTATCTTGGGGTGACTGGTCCAGGGCTCTGATAATGACATGTGGATCCAGTGACCCTCTTCTGCTTGTTTTTATGCGTGTCCTAAGGTGGCCCTGGGCAGTTTAGGCTGACTGCCTCTTGGGCCAAGGGCTGTGTTCCTTCTCTCACGCTCCCTGGGCCCCTACAAGATGGTCCTACACTACGGCTCTGTTTCAGTGGCCACGTGCCCCTGGTGTCCTTGTGTAGTACCTAACCTACACAGCTGAACAAAATGTCCCTTCAGGTCCCCATCTGGAATCAGCCACAGAGGCCAAGAGACTCATGCTCTGACTCTGGCCCATGGGGGTAGGGGTGGGGCAGAGCATTTCTGGAGGTAGATTTTTATTTCCCCATTTCATTTTATTTTTGTTTGTGAAAAGGTAATTCACATGGTTCAGAGTTGACATGGATGCACAGGATAAATGAATCATCCCATGGTAACCTCAGGCACCTGGTGTATCACCCTAGATACAGTGTGTTTTTGTACAATTTTCATAAATTCTAAGCAAATACAACAAATATACCTACATTAATTTTTCCTTTTTAAAATGCAAATGGTACTTCCTAGGGGAGGCAGCGTGGGTGGCAGCCAGCCACAAAGTCCACTCCACTGGTTTGCAGAGTGTGGGTTTGGGGGATGGAGGTTCCTCTGGGATTCAGTGGGAGGCAAAAGCCTTCAGGACTGCTGTGACCCCTGTCCTCTGTACATCTCCCCTCTTTATTTCGCTAGGACTGGCACAGGTCACCCGGGAGGCCCGTGTCACCCTCAGACGGGCAGGATGAACGACTGGCACAGGATTTTCACCCAAAACGTGCTTGTCCCTCCCCACCCACAGAGGGCACGCCAGCCTGTGAAGGAATCAGCAGCGTTCCAGTGTGTCCTGAAGTGGCTGGATGGACCGATCGTTAGGCAGGTAACAAAATGTGCTGTTGTCAAATGCATGTTGCCATTGTCTTAGCTGAGGTGACGCTTCCGATTCACACAGAGATGGTCTCCGCCTTACGATGGTTTGATTTTCGATTTTTCTGCTTTGTGGTGATACCCACACAGCCATTCTGTTTTTCACTTTCAGTATATTACATGAGATACTCAACAGTTATTTAAAAATAGGATTTGTGTTAGATGACTTTGCCCAGTTGTAGGCAAATGCAAGTGTTCTGACCGTATTTGAGCTGGGCTGTGCTAAGCTCTGATGTTCAGTGGGTTAGGTGTATTCAGTGCATTTGAACATAGGATATTTTCAGCTTAAACAGGGTTTATCAGGATGGAGTCCCATCATTGGTCAAAGAGCATCTGTATTGATTTTCACTTATTCACTTGAATCTTACCACTGTACCCATTACCTTGGGCCTTGGCAGTATTTGGAGGCAAAGTGGCCCATCAGCAAAGAGAATCCGATTCAGTGACATGGTCAGCACTTTTGACACTGGCTAGGGTTTCTTTCTGCCCACAGTGGAACAATTTAAAAACCCAAGTAATCTGATTTCCTGGGTTATTTCTGAACCAGGTGGCCTTATGCGTGGCTCAGCATGGCCCGTGTTCAGCCTGGCAGTGAGGACTGCAGGGGCTGAGCTCTGGGCATTCTGGCAGCTCTGTGTGTGGCTGGATGTATCACGGCTTTGGGCACTCTCAGGCCCGTGCCCTGATGGCGACACATCCATCTGTGCCCTTCAGCTAGTGGGGAACATGCTGGAGAAGCTGGTGCTTCTGTGCTGCTGCCCACAGGACACCCACACGATTGGATTGTCCTCATGAGGCCCAGTGGCCTATGGGCATGCATGAGAAGGACCAGTCTTGCCGTTGTCAACTCTTTTTACAGGGTTTGGCTTGGCAAGGCCATTTTCTTCTGCAGCTGGGAGAGTGATATTCACACATATTCAGTTGTTGGAGCCCGGGGTCTGTGACTAATTTACTATTATTAAATCACGGATGCTCTCTATCGTTCAAATCCAAGCCCTCTGATTGAGCACCTGCTGTGTCATTGCGACTGTGGTAGGTTCTGTGGTGGCTGCTGCTTTTACGGCTTTACTTCCAGCACTTTACTGTGTGAATTCACTTAATCCTCACAGCAGCCCTGTGAAGTTGCCACTACCTTACCCCCATTCTGCAGAAGAGCAACAGAACCCACTAGGAGTGGAGTCAGCTGCCCAGGGCGACGGCTTTAGCTGGGACGCCACCCTCCTCGTCTGGCTCAGCTGCCTTCCAGAAGCTCACAGGATAGTTGATAGCACTTCCCTCTTTCCTAGGAATTTTGCAAGGAAACTTTATTTCCCCATTTCATTTTAATTTATGAAAAGGTAATTCACATAGTTCAGAGTTGACAAGGATGCACAGGAAAAGTGAGTGATCCCATGGCAACCCCACGCACCTGGTGTATCACCCTAGATACAGCGTGTTTTTGTGTAACTTTCATAAATTCCGAGCAAATACAAATAAAAATATACCTATATCGATTTTTTCTTTTTAAAATGCAAATGGTACTTCCTGTATTCTATTTTTTTTCTCTCTCTCTTTTCTTTTCTTTTCCCTCCCTCCCTCCTCCCTCCCTTCCTTCCTTTCTTTCTTAGATGGGCTCTCACTCTGTCACTCAGGCTGCAGTGCAGTGGCATGATGTCAGCTGATTGTAAACCTCTGCCTCCTGAGCTCAAGAAATTCTCCTTCCTCAGCCTCCCAAGTAGCTGGGACCACAGATGAGCGCCACCACGCCCAGTTACATTTTTGTATTTTTGGTAGAGATGGTGTTTCACCATTTCTAGGCTGGTCTCAAACTCCTGAGCTCAGGTGATCTGCCCACCTCAGCATCCCAAAGTGCTGGGATTACAGGTGTGAGCCACTGCGCCTAATTCTGTACCTTACTTTTCCCAGTTATTTGCTATTACAGATACTGCTACAGTGAATAACCTCATTTTTTTCTTGTACACATATATCTGTAGAATAATTCCTAGAAGTGGAATTCCTCATCCAAAGTCCTATGTTAAAAGTTATTTAAAACCCAATTACATGTTGTTTACAAAAAAGTCCACTTTAAGTGCAAAGACATAAACGAGTTGCAAGTAGAAGGGTGGAAAAATATCTACCATGTACGTACTGAGCCAAGAAAGCTTTGTGACTGTTCCAAAGTCAGAAAGAGTAGATTTCCAGGTGAAGAGTATTACCAGAAAGAAAGCATTTCCTAAAGGCAGTGATCATCAGGGAAATGGAACAGTCCCTGAAAGTGTATGCACTTGTGTTAGGGGCCTCCGAGACCGCCTCCCAGGTTTGAAGAGTCTCCGAAGAGGACTCACATGACTCAGCATATAGTCATACTCTCAGTTAAGATTTACGGCAGCAGAAGGATACAGAGCAAGATCAGCAAAGGGAGGAGGTGTATGGGGGATGTCTGGGGGAAGGGGATGCAAGCTTCCAAGAGTTCTCTCTGGGTTGAGTCACACAGGATGCGTTTGATTCCTCCAGCAGTGAACCGTAACAGCACATGTTCCATGTTGGGTAGCATGTCCAAAACTCCAGACTCTCAGAAGGGAAACGGGTGTTCAGCATAAGCCACTCTGTACACTTTAGGCACGGTGTGCCCCGCTTACCAGTTAGGTGGTAGGAAGTCCTGAAATCTAAGTTCCCAGACTCCAGCCAAAGGCCAGACTTGTCAGCTGGTCTTTCAGAGCGTAACAGTCAGGACTGCTATGATAACTTTTGTACAAAAGAGCAAAATTGGACAGAACTAAAGGGAACTATATTCGGATTCAAAATCGTGGTTGGAGACTTTTAACTCTTCTCTCAATTACTGAAAAAACAAATAGATCCAAAAACTCATAAGGATTTGGAAGGTCTGAAGAATACCGTCAGTCACCTTGACATCTCTTAAACACTGCTCCCAACAAAGCTTGGATACACAATCTTCTCAAGTTTATATGGAACAGTCACCAAAATGTGACTATAAAAGTCATTAAAAGTCATTAAACAGTCATTAAAATGTGTCAATAAATTTCAAAGGACCCAAATTATAAGGTACGTTTACCAACTACTGTGCTTTTAAGTTAGAAATAAGTAACAGTACGAGATCCAGAAAATCCTTAAATAGTAGGAAATTAAAACACCAGATCAGAGAAGAATAGGAAAATTAGTATATGTGTTGCCGGAGCGAGCGCTTAATAGGGAAATTAAGAAATAATTTGAACTGCATAATGGAAGAAAATACATAGATTTGTAGGATTTAGCTAGTGCAGTTCTTTGAGGGAAATGTATAGCTTTACGTAACTATATTAGAAAAGAAGAAAGTAGAAAATCAGTGACCTCTGCCTCTTCCTTAACAATGTAAATAAAGGAACAGATTAGATACAAAGTGATTAGAAGAAAGGAAATGGTAAATACGGTTATGCATGGTTGCTTGACAATGGGAATACATTCAGAGAAATGGCATTGTTAGGCAATTTAGCCATCGTGCAAACATCATGGAAAGTACTTACACAAGCCTGGATGGCAGAGCCTGCCTCCCGCCTGGGCTACATGGTACAGCCTGTTGCTTCTGGGCTGCAAACATGTGTGGCACATGACCGTACTGAATACTCTTGGCAATTGTAACACAACGGTTTATCAAACATAGAAAAACAGTAAAAATAGAGTATTATAATCTTCAGGGGCTAGTCACATATACAGTCTGTTGCTGACTGAAATGTCATTGTGTTACACCTGATGTATATGAGTAGAAGTCAGTAAAGGACAAATAAGAGAGAAAATCAGTAAAGCTAGAAGTTGATTCTTTGAAAAGATTGATAAAATTGATCAAGACAAAAAAAGAAAACAGACCACCAATATTAAAATGAAACAAGCATCACTATAATGTATGCTACAGATGTTAAAAATAAAATGTTGAATTTCATGAGATACTAAAGAAGAAAGAAGATGAATTCTAGACAAACTCTTTCAGGAAATAGAGCAGGAGGGAACACTTCCCAGCTCATTTTTTGAGGCCACCATAATTCTGATACCCAGTCAAGGGCACTGCAGCAGAAGTACGAACTGGTATCCCTCGTGAATGTTAACACGGCAGCCCTGAAAATATCAGGACCGCAAAACCAGTGCTCTGTAAACGCTGGGGTATTAGGATCAAGTGGGGCTTACTGCAGGAACACAGTGTTGGCTTTATGTACAAAGATCAGTCAAAATACAGCATTTAAAAGAAGATAAATAGAATTTATGTAAGCTCTATAAATAGAATTTGGAAATAGATGATAAAAAGCTTTCGTATAGATAGTCTATGTTTCTTCAATTTTAGTTGTTTTGAGAGTTGATAGCTTTAGATAATAGCCACAGCTTTCTTCCCTATGAAAGGTGTTGGCTGAAGAATGCTACATGCTTGTTTTGAATTGAATTTATTAATGATTTTAATATATTTCTCTTACTGTCCCATTTACTTTTTTTGTTTAATTTTATCATGATCACTGATTATATTTCTTTATTTTGGGATGAGTATTTCAATTCAGTTTGACATTTATTGGGCACCGCGACATGTCTGGAACTCTGCAGAGGACACAGAATGGACTCTGCCCCGTGCTATGTCTTCAAGGAGCTCTCAGTGGATTCTTCTTTGAATAGACTTGGGTGTGAAGTAGGCTAGAGGTGGCGGGAGGGTGGTTAGGGTCTGGCATTCTGGAAAGAAGCCCAAGCCGGCGACAGATCTGGGAGCCACGGGGTCCTGCCTGATGATGGCCTCCTGAGAGAGTGCAGGAGAGGGGGAGGAGGGGACTCTAGGGGAGCCCAGGCAGTCCAGGTGAGGAGGGGCATGCGCTGAGGCCTTGCCTGGGCCCCAGGGACAGCAGGGAACAGACTGTGCCAGGCTCACGTCCTCACAGAGTTCACATGCTAGATGGGACGACAGACGGTCAACATGGAAAAGCTGGGTGACTGCTCTGGGGAGAGATGAGGAGGCTCAGAGCGTGGGTCTGGATGTGGGAGGAACTGAGGAGGAGGAGGAGGGACGGGAAGAGGGATGAGGGACGGGGAGGCTGCACGATGATGGGAGCTGGGCTTGGAGTCCTCAGGCCTGCTCTGCCTGCCCTCCCCATCCCATGGGTAACACGATCTCCCTCCAGGTTGCTTCACTTGAGACGCGGGACTCAGTGCTGGACCTGCGGGGGCGGGGCCGACCTAGTCAGCTGGTCCTTCCCACTTCTCCCTTCACGACCATGCAGCCGCTCCAGAGCCCAGGTGTGCCCACTTCCTGTCGCCCTCTCTGCCCCTCCCTCTCTTGCCTGGATGGTGGCAGCAGCCTCCTGACCAGCCCCTGCGTCCACTCCCTCCCCCACAGTCTCACGGACGCATGGCAGCTGCAGGAATTTTCTTAAATCCTGAATCAGATTGTGTCATTTCTGCTAGATCTCTCCCTGGCCTCTTTGCACGTTTGGAGTGAAAGCCCAGCTTCTTCTCACACTGTGAGGCCTGCCTGACGCTCCTGTGCCCGGAGCTCATTCCTCCTCTCTTCCCCGGCCCAGCCTGCTGCAGTCCAGCGGCCTTTCTGCTTAGAATGTACCTGGGATTGGTTTCCATTCAGGGGTGGTGAGGCCAGCAGATCAGGAGAGGACTGCTGCTGAGAGGAGGGCCAGGCCCACAGACCACTTGGGGGCGGCGCAGGGCTGGTCGGAGGCAGGAGGATAGAAGGGAGCCGGGGGCAGAGACTTGATTGTGGGAAGACTGGGCCAGGTACAGTGAGCAGCTGGGCAGGATGAGCAGCCAGGCAGGCTTGGCAGTGGCCAGGGAGAGTCATGTCATGGTCTCTGAGGTGCAGGGATGGCCCCGAGGTATCTGGTCACTGACCCCGGGAGATCAGGGCAGAGGGTGGGACTCCTGGGGTGTGTGGGCTCTGGACTGGTTGGTTTTCATGTTAGACACGTTCTGGCAGGTTTGCCATTTGCCACCCTAGGAATTAGCTGGCTCTGGGGGACAGTCTCTCTCATCACTGAGGCCCCAGATGCCAGAGCATCAGTAATACAGAAGATTAGAAAATACAGGCTGGGTGCAGTGGCTCAGCCCTGTAATCCAGCACTTTGGGAGGCCACGGCGGGCAGGTCACTTGTGGACAGGAGATGGAGACCAGCCTGGCAAAACCCCCTCTACAGAAAGTACAGAAATTAGCCAGGTGTGGTGGAGCGCACCTGTGGTCCCAGCTACTTGAGAGGATGAGGCAGGAGGATCACTTGAGCCTGGGACGGGGAGGTTGCGGTGGCCAGACCTTCAGCGTGGGTGACAGAGCGAGACTTTTCTTAAAAAAGCAAACAGTTACTATAGCTAAATATAGTTCTGCACTTCTCGCTGGCTTTCAGAGCACCTGTGGTTTCCCTTCAGGACCTTTGAGTTTGCTGCTCCTCCTGCCTGGCTCCTCTCCCCAGACCCCCCAGGGCAGAGATTTGGTCTGTTCTGTTCCCTGTTCTTTCCCTACTGCCTGGAAGTGTGCCTGGCAGAGAGTCAATGTGCAGAATAGATGCGTAAGTAATGTTTGCTAAGTGGATGGGTGAAAGGCAGAGGACTCTGTCTCAGGTAGGAACCTGTCATGGAAGAGCAAAGCCTAAGGTAGCACTTGCTGTGAGTGGTAAAGTCCCGGGGCGGAGTCCTGTCTCCGCTCTGGCTGCTGTGTTCTGTATTTGTAGCCATGATTTCTTAATTCTCAAAGGTCTGCTTTTTCCTTTGCTAATATCACCCCAAAATCTGGCAAGTTGAGGATTTAGAGTTTCTGGTTATATCAGGAAGGGCTCATTTTGTTGCAGATGATTAAAAAACCCATCCAAAATGATTTAAGCGACAGGTGATTCGTTAACTTACACAACAAATCCATAGCCAGCATAAGCTTCAGGTGTGGTTTGAGCCAGGTCTTAGGTGATCTCCTGGACTTGTTCTCTCTCACCTCTTGGCTGCCGGCCGCCCTGGGCCTCATTCTGGCAGGCACGTGTGTCTCCTGTGGTCATCGCCTCTTGTGTGTCCTTGTGCTCTGGCTGAGTCAGAAGCCTGTGTCTGTTCCAAGGGACTGCAGTGTCTCATTGGCCAGGGGAGGCCGAGTGCTTTGGTTTATAACCCCACCAAGACCAGTGGCAGTGGGAGAGAGGTAGCCCCCCGAGAAGGACACTGGATGCTGATACCTAAGCAAGGGTGAATGCCAAGTGGCCCATGTGCACCTGCGTGGCCTGCAGTGACTGCATGGTGCTGAGACGCTTCAGGGCCATTTCCCACTTGTCTCCTAGGGTGTGCTGGAGATGCTGTCAGAGGTTGAATGCCATCTGCGAGTGTCTTTCTTTGATGTCACCTACCGGCACTTCTTCGGGAGGACGTGGAAAACCACAGTGAAGCCGACAAAGAGACCGCCGTCCAGGATTGTCTTCAATGAGGTGGGCCTTGGTGACTGCAGCAGGGGCCGCTCCAAGACGGAGAGTGGGTGTGTGGGTCCTGGGTGTCAGCCCAGAGATCGGGCCTCACCCAGACCTCACAGTGTGTCTAAGACCTGCGGCCCCAGGCAGCACAGAGCTCAGCCTAGCGGCAGGCACTTGATTTCCAAACACCGTTTTAGGTGGAAGCCAGTTGTCCTAAACAAATGAGAAAGCTCTGCTCTGCTGTAGTTTAAGGGTCAGGGGCATGGGGGTTTTGTCACCCTCAAGGACCCTTGGAGTTCTTGGGAATAAGTTGGTAAATTATTGACCTCATCTGTCCCCCCTGCCACTGCTGCTCCCCTGCCATCCCCTTCGCTGCCCCTCCCTTGCCCTGCCCCCTTCCTCTTGCCCTGCCCTCTCCCCTCCTCTCCCTCCTTCCCTGCCTTCCTTTCTTTCCTCCCTTTTGTATAGGGAAATTAGGATTTAGTAACGTGACTTGCCCAGGTAGCAGGTGTCAGAGCCTGGACTCACACCTGTGCCTTCTGTCTTGGGACCGGTAGGTGGGTGGGCACTGGTGGAGTGTCGTGTTTCCATTCAGGTGGTCTTGCAGCTGGCCGCCCTACGGGCCGGCGTGCTCTGTCTCTGCGGTTGCACTGCACAGCATGTATTCCCTTCAGCACCCGCTGTCTGCAGGCTGCCGTGCTAGGCTCAGGGTGATGATGGTGCTCACCTAACAGAACTGCAGACTGCTGGGGAGACACACCGAACAGTAACAGAGCAATTGCAAGTTGTGTTAAGTTGTCAGGAGGAGCCCAACAGGAGAGCACGGAGACCTGCTTTAGGTGGGTGATAAGGAAGGCCTCTCTGCGGAGCTGCCCTTTAAGCTGGGACCTGCGGGACGAGAAAGCAGCTGGCTCCGTAATGAGCAGGGAGAAGTCTGCTTCGAGTAGAGCGGGGAGAGCCGGGGGTGTCAGGGGTGAGGGGAGAGCCGGGGGTGTCAGGGGTGAAGGGAGAGCCCAGGTGCACAGTGAGTGGGGTTGAGGGTGGCCCCTGGTGCCTTCTGGCTGGGTCCTACGGGGTCTTAGGGATGCTGGTGTTTTACTCTTAAGAGCCGGGGATGTCATGGAGGTCATCCCCATGCCTGGCTGCTGCTTCACAGCTGAACTAAGTGGGTGGAGCTTGAGAGAGATGGTGTCTGAGCATGACAGGTGTGCAGAGGAGATGAGAGGGTCTAGGCTGTCTTGGTTTGATCTCTCTCAGGTGGGGACATTGTGGGGA